>NW_019154093.1:24703352-24767989 GCF_002288905.1 Enhydra lutris kenyoni | reverse complement strand
GATTATGCTGAGTGAAATCAGTCAAGCAGAGAGAGTCAATTATCATATGGTTTCACTTATTTGTGGAGCATAACAAATAGCATGGAGGACATGGGGAGTTAGAAGGGAGTTGAGGGAAATTGGAAGGGGAGGTGAACAATGAGAGACTATGGACTCTGAAAAACAATCTGAGGGTTTTGAAGGGTGGGGGGACGTTGGGGGAGCCAGGTGGTGGGTATTAGGGAGGGCACAGATTGCATGGTGTACTGGGTGTGTTGCAAAAACAATGAATACTATTATGCTGAAAAGAAATAAAAAATTAAAAAAAAAAAACCTCAATGTGAGACAGGAATCCATCAGAATCCTAGAGGAGAACATAGGCAGTAAGCTCTTCGATATCACCCACAGCAACTTCTTTCAATATATGTCTCCAAAGGCAAAGGAAACAAAACTAAGGGAATGAAATAACACAGTAACTAATTCCAGTCAAAGACTAGAAGTACCAGATCTTAGAATCAAGACATAACATAATACCACTTAGCCACTGTTGATCATTGTCTATGACTAGCCATGGATGTCAGACTTTATCTAAGAATTCACAAGTCCAAGGGAACTGAATTAAAATTGCATCCTTTTTTTCTAGAATATTCTATAAATGTTAGCTTATCCAATTTAATAGTGCAGTTGACAGGTGATTATCTCAATTCAATGGCTGGCAACAGCTTGAATCCAGGCTACCTCTTGATCTTGCTGTCCCCACAATCAAGCAACAGCTTGAATTCAGGCAACCTCTTGATCTTGCTTCCCCACAATCCCAGGATCTTGATTTTTAAACATATCAACAGAAAAACCTCCTTGCTGTAACTAAAGTTCTTAGTCCTGACATAAAGTATTTAAAAAGTCCAACATCCCCTACTATCAGGATGGAAAAACCCACCAGATGACTATCCCACAGAAAGGCCCAGTAGTCACTCTGTTTACTAAATAATAAGCAGTGTACCATTGAGGAGTAACTAGCATAATTGAGAAACTCACTGGTGGGTGTTCTCTGTAGTCCAGGGGTAAAAACAAAATGACATTACAAATCTAGACTTCTCAAAGGCAGTGTGGATGATACAATCCAGAGACCATGTAAACTAGCAGCAGTGCTTAACCATCACCCAAAGGTAGGGACAATTATTACAATGAGACAGATCAATAGGGAGGACATAATGGAGAATTGTTATCAGATCAAGGTGTCCCTAGGGGCAAGATGCCTGGACAGGCAGTAATAGTAAAGCTTGATCTATGAAAACAGAAGGAATCAAGCATGAATGATGAGGATAAAAATAGCTGTGATAAGAGTTCTGACCTTTTGCCAAGTTTCTAGACCTGGAAACCAAGGTCTAATAGAACCTGAATTTCCCAGGAAGAAAGATCCTAGAACACCATGGCAATTATTCTTAGTGGTAATTTCTTATTTCACCAAAGGGACCTAAATGTAATAACTGGGATCACCAACACTGGGTATTTCTCCCCTAACTTTTCGTGACTACTAAGCACAGATTCTAAGACAACATTGCTATCTGGAGATTCAAAGAAGAATCATCTGTTAGGTTACACATTGGGCCAGATCATTCAGTTCTGACACAAGCTCAGGATCCACAGATCTACTCAATAGTCAATTTTCTAGTACCTGACTGCGTAAGTGGAATGAAAATGCTTGGTCATTGGCTGAATCCCATCACAGTTTTCTTAGCTGGTAGAATAAGAACTATCATTATGAATATGGCCATTAGAGGGTGAGATTTAGAAATATTCTTTTGGTCAGGATCTGTATTAAATATGTCTTTGAAACAAATGGAAAACTTAAATGCTACCATCTAAAAATAAGAACATCATTTCAAAAAATAAGATGAAAATACACAGGGAAGCAAACCAGAAGAGATGATTAACTCTAGGAAATAAATGGAGGCTTTCAGGAAGGGAGGCGAGTGGATGGAAGGGATAATTGGGTGATGGGTATGAAGGAGGGCACTTGATATAATAGAGAACTAGATGCAACTGATGGGTCACTAAATTCTACCCCAGAAACTAATAATATAGTATATGTTATCTAAATTCAACTTTAAAAATTAAACATACATTGAAAGAAAAATTAGCATCATTTTACCATGGTTTCCTCAAACCATCAGTGTGAACCCTTCAAAAGCCAAGTTCCAGAAGAAAGTTCCTGGAGAAAAGATTACTGTAAATTCAATTCAGTAGATGAAGTATTTTGCTTTATAACTGGGTAATACAGCCTTAGGTACACAGCCCTGGGACAAGGTTATACATGTTTGTTTTCCTGAAGCTATATTCATTCTCTCTCTCAAAATCTAAAGGAACTGGTACCTTCCAGAATACCATACTGATTTGCTATACTGATGCCCTAATTGGCCCAGAAAACAAGAAGTGGTATATACATTGGAGGCATACCAGAGGGTAAAAGTTAACCAATGAAGATTCAAGGACCTGTCATTTTAGTGAAGTTCTTAGTCTAGTGGGACACACCAGAACATGACCTCAAAAGATACCCCTTACCATGAAGAAAGAAGCACAATCCATGGCCGATAAGCCTTGTCGGGTTCTAGAGGCACCATATGCTACCCTTGGGAGTGACATTTTGACTTATATACCAGATTACACAAAAGACTGCCAGCTTTGAGTGGTGCCCAGAGTTGGGAAGGGCCCTGCTACTTGGGCCATATGACCTGGCATATCCTAAGGTATTAAAGATACCTGTGATGGAAGAGAAACATGTAGAACCAATAACACATTCTAACAATAACCTAGACCTCTGGTGTTAAAACAAGACCATGCCTTCTGTCTTTATAGCTTCGGAAAAAGAGCAGAGTATGCTATTAGACCAAATAGTATCTTATCCCGGGACCCCAAAGGACAGTGTGGCCAGAACAGTCTATTCTGAGCAGAGGTCTGTTGAACTGAAGTCCTAAATCAGGTCAGCAGTAACCCATCATAAAATAGAAGCTATACACCCAGGATCAAAAACAAGTAAGCTATAATTTTGTGGCCCAGCATATCCTGTCATTCACAAATGTTTCATGGATAATTCTCCCTACGCTCACGCCTAGAGTCAGGGGGTTTCTTGTTATCAGCTAACAGAAGTAAAAAGATGGCATTTGGACCCAGATGGGTTATTCCATATGGGTCATTCCATATGTGGCTACAAAGGACTGCTCAACTCAGCTACTGGAGAGAAGAAAAACCCTTCTAAGTGAGTGGAGCTTTGAGGGGTATACATAGATCCACACTTTGGAAAAAGATGTAACTTAAGAGTTAAATATATAATCATGAGTTGTGGCAAATGACCTGGGTAGCTAATGGGGAAGCTGGAAGCAAATATGTTGAAAGATGAGGGTGAGGAGGTCTGTGGAGGTCCGTGGTGTGCACACGTGGGAATGGACATAACACAGGAGGACCTTTGTGTTAAGACCCCCAGAAACTTTTACCCTGGAGTAGACCCTAGAAGGTAGAATGGTCTATGTCAACTGACAGGACCATTCTGTTAATAGTGATCTCCATGCTTCCCAGTAAGTGCATGAGTGAAGTAGTCATGGTTACAGAGATTCATGGTTACAGAGATTCATCACTATCCATGTGTCCCCAAAGGATTGACTCCCATTCACCAAAGCTGGACTAGTTATTCCTGCTGCCAAATACATAAAATGCCAGCAACAAAAATCTCGAATCTCAGAATGTGGCACTGTCTCTGGAGACCAGCCTGTCATCTGGCAATTCATCTTGACAAGAATAGACCTAATCCTGGCATAGGTTTGCCTTTCCTGCCGGAAGGGCCTTGGCCAGTACTACTATCCCTAAGGCCAAGAAGGTGACTGATCCAGTGGTAGAGAATATTATGTCACATGAACCAGGAGAGCCACTTTCAGCAAAATAGGACAGCAATAAGCACACGACCATGGGATCTACTGGCCATATAATATATGGGAACACCCAGAGCACCAGGTGTGAAGTGATAGGACAGCCTGCTAAAAGTAGAGCTGCGATCCCAGCTTAGAGATCATCCTGGAGGGACTATATGCTCTGTGATGGTACAGACAAAATCAACCATTACATGGTGCTTTATCACCAACAGGTAGAATACCTGGGCTCAGGAACCAATAGGTAAAAGCAAAAATGGCCCCATCTTTATCACTTCTGATGACCAAATTTGGTCATGTGTAATTCTAGTTCTTGCAACTTTGAGCTTTTCAGTTTTGCCAAGCCTGGTTATTAGGTAATGTTTCCATTAAGGGATACAGCAAGAGCCCCATGAGAGTTCAAGCTATGGCTAGCACCTAGTCACTTCCATGCCCTCATGCAAAGAGATTAGCAGACAAGAGGTTACCATCCTGGACCTGATGATTTAGGAGGTGGTAGGGCTGCTCTGTTACAAAGTGGAAGCACAGTATGTGTGGAACTCAGTTGGCCACTTGGGCTCCTATGGATTTTCTCTTATATTGATAGTAAAACAGATATAGCAACCCTGACCTGGGGAGGGCATGTGACCAGAGGCTGACATCTGTCATGTCTTTCTGCCTTCAGTGTGTTGGCCTGCACTATTACCCTATATAGTAGGGCAGATAACAAGGTCAGCAGAGGAGCTAGACAAGGGCAAGGGAAATCCTCTAATGGGAGGGTAATAATAAATACCGCTTAGGGCCTTGAGACTGGCTATAGTTGTAGGGGCTATAGTTGATTCCAACTCTTCTGTTGCCCCTAGAGAAATAAGCCCAGTAAGAACTTCTTCCAGAACTCAGGAGGCAAGTTCACGCAAGTGTAGTACATGGACTGAACACCAGAGAAGGCTCTAGTGCAACGGGACCCACCGCCCCCCTCCTTGTCCCTACACACACTTCAGGATTAAGCACTCCTTATTCCCTCAGCTTCTGGAAATGCTGGCAGCTAATAGTGTTCAGCTGAATCTTCCTTCATCTTGACCTGGCTGAAGAGAGCTGCCAGCCCAAGATCACACTTACTGCCAGAGCTGGCCTGTGTTCAGTTACTCTTTGGATTGGGGATGGCCTTTCAGAATCATCCTGAAGTGGAACAGAAGTCCTGGTACATTTGTCCCCATGCCAGAGTTCTCTGTAGGATTGGCTAAGGGCCTTGTTGTGACTATATCATAGCTCAACTTCCCCCTTGGCTCAGCCCTGCTTCCTTCCCCTCCCCAAGGGCATTGTTCCACAGAGCACTCACTCCCCAATAACCTTTCTACATGTAAATGTGCATCTCAGCCTGTTTTCTTGAGAAACTAACCTGCAACAGGTGTGTCATGTTCTTTTTAAAAATTTAAAAAAATTTTTTTTCAGTGTTCTTGGGGCACCTGGGTGGCTCAGTGGGTTAAGCCTCTGCCTTTGGCTCAGGTCATGATGGGATCGAGCCCCGCATCGGGCTCTCTGCTCAGTGGGGAGCCAGCTCCCCCTCTATCTCTGCCTGCCTCTCTCACTGTGATCTCTCTCTGTCAAATAAATAAATAAAATCTTTAAAAAATTTTTTCAGTGTTCCAAGATTCATTGTGTATGTACCATACCCAGTGTTCGTATGTGTGCCTATTTATGTCCTAAGATAAAGTAAACCCCTTAATCTCAAAAGTGTCTACATAAATTTCTGCACTAAAAATTCAAGATTAATTAACAATGACTTTCGCTATGCCACATACTAAGAAATAAAACCTTAAATGGCCATTTCTAATAAAGGCTAAAAAAATTTTACAACATCCAAGTTTCAACTGTTTCAGAAATATAGTATGAAATGATGATAAACTTGGAGGGCAAAACAGAGCTGGAACACAGAGGTCCCCGATGCTGAAAACCAATGCTTATAAGAGGCACTTTGTTCTCACTGAAGTACTGTCTCAGGACCCCCTTTAATTGCCTTGTAAGGAGCAAGTGCACAGTGTGGCTCGTACAGGAAAGTATTTGTTCTTCTTTGGTAATTCCTACCATTTCTCACATTTTTCCCTACCAGACTGCAATGTAAATCTGGGGCCGAAGACCCCTCTTTATCCTCTGCCTTTTTGCTACTAATCTCAGCATGAATCTTCTGGTATCTCCATTTACTCATGGCAGATAGGAGCAGACTCTTCCTTCTCATTAGGCCCCTCTTCTATCCCAGCTCTTTTGCCCCATTCCATAGGTTAAGAAACACTAATGGAGACTTACAGTTCCATTTGGAAAAATACTTTCCATAAGCTTATTGGTATTCCTGAGGTGCAGAGTTTGTCCTATTGAGGAGGTAGTCAAAATCCTGGTCCATCAAGATGACACAGATTCCTGGCCTCTATCCCACATGGCCTGAGAGAGAATGTGAGGGTTCAGTCCAAGATTCAAGTTTAAGTTCAACTATTTTTTTTTTTTTCTGGAGTACCTGAAGAACTATCACTTTAAAATATGTGGCTGTTGAAGTCTTGTGTCGGTAGCTTTGTGGTTAACTAATGATGGAACAGATTTCCTTAAATGCCCTAAACTGACAGGCCCCCTATCCTGTGCTGAGGGGCTACGTGTGTGCTTTGAGGCATGTCTTCAAGCTCTGGCAGGAAGTTGACAGCTTCACCATTGCTTTCACACTTCCCTTTGCCTAACCTTGAGATGCTGTATGAGCAAGAGATTCTCGGACACTCTCAGGTCCTTGCTGAGCAAGCCTCGACTCTGGGAACATGCACCATTCTATATGTGTGTGGCCTTCTAGATTCCCAGGAATATGCTGGAGCTTTTCCAATCCCCTGATGGATCTGTCATTTCCTAGCTTTTTCCTTTTATATTTGTTGGTCAGCTTTTTGTTTACACCAACCGTTATTGCCACCTCAGTCCATGTGATTTTGAAAGATTGCTGGGGATAATTACTTGGCCAACTCCCCCTGGGAAAAGGCAGTTTGCAAAGATTGCATTCTGTCCAGTCAAATAAAGACAAGGTCTCTGAAGACTTCCAGGGAATTGCGAGACAGGCCAGACAAAGCTTGTTCTCTGGAAGTTCAAGCTTTGAGGGCAGCACCAAGCCCTTTTTGATACTCCAGTGCTAGGCTTCTATTTTTTGTAACTATCATAATTGTGAGGCTATTGCTTTTTAGGGCTACCATGATCTGGGGAGAGGGGCACTGGAATAAGACAAGTTAAAATATTACTAGGTTTGCTGCTATTACCAAATTCTGTTTTTTAATAACGTCCACAAATTATTGCAAGCCTTTGACTAATTGTCAGAGTTGTCAAAAAACCAACTTCTTGAGAGGTTTTTTTTGCTAGCATTCTTACTTTTGTAGAGGAGTAGATTTTCAGAGGTCCTGATGTTCTGCAAGTGTTCTCCTGAGAAATTTTGAAAGACATAAATGAGATCTATACTGAGTTCATTAACTGACTCAGTGTTCTGAAGCTTTCAATTCTTCCCCAGCCTATAGATCCTGTGAAATCCTAGTCACAATCCCACAAGGGTTTTTTTGTAGATATTAAGACTATTCTAAAATTTGTATAAAGATGTGAAGGACTTAAACTATCCAATGCTATCTTGAAAAGGGACAAACTTGGAGGACCCAGAGTTCAATGCTTATTACAAAGTTCTGTAATCAAGATAATGTAATGCTGGAGTAAGGATCAACAAAGAAGTCAATGAAAATTAAGATTCCAGATATAAAGTCACACCTAATTATTACTTGATTTTAGACAAAGGCGCTACAGTAGAAAATCTCTTTGACAAATGGTGCTAGAATTGCTAGCCATCCACTTAGGAAAAAATGAACTTCCACTCCTGTCTCATAGTTTGCAGAAGTTCAGATGGATTTATACAACTAAACTTAACTAAAACTATAAAGCTCCTAGAAGAACTTAAGACTATACTGTTTTTGTTTTTGGATATAGGCACTTGAGGGTAGTTTACTTTTAAATAGGACAACAGAATGGAATACTATTTTTAAAAAAACCCACAATATATCAAAATTGTATCTTTTGATGATAATTTTAAGAAAACAAAGTATGGTATAAACTAGGAGAAATTGCATGTCTGACATTAAAAAAAAAAAAAAAAGTCCTGACAAAGGACAAATGTCCAGAAGAAAGAATTCTCAAACTCAAGACTCAAATAAAAACTCAGCAAAACATTGTAATAGAAACTTGACAAAGCTATGGCAATAGTCAGTGAGCACATGAAGACTCTCAAAATCATTAACCACAAAGGAAATACAAATGAAGTCTGAGTTACAAGCAGGTGAAAAATTGAGGGCCTGTGTATTTCAAGTGTATCGCACTATACCTAAATTTTAACTGAAGCTAAAATATGAAATGCCTTTTGATAACTTACATGAAGTATTCAGAGACAAAGTAGAGTTCCAAAAGTCAAAGTGCATTAAAAGTTTTGAATTAATGGTATATAGACAAAAATGTATAATTTAGGTTGTGGACACATGTTTGCTGTGTCGTTCTGGCAGCTTGTCTTTATCAATCTTGTAGGTCTGACTAGATGGTGACCACACAGCCTGTGACTTTCTCAGGATCTTTTTTTTTTTTTTTTAACAGAATTGGCATGCAGCAAAGGGAGGAGGAGAAGTGGGATCTCCACTGAGCAGGGGGTCTGATGTCAGGCTGGAACCCAAAACCCCAGGATCATTACCTGAGCTGAAGGCAGCTGCTTAACTGACTGAACCTCCAGTGTCCCTTCCCCAGTGTCTTAACAGGGAGGATAGATATCAAGACTTGGAAGTATGAGAGTTACCACCCCACAGGCACACTTAAAGATGAATCACTTCTACAATGATCTACCCATTCACACCGGTTAGAATGACCAAAATTAACAAGTCAGGAAAGAGAAGTTGGCAAAGATGCAGGGAAAGGGGACCCCCTCCTACACGGTTGATGGGAATGCAAATTAGTGCAGCCATTCTAGAAAACACTATGGAGTTTCCTCAAAGTTAAAAATAAAACTAGCCTATAACGTGGCAATCGCACTATTAGGTATTTATCCAAAGGATACAAAGTGATTTGAAGGAGCACACACACCCCAATGTTTATAGCAGCAATGTCCACAAGAGGCAAAATGTGGAAAGAGCCCAGGTACCCATTGACTGATGAATGAATTAAAGATGTGGTGTAGAAAAAAAAATGGAATATTACTCAGCTATCAAAAAATGGAATCTTGACATTTATAAGGCTATGGATGGAACTAGAGTGTATTAGGCTAAGAGAAATAAGTCAAAGACAAATACCATATGATTTCACTCATGTGGAATTTAAGAAACAAAATGAACATAGGGGAAGGGAAAGCAAAATAAGATAAAAACAGGGAGGCAAACCATAAGCGACCCTAAACTACAGGAAACACATTTGCTGGAGGGGAGATGGCATGGGAGATGGGGTAACTGGGTGATGGGCATTAAGGAGGGAATTTGTTGTGATGAACACTGGGTGTTATATGCAACTAATGAATCACTAAATTCTACCCCTGAAACTAATAATATGCTACATGTTAACTGGACTGAAAAAAACACTAAAAAAAAAAAATCACTTGTATTTTTCCCCAGTGCTTCTGTCAGACTCCGTGGACCCCTATCCCTCCCTCAGGACCCTCCCATGATTAAGCAACCTGCTATAAAGTTTTCTTGAAGCCATGCCAGCTCAGTAATCCCCCACCTGCTTTTCTTCCTTTTTCCTCCACTTCTTTGTCTCCATTCTTCCTTCCTTGGGATAATTCCTCCAACAATGTGTTAGCTTATGCTCTCCAGAAAAAAAGCCTGAAGCAAGTCAAATGCTTCTATTTGCTTTCTCTGCAACTACATTTTCATTTTTGTTTACTTACCTTGTGTTCCTTCAACTCTACCACAGTCCTCTAGAACCATGAATTGAATATCTAAATAGACAACAAAGTTACTGTAATTTTACAACAACTTAATTGCTATCACCCAAAGGAATACTTCACACCCCATAAAATATTTAATATTTAGAATACGCAGAATGCTGTCACTATATTTGATTTTTATCACAAGTATGTAGTCACATGTTGAAAATGGAAGAAATAGTTTGCTTTACAATCTTAGTGAAGAGTGCACTCAGTGGCAGAAATGCAATAGCCAAAAGCTGAAACAATCCAAAAGTAAAGTAGTAGATAAATTTTGTATGTCCTAAAATGAGGATTTCCAGACAAAATATACAGGATGCCCATTTAAGCTTTTAGGTAAACAATATTTCTAAGTGTAAACACCACAAATAGTACACGGGACATACCAAAAAGTTGTATATTTGAAATTCAGATCAAACTAGGTATTTTAAATGTTTGTTGAATCTGGTAACCTACTGGAATAATACACGACAGTGAAAATCACTGAACCCTAGCCACTTGCTCAATGTGAATTAATTGTTGAGCAAAAATATCTCTATGCGAAATTTAAACTTGGTCAGGGCTCAACAATACTTTATACATCAAGATCGTTGGTTAGTGGGTGGGGAATAGAGACTAGTGATCTAAGGAGACCTGAGGAGATCTTTTAGACTGCTAATAAGCTCTCTTGAACTAGGTGGAGGATGCTTGATGGGGTCCATGATCAAAGGAGCAAGACTGATACAAAGCGAAGGTCAAGCAAAGCTTTATTTCACGCCAGCACCGAGAATCAAACTGACCGGCCAGGGCTGTCTCTTACGGAGAGAGAGACAACCCCCAGCTTCACAGACTAGCTTTTATAGAGCAAAGGCCATGTGGTTAAGCCTGGCCAATGAGATCGTCTCCACCTGGCCTGACTCATCCTTGTATTTGGGCTCTGTTATCAGGGACTGGTCCGCCATATTTTACTGGTTTCCCAGACTTGCTTTTAAGTAAGTTCCTCTGGGGGCAGGGAGGCAGGGTAAGTTTAAGTTTTACTGCGTAAACAGCAAAATGCTGTTTAACCGAGATGGAGTCGCTCCAGCTAAGTAGGCCCCTACAATGCTGTTCCACAAAGATTTTTTTTTATGTTGTTTTAAATGACCTATGACAATTTCTGTGCTTTTCTGTGTACATTACAACTCAGTAAAATGTCTTAAGTGAGCAGTGATTACTCTGGATTGAATTTCTTTGTGCTTTTCTATCTTTTCAGTGTATTCTTCTGACTTTGAACCTAAGAATTGGGCTGCTTTTCTGTAATCAGAATCTACCAAAGCAATATTGTGTGTCATGCCTGCACCTCTGTCTTTGGATGAACCAAAAACCATTTCTGCCACAAAGTTTGGCTGTGAACCCTTTCAAATTTAGGAGAGGAGAGAACTTAAATATTTTAAGATGACTTCATTGTTAACCAACCTGTTTTTTGTTTGTTTGTTTTGTTTTGTTTTCTCCCAATCCCCCATCATTTAGGAGCTTGCTCAATTTTGAGTATTCATGAAAGAAAAAAAAGCCAGTTTCTTCCTACTGGGCTCCATAAGTTTTAAAAACAGCAAGGATCTCCTAGGAGACTTATAAAAAATTAGGTTTGAGGTGTGAACAACCTGTCTCAGCACAAGTTCAGAGCCTGGAACTTAGGCAAAACCAAGTTTGAATCCTGGTATGATGGTGATCACCTTGAACAAGTTATGAAAGCCCCAAGCTTTAATTCTCACTTAAATATTGTTTATGTCTCCACCTAAGGAATGACCTTCTTCACCCAGTGCCTGGCACAAGAGGAAGCCTTCAGATGTCAACATGATAAACCCACAATTGTCCTGATGAAGTCTTGAGTGTACGGCTCTTTCTTCATCCTTGAACTTTCCGTAGACCTGGGTTTATGTGCCTGGAGGCATGCCGGAGATCAGTTTACTTGCAATTTCTTCCCTCCTTGATTTTTAGCAATAAAATACTCCATAAAAATAGGAGGTTGATGAAATTATGTAAGTTAAGACGGTTCCTTCCCCAAGCCCTCGGATTCCCTCCCAGAACAATCGTAGGAGAAGAACTCTTTGTAAACAAGAGCTGTGTCTTTGTCAATGTCCTGGAGCAATGGCTACAGGATGCTTATCTTGTTGTAAAGTAAGAGACCTGCTCTGCCCACACCTAATTAAAAGGGCTTATTTCATTGTAATGCTGTACCACTTGGCTGCCCTCCAGGGTCTCTGAACATGCTGGGAAGAAAAGCATGGAAGATGAGCTTTATTTCATAGCTCAAGCTCCCATGAAACAGCAAAATGGCAGAAACAGCAGTCTGGTGTTGGAGATAACCGCTGTTTAATTCTAGGTTTGATCTGTTAGCACCATACAAAAGGAATACGATGGGGTCTCACTTACAGCAAACTGTGTCACTGTGTGTATTGGGGGAATATGTGTCGTCTGTGTGTATCCTTGCAAATTACATTTTTCAGCGTAAGCAGTAATCCTGCCAAACAATTACAATGTTTACAGAATCTGATGCAATCCATCTGTTGAAAAGACTTTTCTGTGTTTAGGCTGATAAAATAGAAAACAGTTGAAGATTTAACAAAATCCATGGATATTGATTTTTGGGGAGAGTGTCATGTTTTTCTAGGCTGTGCAATGGCAGTGGATGGTGGAAAGCTTCCAGAGGCTTCCTGGGCACGCTCCAATTCTGTGGGATGGAGAAACAGCAACACTGTCAAGGCTCAACTGCCTTTCCTAATATACTACCTCCTCGCTAAGAACAGACACTGATGTATAGTTAGGAGTACTTGTAATGCCAAGGGTTCAAAGCACATAGTTTCTTCCCTCTGCTGCTGATTCTTGCCCTATGGTTGAGTTTGGAGCAAGGTTAATAGAGTGATTTAAAGCATCTTGGTTCAATAACCTTTCTCCCATGAGAGGTTGACTTGACTACTGCTGTGAGCTGAAAGACGTTGAACCAGATACTTTACAAATGCTAACTTTTTCAAGACTTGGCTCCCCACAGATGCAGACTAAGACGAAGATGTGCTACAAGTGGTTTATTTGGGAGGTGCAGTGAGTACCAGGCAGGGGAATGGAGAAGTGATAGAGTGAATGCAGTCAGTCCGTAGTGAATGTATTAAGCTAGCTACCACAGTGGATGGAGCTTCATCTCAGAATGGTGTAGCACGCGCGTGTCCCTCCGGATTTCCCCGCTGAGCAACAACAGAGCTGAGGCTTTTACTTCCACTCTCAGCCATCCTTGGTTGAGGACTGCTTCTGGTTGGTGGTCAGTCCCCATATCCAGCATTCTGGAAATAGCAGAGATGCAGCCACTGAGAGCTGACTGAAACACAGTACAACCATCAATGCTGAGGGATAAAGGTTGCACTGACCATGTCTGCCTTACTCTGTTCCCATTTTAGAGGAAATTTTAATACTGCCCATGCTATGTCAATATTTGAGGGTCCTATGGACAGTAAAGCCTAAAGTGGGGAGTGGGACTAAGAGGAGTTGTCTTGAAGCAGTCTTGGTATGGAAAGTCACTAGTGTCTTCCTGAAGAAGCATAGTGGTGGTATGTTCCTTTGATAAGGTCTGTGGGGAGGAGGAATCTGAATATGATGGAAGGTACAACCTTATCCCTTGAAACTATGACTTTGAGTTCCCACTACCTATTTCATATGCTTGTTAGGATTTTGACTTAAGGCACTTAAGATCTGAAAACATAAGTTGTGAAGTCAAGATTCAAACACAATTCCATCTGATAGGAAAACTCATGACGTAATTACTGCTTATGAAATAGAAGAAGTGGTTCTCAACCATGGTAGGGATGGCAACTGTGCTCCCCAGAAAGCATTTGGCAATGGCTGGAGGTAATTTTGGCCATCACAACTTGGAGGGACATTACTGGCATCTGGTGAGTTGATGCCAAACATCCCACAATGAACAGATGAGTGCCTTCAGTAAAAAATTATCTGGTCTAAAAATGTCAAAGGTGTGAGGTTGAAAAGCCTTCCCTAAAGGTTAAGGGCGTGGGTTTTGACCCTAGTACCTACTACTAACAGTGTTACTATGGAGCCAAAGGCTGTCTCCTAATCCATCACAATGAAGAGAGGTAGGAATTACTTGAGTCTCACACTTCAGAGCCTGTAACTTCAGGAGAGCCAAAAATCAATTCCTCGGCCCTATAGATCTATGTAATTCTAGAGTAAGTCCCAAAAGTCTGTTTTAAAAAAGTACCCTCAGGTATTTGACATGGACCATATTTTGAGAAACTTCCTTTTAACAATTTTATTTTTTTAAGATTTTATTTATTTATTTGACAGACAGAGATCACAAGTAGGCAGAGAGGCAGGCAGAGAGAGAGAGAGGAAGAAGCAGGCTCCCCGCAGAGCAGAGAGCCCGATGCGGAGCCCGATCCCAGGACCCTGGGATCACGACCTGAGCCGAAGGCAGAGGCTTTAACCCACTGAGCCACCCAGGTGCCCCGAAACTTCATTATATAATGGTTTCCACAGTTGATGAAAACTGTTTATCATCTTAAGTCTGTAACATGCCTTATGGGACTCTAAATATAAGCAGCTATCATGACTACTTGTTTTGACTTCAACAGAACCAGCCTTGACAGAGAAGTCAGATCACCCAGAATACTCAGATTGGGAAGGTGATAGAGGCAGACATCCTAGGCAGGGCTCTGGAAACATCTGGTGGCTGGAAGATTTACTACGCCGTCCTGACGAATGATTTTGTGTCTACAATAGACTCTGGGACTTCGACTGCTATATAAAATCTTTGTTAAAGCGGTCCATAAAGTGCTGGGAATAGGGTGTTCATCACTGCAAGATTGTCTGACTTATTTTCACATCCTCAAAGCATAGCATGGTTTTTGCCACAGTCTGGATTTAACAAATACATCGACAGTAGAGACTGAAGTTGCCCTGGAAGAGCTGTTCTAATGGGACAACTGGCTAGATTTCCCAGATTGGACAAGGGGGATGGGGTGCCTTCATGCTTAGTGACTATGATGATCCTCTCAAGGTCCTCCAATCCTTCGTGGGAATGTTAGAAGACACGGTGGAGTCAACTGCATGGGTCTCACTCAACTCTTCTTTCCTAAGTCAGCACATACATCACTCACAGCTGTTGGGAATATGGGATGCTGACAGATTAGAGATGGACATTTCTCCAGAAAGTTGAAAAAATGCTGTCCCAGGGGTGGTCCAAGACCAACAAGTGACAGATGCTGGGATACCCTTGCCCCAGGGTAGGACAGTTCTATGTGCATTGATTTTCCAGAGCTCCCTTTAGGGGGCATGCTGAAATAGACTTCAACTGAATCCACATCTCTGCTTACCTCAAATTTTCTCCAGAAAACCCTCCTTCAGCAGTCACCCCTACAATAATCCCTGTGCTTAGAAAACCTGAACTAAGTCCTTGACACATAAGGAATGAAGATCAAGATTGACATGTGTACATGTCCTTGTCAAGAAGGGGCTGGACTTGTAAAGTAGTTAAACAACCTCTCAAAGGTATAGCTGAAGTGCTGGCTGGAGAGGACACCTGCAAACAAGGGGCACTATCCTTCTGGATGTAGAATTCACCTTGACTCCACTCCTACTAGTGAAATATTTCATGTTGGTCTGGGAACCGAGATTGGGGAAGTAGAGCTGCTTCTCAAGGTGGGATGACTCTGCTACATCCATAATCCTGTGCTCCTTGTAGAATGAAGTCAGAGCTACAACTTCAGTTAAAAATCACATCTCTGCATTGAGATACCACCTTACACCAGTTAGAACGGCCAAAATTAACAAGAAAGTAAACAAGTGTTGGAGAGGATGTCGAGAAAGGGGAACCGTCTTACACTGTTGGTGGGAATGCAAGTTGGTACAGCCACTCTGGAAAACAGTGTGGAGATTCCTTAAGAAATTGAAAGTAGAGCTTTCCTATGACCCTGCAATTGCATTACTGGATATTTACTCCAAAGATACAGATGTAGTGGAAAGAAGGGCCATCTCTACCCCAATGTTCATAGCAGCAATGGCCACAGTCGCCAAACTGTGGAAAGAACCAAGATGCCCTTCAATGGGTGAATGGATAAAGAAGATATGGTCCATATATACAATGGAGTATTATGCCTCCATCAGAAAGGATGAATACCCAACTTTTGTATCAACATGGATGGGCTGGAAGAGATTATGCTGAGTGAAATAAGTCAAGCAGAGAGTCAATTATCATATGGTTTCACTTACTTGTGGAGCATAAGGAATAACACAGAGGACATTGGGAGAAGGAGAGGAAAAGTGAATTGGGGGAAATCGGAGGGGGAGATGAACCATGAGAGACAGTGGACTCTGAAAAAACAAACTGAGGGTTTTGGAGGGGAGGAGGTGAGGTAAAGGGTGAACCTGGTGGTGGGTATTAAGAAAGGCACATATTGCATGGAACACTGGGTGTGATGCATAAACAATGAATTCTGGAACACTAAAAAGAAATAAAATGAAATGAAAAAAAAATCACATCTCTGAACGTCTGTCCTCCTTCCCTCACTTCCCATACAGGTTTACCCTTGAGCATGCCCTCATTTTCATAATCCACTCTGGATCTGCTCCTTGGAAACCCAATTTAGGGTTAAGATAAGGCCCCTCAATTCAAACAATGCACAGATGATTTCATCCTCTGCTCTCCTTTTATAGATATAGAAGAATCTGACACATTGCTTGCCAGGTAAGGAAATGGAGATCTTGAGAGAGGAAGTTTACCTATGATCCCCTAGTTGAAAGCAAAGCTGATCTTTAATCTGCATCAGACTTTAAAGGCCTCTTAACTTTGTACTGAAGCATTTCCTCCGGGTTGCTCAGACTATAGGTTAATACCCAGGGACTCACAGTACTTCCCTGCAGGGTCTCACCACCTCTTAGCCTCCACCTCCTGGCCTGGCTGGTCAGGGAGGATAGCATAAGATAATCATCTGCAATGTCTTGGATGGGTCACAGTAAGCTAGAAATAGCACACTGGAAACATCCCTTCAGGCCCAGGCTGTCCACAGCTGTGACCTACATTTTCTTCTTAGAACTAGGCCCATCAGGATGGTGCTCAGATATCCCTAGCTGTCTCTCAGTGCCAAAGATGTGGTGAAGCATTTCTCATACATATGGACCATTCCTTCAGAAAGTCGATTTGGGGCCACTGCATTAAAATCACAGTCCCCTTGGCAGCCATCACTCTAGAGCTAGTCAAAGTGAGCTATTTGCATCTCTTGAAATACCAAGTCTATGTGGATATACTTTGCTCCAGTCTTTTGAAATGGACTCTGAGAGGGGAAACAGTCAATAGATCAAGTACTGATGTGGGAGGCCCTGACCCATTAGTACAGTTCTGCAGTAAGCCTGTGTGTTGATACCCAATTCATTCCACCCCAAAGTCCAATTGCAGGCCTGCTTTTAGGCTGCATATAGCAGATCTTGAAGCCAAAGGGACTGGGCTTCCTGTGCATGGGCTACTCTAAGCCTGGAAGCCCTAATTACAAAGTCTGAGGCGGGAGAAGGTATTTAAAAGACCCATTTGATAATGAATGGAAAGAAATATCTACAAGTACTTAAGGACATTCTCTTGTCTGTTGTATCAGATTAAAATTGCATGAACCCTCTCCAATCCCCTGGACTTATTGCATGTTACTCTCCAAGTCTTGACCAACGACCCTGAGACCCACTGGATGTTGACCAGTCACTTGTCCTGGGACCATCAGGTCTGCCAATCCAGGCTGCCCAGTTGCATGCTTCGGGTTCTGGGCCTCTTCAGTCACTTCTGGTCAAGGATGAAACCTCATACCTCGGGGCATGGGCTCTTTCATCCCAAGTAGCTGAAAAGGGAACAAGGAGATACAACTCTTGCAAGGCAGATTTTGACTAAAGGGAAACAGAACGTGGAAGATAGCTGGGGGGATAAAATATCTTTTCTGCCATGAAGTATTCTCAGGTGCAATTTCTTCTTGGGGCCTCTCTGGAAAAGTCCCCCATGCTGTTATAAACACATTTGCCAAGCAGTATAGGCTATCTCTCCTCAGTTTATCACAAAGTAGCTGCCAATAATGTATTACTTCTCTTCTCTTCAATCTTTCCTTGTCCCCCTGCCTTTTCTCCTCACACTTGCCTTCCTTGGTGTGGCATCCCTTAAATAAATCCTCAACACTTTAATCCTTTCCTCAGGCTCTGCTTTCTAGAGAACACTAGCTCACTTTTGATTTGGTGAATTTCCTGTTAATCCTTCATAAGTCATTTCTGGAGTGTCTTCATGAAGACTCCTCCAACAATGACCACCCTCTTCCCTGCCTACTGAGTCAGACTCCCTCTCTATGCTAGAACATCAGACATCCATATCTCGCAGCACTCCTGTTTATCACCTTTTATATCTAATAAAGTGTGAAATTTCCTACCTTCTAACTAACCCCACTCACCCAATCAGGCTGTCCCTAGTTGCAAGAAGTTTGATAATTTTCTGGTTTTTTGCTGGCATCAGCCACAATGATTTTCATAGCGCAGGTCTCAAGAAATATTCATAGAATAAATGTGGGGAAAGCATGAAAAGAATAGAATAAGTTAGTCTTCTTGCAAGTTCTTGGAAACCCAGTTTGCCATATAAGGGAGCTGGCATTGTTTTATGTCATTAGGGCAGCTGGTTCACATACAGGGAGAATCTAACAGGTTCTGAGATGGGAAGGATCAGGAGGCTCAGAGCACCAGCCAAGGGAGGCCCTCTAGGGAGGCACTGTGTACATGGTTCCATAGGAATTCAGCTTCCCTTATAAGGTAGGAGAGCAGTGTGTCTCAGACAACCCTGTTCAGACTTTGGAGTCCTGTCTCTTCTGCATGAGGTTAAACAGGGGCTCTTAAATATTCATTGCCCTGAAGAAAGGTAAGGTTTTAATGGACCATAATGAAATCTGCACAAGGGCATGGGTTCTCTGTTCTCAGAATCTCCAAGAACCACGTGTTAGGGCCTCCTTGATTATTGGAGTTGATGACTTGCAAAGACTCCATTGACCAATAAAATCTTAAAACATTTTTCCTCCAACCTTACTTATATACCCAACTCCTAGTATAGTGCTTAATCCAATGGCCAGGGGCCTCAGGTTTATTCCTTTCCCTGAAGGGATTTACAACACAGTGAAAGAAGTGGACCTCTAAGGCTAAAGCAGAGAGGTTGTGGATATTTTTACAACTGTTCCCCTGTCACAGATTCATCCCTTCCTCCCTCATACAGGTACACTTTCCAGAAAAATTCAGTCTTACCACCTTGGCTCCTGGACACTTACTTTGCAGAATGAGGGTAATTAGTAAGGGAAAGAATTATGAGCAAATACTTGACCCAAATAACAATTTACATTGGAGAGGGCAGGCATTTTGTAGCAGAAGAGAAATTGATATATCCAGGTAGTAAGTTACAAAAGTGGGAGGCCCTCAGGTGGAGGTTTAGAAGTCAGGAAGTTTGGGAAGGGAAAGGAGACTGCTGGACAACTGCTTTGCATGTGAGAGAAATGGGAAAAGAACAACTTAAGAAATGTGGCAATATGTCATACGATCTTTCCCTTTTGCATTTTTGAGCTATGTCTAAAAATGTGAAAAATCACTTATTTAATGTGGCATTAGTCTAGAGTTGGACCACTAGACCTCTTAATTCTGTTTGGTTTGCACCACATTTTAATCCCATCCAGGGAATTTGAAACCATGACTAGTGTTCTTGAGGTGATTTTAACTAATATCCACTATCTCAGGAAAACCTACTGTAAAATACTGACATGTACATGTTTATGCACATTTTTAAACTTTTTTCTAAAATCAGCTAAGGTCCTCTTTTTTTTTTTTTTAAGCATTGTAGCTCAAGTGACTACACACATGAATACAATGAAGAAATAATTCTTTTTGTGGATCTAATATAAACAAGGTTAGAATGACTTTTTGATGTGACTGTTTCCAATGATTATTAGAATACATTATAACTGCCCTTTGCTCTATGTGTCTTGTGATGTATGTGGCCAAAAGCAATATAATTTTGACTGGAGCTGATTCAGCAGAAACATTTACTTAATCTTGTTAACATTCTCACTAATGAACCATCCAATGGTCATTACCACAGCATGGGGCCAAGAGATCCAGGTGCCCCTCATCACGGGTCTGGTTGTTGACATTTTCCGTTTACTCTAATTCCGTGCAGCAACGTGAGCAGGCGAGGCTTGAATGTGGGAACAATCTGCCCATCATTCACTGGTCACTGACTTCGCCTGACAACCAATTCAGAGGGAAACATTTTTGACTTAAAGTCCAATTAGTCAGGGAGTTTTTCCTTTTTCCTTTTTACAGGTTTAGAAGATGGGGAAAGTAGCTTGGAAGATTTCTGTCCATTAACACTTCCATCGGCATGTAAGCAAATAAGGGAGACAAACCAGAAATCACAGCAACTCTAGATTCTGCAATAGTCCCTGGGCTTAGGAAGGAAAGTAATAGAGCATTTATGATGCCAAGGAAGTGCACTGCCCGAAAATGCTTACAACCATTAAAAGCAAGAGTGGCAACATCTTAAAGCTTGTTTGGAGGGCTCCGTTGGGGTGGGAGATGAAGATCTTAAGAATGTGCAGAGCACTCCTTCTGCTGCCCAGAATCTGAATCTCCCAAGGCTTTGACCTCTGGGCTGTGTGTCCACCACCCCCTGACTTGACACGGTCTGCCTAGTTAATGCCTACTCAGCCTTGAGATCTCTTCTACTTAGCACTTCTCTTGGAAATACCACAGGGGCCCAGATGAAACACATCTATGCCTACACTTCTTTACAGTACTTATCCTTGTCCTAGTTCTGTGTTCTAGATCTGTCTCTTCTGCCAGTCCTTAAGCTCTGTGAGGGCAGGGGTTCTCCCTTGATGAGTCATTGTGCCATGATGAATAAGGGCTCAGTGGCTTGCTGGATGAATTTCTTCTCTGGCCCTAAATTCTCTACCTTTAAAAGGAGGGGTCTGGAGACTTGTAAAGGAACAAACTTAACACCAAGGGGGTGGCTTTTCAGATGATGGAAAAGCCCTTCACCCACCCTAGGGCATACCAACCTTGCTCCCTAATAGAGCTTTTGAGCAGTCTAGAATTGACAGAACAAGACTCCTACAGACGCGAGGTTTGATTTCTCATGAGAGGACTGCGAACACCAGTATTCCTGGGGACCAGAGGAGATCCATGGAAACCCATTCTGGAACTGTTTTGGAAATGTGGGCTCACACGAGCCATGTGGGCTTTAAAATATCTGTGTAGGATGTTGTATGGATGCTGATATAAATAGATCTGCTATTTTTAAAAATTTTTTTAAACCCCAAACATGCTCAAATGAACTTCAGATTAAAATCTCAAATGGCTGTTTTCTTAGTTCCTTTAAACTTTTTTTTTTTTCCTTTTGGCATGTCAGTGACTAATAAATCGCAGTAAAGCCTGAGTTTATACTAGCTCATAGGTGATTACAATGGACAAGTAGTTTTCCCCAAACCCAGGGCCCCTTGGAAAATGAAATAACCCACATATGGAAGGAATCAGCAGGCAGAGGGGCCCCTATCTACCTGCATTCTCTAGCTGCTGAAATTGTGTTTTGATAAGATAAGAGGAAACAGGGCAAGAAGGAACTCGGACTCCTAGAAGCTGAAATCAGAAGCTCTTGCTGTAAAAGCTACACAGGGAGGTCAGCTGGGCCTGGACAACTGTGGTGGGACTGTAGAGCTCGGCCCTAACCTGGGTGGTTGTTCTCCATCCCATCCCTGCCTCTTGCTGCCTTTTGTCCTCCATTGTCCCATTATTCTAGAAACAGTGTTGCAGATGTTCCAGGAGGATCCCGGTCTCCATCGTTGTTGTCCTAACATGTTCATTGACTGCCTGCAGCCTTGTCAGACCAGCTGTTGTGTGTTGGTCTGCCACAGGATGGTCCTGGAATCACAAGTCAGAGTGCTATGGCAGACCACAAAGCCAATGGAGGCCAGTAGCTAGCAGAAATGATGCCAGCCCACCATGATGGGGCAGTTCATTATTATAGCTCCCACTAGCCATGGCCTGGGAGAAGACAGGCCTGATTCTTTTTTTTTTCTTTTTTTGCAGTGTTCCAAGATTCATTGTTTATGCACCACACCCAGTGCTCCATGCAATCCGTGCCCTCTCCAATACCCACCACCAGGCTCACCCATCCCCCCCACTGCTCTCCCCTCCCAAACTCAGTCTGTTTCTGAGTCCACAGTCTCTCCTGCTTCGACCCCCATCTCATTTCCCCCAATTCACTTTTCCTTTCCTTCTCCTAATGTCCTCCATGTTATTCCTTAATGTTCCACAAGTGAGGCAAGATCTTTTAAAACTTTCAAAACTTTAAATGCTGATCACCAGATTTTCATGTGAAATAGCCTATTTAAAAAAATAAAGTTACAACTAACCTGGCCTGAAAAAGAATGGGTATGCTAAGAAAAAATACAAAGCTCATTTGTCTATAGGCTCATTGACCATAGCCTGCCAGATTCCTTCCATCTTTCCCTAAATTCTCCATGGTTTATCCTGTCTGTCCATGAATGTCCCCCATATATCAATCATTTCACCAACTCCTCCAATATCATGTGAGCTACCTCAGAGTTGGTCCTGTTCAATTTGAGGACACAGTGGCTCAGATGCTAATTTGTCCTGTTACACAACTCAGAAAAGATCCAGGTTTTGGAAAGTGTTCTTTTGGACCCCAATGTCCCTGTTATTTTTTTTCCTGTTATAGCACTAATTATGCACCCCATCCCATTTTTTAAGAAACTACCATAATAGACCCCCAAAATCCATTAAAGGGAAATAAAATAATTTAACATAGTATAATTTAGTTATTAAAAATAGGATGTTTGGGATAAACAGCATTGGGAAGCACAAGTCGAAGGGAGTAAGAAATAAGTCACACTCCTAGGGGCCAAGTAGATAAATGACTTCATCTAATAATTTTGTTTTAAATGAAGGCTTTACATTTTTTGCAAATCTGAGTATAATTGACACACAAGATTACATTAGGTATTCAGCAGGGACTTAGCTTCTCTAGATGTTACGCTCTGCCAAGGGTAGCTTCCCTCTGTCCCCATACAATACTAGTACAGCATCTCTGACCATATTCCCTATGCTGTGCCCTTTAAGGAATAAGAATATTTAAATACTGGAGTTGTTGATGTTCTACTGTGAGACCCCCTCTATTGTCCAACCCCTCAATAGGTCTGGTGCTGCACAGCGTGTATAAGTGGTGGTCGGGGGTAAAAGGACCTATATGGACGGCCAGGTAATGGATAAAATGGTCTAATTCATTAGAATTGGGTACTCCTTGCCATGGCCATTATAACCAAGAGAAGCACAAACCTCCCCAGAAGACTCCCACCGTAGAATTCCAAGGAGATTAATCGGGCAGTGAGTTACTTATCTTGTGAGACGGGGTCAAGTGAAAATATTCTTGTATCTTAAAGAGCAGGGTGACTCCTCCTGTGTCTTCATTATTCCTGGAAACAGATATAAGAAAAGGTTTCCTTAACCATCCCCCTGATGACAAGCAAAGCGAATTGCTACAGCATCTGTGCTCATGTTGTACTTCATTATAACCTGCATTGAACTGTGACTGTATAATCTTAGTGGAAAAGTGTACACCCTCAGCCCCACGCCTCTAGGACATATCACGACAGGCACAAAGATGCACACTTGATAGGTCAAGATTTTTAAAATCCCACCATCTCCAAATTAGTAGCTGTGTATGTTGTGTCATTTCCATCAGTTGTGCTTACACTTAGTATTCCTTTGTAACTGGGTTTAATTTTCCAGAAGGTACTAATTTTATTGCTTCCAAAGTAGTCAATTATTTTTCTGTTTATATAGCATTTTATGTTTCAATTTTCCCTTAAACCAGTTTGCAGACACCCGGTTGGGATATGCGCTTGGTAATGTAAACCCAAATTAATTTGCACAGTTTTGCTTGACTGGGCTTTTTTTTTTTTTTTTTTTTCTTGAAGTCACGCTCCATGAAAAATTCTAACCAGGTGAGCCTTGACGAAGCAGCTGTTCCTCCCGTAGTCTATAGGGAGGAACCATCAAGGCATGAGCTAAGGGGTGGCAGGTAATTGCCTTGCCTATTTGGGGTCTTTGTCTAATATTGACTTTTAATTATGAAGGCCAAATGTTTATTTTCTTAAGGGATCCATTTCTACCCCTTGGTTATTGACACAGTTGGAATATGAAACATGTTTACTTTTTTTTAACATGGGGGTGGATGGGTACATTTACAGTATAGTAATATATTCTGAGTGTCAGCTCTGTCAACTCCGACCACATGTCTGTCTTGTATGTCCTGATCAATTTTAGATCTTTATACTCCATAAGCTAACTAAAACAAACAAACTAACAAAAAACAACAACAACAAAATTAAAGATGTATGCCCTGTTCTGGAAAACACTTCAGAAATGTATACCAATACGATAGTTTGTGTTTATTGAACATTGGGACTGACACATACGTGGGCTCAAATGTCAAGTGCTGGGAGTTCAATAAGGATCAAAAAGCCTCGGCTCCTACCCCTCAAGGACTTCTACCTTGGGGCTAATGGATGCCAAGGTGATAAGTGCTATCATAGCAACAGGTGGTGGCTATTTGGACCCCAAAACCCTACTTCTAGAAATCTTCCCTAAAGAAATGGTCTGTGATGCAGGCATGGCTCACAGAGCTTGTTCCTACAGTGGGCATTGTTATCAACACCTTGTTCATGCTGATAATTCACACAGTGAGTTAAAACAGTGGAAAAACTGTGGAAACAGTGGGAAAATTGTAATTAGCTAAGTAGGATAAAAATAACACAATGTGTTAGCTATTCTGAGCCAGGCAAAGTCCAAAACAATCTGAATTAACCCTATGAAGGTATTGCTATTTTCAGTGTTTGATGTATAGAAAACCGACACAAAAACTTAACTTGTGGGCACCTGGGTGGCTCAGTGGGTTAAGCCTCTGCCTTTGCCTTGGGTCATGATCTCAGGGTCCTGGGATCGAACCCCACATTGGGCTCTCCCTCTCTCTTTGCCTGCCTCTCTGCCTACTTGTGATCTCTCTCTGGAGATAAATAAAATCTTAAAAAAAAAAAAGTTAACTTGTTCAAGGTCACTTAAGGTGCAGTGTAGCCCTAGGGCCTGACTTACCTTACAACTATTAAAATGTTTATATACTTGATAATGATAGGGAGACAGGCTTATGATATTTACATAGAGGTGGACACAAACTGCCAATCTGAGCCTTGGGTTCTCCTAGAAAGCATAGCCTAAGATAAGGACTTGTAAGGGTGTAACTTGGGGGAATTTATATCAGGAAAGAGCAGTAGAGGGATGGAAGGAGTGAGACAGGAAGGAAAGTTAAGAAAGCCAGTGCAAGATGTTATGGAGCTTGTCACCCTATAAGCAAGTGGGGCATCTGTCCCACTAGGACCCTC
This sequence comes from Enhydra lutris kenyoni, assembly GCF_002288905.1. Lineage (NCBI taxonomy): Eukaryota > Metazoa > Chordata > Mammalia > Carnivora > Mustelidae > Enhydra > Enhydra lutris. The sequence goes on along the minus strand of NW_019154093.1, from coordinate 24,742,679 downwards.
TGAAAAGTTGTAGGGAATGTGCTTCAGAATCCTTCGCTGAATGGGTGGGAGGTGAGAGGCTATGTCCCCCCAACTCCATTCTTTGTTGGCCAAGGCTTACCAATTGGTGGCCTTCCTCTACATCAAGGGCGGCATGAGCACAAGTGTTGAGTGAGCTCCCATGGACCTCACATTCTGGGGGGTCAGGGAAGATGTGGGACAAAAAGCAAGAAATGAGAGGTATTGAAAACTTATGCCTGTGTGAGACTGGTGTGGCAGCAATGGGGAAGGGGATGGGAGGGCTGAAGGACAGGGCCCAGAGCACCAGAAGTGCATGAGGCAGCCCATCCTTAACCCTAGTCCTGCCCAGTCGCCACTTTTGCCCTGATGCAAGATTGCTCAGTGCAGTCTCCTTGCATGAGCTTGGCCCACCACAACGTCTGCTGAAGTCCAGACAGGTAGGGGAGTGGGACAGGCCCCAGCCAAGTGAGCACAGGTAGCTTCCAGCTTGTAACTGACCAACCTCTCTCCCCTCCCTTACCCATTCAGGCTTCCTCCCCCCGGTCAGCCTGCACTTCCGCAGGCATTGGGTGCTGCCTAGTAGAATAATCCAGACTCTCCTCACCGAAGAACCCAGGCCTGCCTCAAAGGGATCCTTGTCCCTTCTGAACGCTGCAGGTTTCAGCCCTGGGGAAGAGGATCTTGACCTAGAAGACCCACCCTTCCAGGGTGGGCTCTAAACCAGAGCCTTAATGATGGGCTGGGGTTTAAGTGGGAGAGATCCTTTCCTTATTCTCTGGGGACCCCACAGAAGGGCAGCGGATGCTCTCTGTATCACTGGTACATCCTCGAACCTCTCAACACCCCTCAGCAGGTTCCCCTTCTGCGTCTCTGAGCCTTGGTCCCTTCCTTCTTCCCAGGCTCTGGTTGCTAATGTTGCCCTTATCCACCTGCCACGGGCATGGCATCTTGAGGAGCCACAACCAGTGTGTCCCACAGCTGTGGTGATGGGAAAGAGGGAGGAGTATTACCATCACTGAATTATACTCCTTAAACAAACAAACAAACAAACAAAAAAATGGCTCAAGTGGCATGTTTTGATTTAAATACTTGGCCACACTAAGCTACTGAAAAATGCATATACCTAACATACTGCTTATAGGCAGTTTTTGTTCCTTTTTTTTTTTTTTAAGCAGAAAGTAATTACCTGGTATTTCTTCAATTTAATTACACATGATCTGTGCTGCTTATGTAACATATGTCCATACATAATCATAATTCCTTTTTCAAGTCTTATTACATAATTTCTTTTTCAAGTCTTTTTTTTTAATTTTTTATTTCTATTCAGCGTAACAGTATTCATTGTTTTTGCACCACACCCAGTGCTCCATGCAATCCGTGCCTTCTCCAATACCCACGACCTGGTTCCCCCAACCTCCCACCCCCGGCCCCTTCAAAACCCTCAGATTGTTTTTCAGAGTCCATAGTCTCTCATGATTCACCTCCCCTTCCAATTTAGATAATGCCCACCTTTACTTCTTATGTGCTTACATACATGCGATACCACTGATGGTTACTTTTAGGAGTTATCAGTGACTTCTAGTCTTCCTTACACACCTAGATAGTTCTCAAACTTTCTCTAGTGCTTCTACAATGAGAATAATCAGCTCTGAAAATTCCAAAGTCCTCTAAACACGTAGGTATTAAGTAATGGCACCTGACCTTCAGAACCTAAAAAAAAAAACAAAAACAAAAACAAAACATGTTTCCGGTGTTTCAATTTTCCCCTCCTTTCAGTGTTTATTTCAGTTAAAGCATTTTAGGAAGAGTTCAAAGACTGACTTGACTCATGTGATCTTGGGCTCTGGTTTCTGAATCCTCTGCAGCTACTCCAAAGGGCCTTGCAGAGAGCATCGGGAGGGAAAGCAGCTGTTCCACATCCCTCAGGTCCCTGGAGGGCTTGCCCTGCTGCAGTGCCTGCCTCAAGCCCATGCCACTGTCCTGTTACCTTCTGCCCTGGGGCTTTTGCCCGGTGCCGAGCCACCATGGGATCAGCTTCCTATTACCTGCAGTTGATCTGCCTAGAAGCTGCAGAGAGCCGATGCTCTGTGGGGCCATCCCTGACTGGTGGCAGATGGGGAGAGGTGGACAAATACTTACTTCCAGAAAGACAGGATCTGGAGACCCAGCAGCTTCCTGCAGTCACTCTGAAAATGCCCGGAAGTGCAGGGAATGGGCATGTTCGCAGGCTGTGGTAGCACAGATCGCACAATTGCCTTCACTGTCCCCGTCTCCTGTCTCCCTGGGATGTTACTCTTCAGCAAAATGTTCACACAAACTTTGGGCTCGAGCTTCTTCTCTAGAAGAACCAGGTCAAAAGTCTACCCATACATCTTTGGGTCTCTGTGTGTGACTTGAAGCAAATCACTTAAAAATCACTTTATACAAAAGGGAGGGAGCTCAAAGCTTTCACCAAGCTTAATGATTGAGTGAGACAGTTGTGTGTAGGGGTTGGGTGTTTGTTTAGTGTAAAAAGCACCCAGCGTATTTCCTGACCTAAACAATAGCCAAGAAAAATCATCTTTCCCTTGGCTGTCTCTTAGCTTTCGCTGTGTTGGATCTGCTGGTGTGGCTGGGGACCCGTAACCAGGAGGCTGTGTAGTAAGGTGAATCAAAGTATAATCTGTCAGCAGAAGAGCGTAGTAGGGTGTTGGCGATTTCATGTGGCTCAGCTTCATATCACCTCGGGAAGCAACCACATAACTCACCACAAAACACGCTTGACCTCATGAATCCATACCCTGTGAGGCAGAAATGAGTCTGGGAGGATTTTCTCTTTATAGGTGTTTCTCTTTATAAGATTGGGACAAGAACAGGATTTCCTTTCTCCTCATCTTCACTTCCCACAAGGATTCTAAGTCACCTTTGCTAACCTTCTCAGTTCCAAACAAGGTGAGCTTGTTTATTTTTAAAGGACTAGATTTGTGTGTGTTACACTCAGCCCTATCATAGGGGAGACCTATGATGTTGGAAATGTCAGTACTGGAAAAAGATGCATGTGGAATTTGTGGCAGATCCCACGGGGAAAATCACAACACAGACTTCTGTTATTTTTTGTTTGTTTTTTTTTATTTGTTTTTGTTGTTTTTTTAACCAGGGAAGGACACATCTTCATCAGATAGGTACACAACTTTATTATACCAACTCAGAACATCTCTTTTAAAAGGAATTTATATAGTAAAATATTAAACATAATAGTTTCTCATAGCTATCGCTGTCTTCATTATTTCTCAGCTCCTTTAGTAATCCCTTCTAGAATTTCTTGGGGTTAACGTTAAGCTTCTTGATTTATAGTTTAAGGAAAAAAAAGGAAGAATTCTGGAAGGTTGGGGCATATTTTCATCTCCTGCTTCTTATGGTCTTTTGCTCTATGGTGACTAAAAGCATTTCCACATCAAATCTTTCTTAAGCTGTGCTCTTCTGAACCTAGAAAAATTGGTTTACTTATATTTATTTTATCTTATAATGGCACAACCTAAAATTAGGTAAAAAACCAATACTTTAAAACTGTTCTTTTTGGTAGAGAAAATAGAATAGATGTCTGGAATTTCTGCCTTTTTTTTTTACTCTGTCATCAAAGTACTTCACCCTCACCCAACGGTAAATATGACATACTATTTCTTGTTCATCTTTTGCTGATCAGAGTTCTTAGTGGTTATTGGAAAATAAGCTAACTTGGAAACTTCACCTCTTGGGCATTATTTTTTTAAATATCTTATTTATTTATTTGACAGTGAGATAGCATAAGTAGGCAGAACAGCAGAGAGGGGGAGAAGGAAAGGCAGGGTCCCCACTGAACAGGGAGCCTGACATGGGGCTCGATCCCAGGACCCCAGGATCATGACCTGAGCTGAAGGCATCTGCTTAACTGACTGAGCCACCCAGATGCCCTTTGGGCATTATTTTTAAAAATAACTCTTATGTACTGGGTCTTGGTACAATTGGGGATGCTGTTATCAGGTAACCATGTGCCTGTAGCTGCCTGTTGTGAACTGACTCTGGCAGACCCACTGGGTCCTAAGATCAGATGGGCCCAGCAAAACTCCATCCAAAGATGAAAATGGTCCATTAAAGAGCCAGTGTGGGGAGAACAAGACTTAGGTTTAAGGGACAGACAGCTCAGATCCACTATTGATGTACCAGTATCCTTCTCTCAGTCCATGCCAAGGACCATGGCTTGGGCCAAGTCAGGTTGGAGAAAACCAAGGGAAGATAGTCAGTGGTTGTACATGTGACTCTGGAGCTTGAGGAAGTTTGTCAGATATGTTTTGTGATCCACAGCAAGACTTTTCTAAAATTCCTCACAATTAACATTCCTAAGTTGCCCTCTATCCACGTTATGAACTCAGGGTCACTGAAGGCCAAGGTGACAGATATCAATGAGGATCTCACTGTTGTAAGTTCCATCCTTCAACTATGACCTAATGCCTCCTGATTAGGACATGATCTGAGACCACTTACCCTTGGCAATTGGCCTTGGGTTCACCTCCTCAGCTACTCCCTCTGCCTCCCAGATAATACTTGAAGTTCATTCAACCCTGGGTTGTTCTCTATATCCTGAAGTTTTTGCACTGCTTGGTTTTCCTCATGGAGTGACTAGGTCATGGCTTCCTTCAAATACTGAAAAAAGCCAAACATTTTAACACTTCCCACAACTCCAATAAGTGAAGAGTAATCAAAAATATCTCTTGAAACTTTGTTTAAATTCTCTGCTACAGATGTTTATCTGTTCCTCATTTCTGTGTACATAAAAACAAGCATAGACAGGGCTCCTTCAGTCAAGTACTATGCTGTGAGTGGTAAAAAATAAATAGCAGATACTTCCAATATTGCACAATGCATAGTAGTCAGAGCTACCTATAGAGCAAAGGGCTCGTTCCAGAAGCAGGAGGTTTCTACCCTTGGAACTAGTTGGACAAATAAGATAGGCAGCCAGTGCAGGAGTATTATAGAGATGATGTAGACATTATATATTTGGGTACCAGTACAGGTAGCAGAGAGAAACCAAATGAAAGTCTTTGGTTCTAATACATAGAGGCCATTAGCAGAAGGGACTTGCCTGGCATAGGAACCATAGAGTGACTTAGAGAGTCTGGCCCAGGTTCTCATGCTGGCATGGGAGACCACCCTGCACATGGTGAGCCCCCAGGAAAGTTTGTAATCTGCTTCTCCTTGTGCATGATCTCACCCAAAACCCATTTGCTTCAGCCCACCTTGTATTCCACTGTTGGCTCAATATATGAGTGTCTTTTACCTGTCTGACACTATCCTGGGCATATTCTGAGATTGAGTAGAAAAGATGGTCCTGGGGCATCTGGGTGGCTCAGTGGGTTAAAGCCTCTGCTTTCGGCTCAGGTCATGATCCCAGGGTCCTGGGATCGAGCCCCACATCAGGCTCTCTGCTCAGTAGGGAGCCTGCTTTCCTTCCTCTCTCTCTGCCTGCCTCTCTGCCTACTTGTGATTTCTGTCAAATAAATTAAAAAAAAATTAAAAAAAAAAAAAAGATGGTCCTTTAAGTCTAGTGGAGAAGTCCCAAGTAAACAGATGTGGAGGGACGCCTTGGTGGCTCAGTTGTTAAGCATCTGCCTTCGGCTCAGGTCATGATCCCAGGGTCCTAGGATCAAGCCCCACCAGGTTCCCTGCTCAGCAGGAAGCCTGGTTCTCCCTCTCCCACTCCCCCTGCTTGTATTCCCTCTCTCGCTGTATCTCTCTCTGTCAAATAAATAAAATCTTAAAAAACAAAACAAAACAGATGTGGAAAAAAAAAAAACCTTTTATGAAGTACCACAAATGAAACAAGGAGCTGAGACAAAATTGGTGGGGTAATGACCTCTGCCTTAGGTGATCAAGAAAGCTTTTCTCTGCTTCTAACCTCTTGACTCAATTCACGTTCTTGTTTTTGGAAGCTAAAACTTGACACAGCTCTTCTAAGAAATGCCCTTAGCTTCCGATCTCATTTACACTATGCAATCCCCTTCAATTAAGTTGTTGTCTCATGAACATGAATCATTGCCTAGTACACTGTACTTCTGTGACCTCCCCTGCATCCTCACCCGTGAGTCAGACCCGGGTCTGATCATTTGACTCAAGGCCCTGTTGATCAATATGTAGAACTGCCTAATCCAACCTGGGATTGAATCAAGACATTGGAAATGTTCATTAGACAATGACTTTGACCTATCATTAAACAGAATTGACTTTCGAATCACTTTTTGAATTGCGAATTTCAGCCCCTTGTCTTAGAATCAAGGTGAACTGGAGAAATGAGGGCCTTCTTACCCCTGATTTACAAGAGTTTCACAACTGGCCTCTATGGTACTGAGCGCTGTGGTGGAAACTGGCCCAGAGCAACTTGCTGCAGCCAGTCAGTGACTAGAGCCCTCAAATCCATGTGTCCTTGTCTATAGCCACAGGCGCTGGTCCCGGAGACCTCTCCACATGCCCCAAGCCTGATGAGTCTTCATCCTTTAGTGTTTACCACCCTCCCTTCATTGGCTCCCTTTTCTGTGTCGTCCTTTCCCTATTAGATGCAGTAGGTGTTAGCTATGTATGTCCTATTAGTTGTATTAGATTTTCTATCTACTTCTAGAGCTACACCTCAGTTTTACCAAGTATAGCTTTTCTCTCTCTGCCACTACTTTCATCCAGGTTGTCCTCCCATGCCTACACTACTCAAGAGGCTCAGATGATTTCCTGTCCATGTCACTGATATGAGATTTACCCTAACACACAAAATGGGAGAACTTGGAGGAATGTGAAGAACCCCCTGAGCAGGGCAGTCAAGGCCCCAGAAGCCTACCTAACTCTCCTAATCGCATCTTCCAGGTGCCTCCACGAGCCCCACGTTCTATATGCTGTCCTAATTCTCCAGCTTTGCACATGTTCCTTCTGCCTAGGATGACCTCAATTATCTCCATCCCAACTTGGTCCACCTTGGGTCTCATTTTGAGGGTTTCTATGGAGACCTCCCCTGCATCTTTAATCAGACCCTTCTCCCACACTGTACCATTATAGCATTTCTCACAGAACATTCTAAGAACTGGCTTACATATTTTAAAAGATAGAGGGCCATATATATCCATCCCTATATCCCTAATACTTTAGTTGTTGCCCAACCTGTGCCAGAGCTTAATAAAAATTGGATCAGTGAATCCAACTCAAGTTTGCCTTGGCTTCCATTTATTGGCTCCAATCCTTAAAACCATATGCAAAACGTTTTATACATATTTAGAATGTGGGGATTTTGCTGCCTCCATTTTTACTGAATCATCAATATGACAGTTTGTGTCTCATGTTCTTTGTAATTTCATACTCTCAACAGATAGGAAATGAAATTCAGACAACCAGTTCCAGAACTCCCAAGCCCTTAGCTAGATCCATGGGCACAAGAAAGCCCAAGGATACAGGTAAATGAAGGGCTTTTGGAGAGTTCTTACTGTCTGGGAGAACCTAACTCCATCCTAGAATGGAGTGATGGTGGTGAGGAGGCTAATTTCTTTACTTCCAGCCTAGTATCAAGAGGCTTCCCTGGGAGCATTGGAATAATTTGACAAGAATTTCCTGAGTTTGGGGAGGTGGGGGTCAAGACTGAAACAGGATGCACAATTGAGAAAGATAAAGCAGCCTTGGCAGCAGGAGGGAAGGGTGCCTCAAGGTCAGTCTGCACCCCAGATTTATTGGAACTAGAGGTACAGGAGTATTTCTGGGGCCAGAAGTGAGAGAGACAGCTGCCTGGAGGTGTTTTGAAACATGCCCAAGAGTGCTTCTGCTCAAAGTCTGGAGAACTAAAGAGCAAGAATCTGAAACCCAGAGCAGAGGGAGAGGCTTAGCTGCTGGCCATTAAGAAAATGTGCCTGGTCCACCCCATAAGAAGTATAGTCAAAGATGATGCCCACCATGTAGCTCCAGGGCCCTGTGGAGGAGCCCCAAGAAAAGACCACTCCAAACATCTGCCCCAATAGGAGAGCAAGGCCAGTTCTAGTAAGAACTTTACAATCCCCTCACTGTCCTCTCTTGGCCCCAACCCTCAGGACAGGAACTGCCACCCAAGCAAACCCAAAGCTGAAGAAAGGGAAAAATTCACTCTCAGTCAAGTTTGGAGTTAGGGTTAATTTCTTGGTTTAGGTATTCTGGCTTCTGAATTAAACAGGCAGACCTATGTCACCATAGGAAGAATCTTAAGAGTGAACAGAAACTCCATGAACTTATTGGAGTTTGCATCTAGGTTGAAGGAAAAAAAATGCCCCCACTAATTTCACTGTACAAGGACAGTGAGAACCCAAGAGTCAAAATTTTAATGTTATTAAGACATGAGTGACATTTACAGACTTTCTGAGCATCCAGCTTTTATCAGGTTTCCAAGGAATGTGTGACCAAAGGTTAGCGTTTTTACTTTTCAGAGCAAGGAAATGAGCTGGAACAGACTGATGCGTAGAGAGGACCCGAATAAATGTCTCTTGCTCTCATCCAGGGTATTGAGACCAAAGCCTTGGGGTTTTAAACATCAGGTATAAACATACAATCTATACCTGAAAAGATCAGATTTTATGCATGTTCATATTTTTCTCTTAATGAGAAATCACAGGGCTATTGACGGATTTGATGCCTGGGGCGGGGGGGAGTCTCCATAAGGAGACTTCCCTGGTTTCTAAGCCATGGTCCCACTTGCACTAACTGCATCTGTCTCCATACGTGATGGACTGCAGACTTCATTTGTCCCAGCAGCACTGATTACCATTGAATTACAAACCCCAATGCCCTTGGGCTCAGGGATGCAGGAGTATCCTTGAGAGCTTGGCCATCCTAGGGGAGCTCTGTCCTGTGCTTTACTGGCCTTGCTGAAGGCTGGGGACAGAAACCTTATATGAATGCATATGTCTCTGGTAACCATCTCGTTGGTGGTGGTAGTAGAAGGGGGAAGGTTATGCTGAAGCAGGGTGGGGTAGAAACCTGGTCCCAGAGTTGACTGTTCCACTCCTTCATTGGAAAAGGAGAGATAACCAGTGATACAAATGATCATGACTATATTTTTTAATAAAAAAGGACTTAGCAGCATGGTGTCTTGCATCTTTTCCACTTGCTCTTTGAAGAAGTCCCATTAAGCTTGGCTTGTGGCAATTGCCCAGTAAATTTTTGCTGAAAGGTTGTCTTTCCTAGAGACAACTGAGCACTATATAAAATGGGCTGGAACAATGAATCTTGGAACACTACATCAAAGAGTTATGATATATTGTATGGTGACTAACATAACACAATAAAAATTTTTTTAAAAAAGTTTGTTTTAAACACAGAAAAAAAAAGTGGGGTGATGGGCTACAGACACAAATTGGAATACAGCTCCCCCTCTGAGGAGTACAGACAAGTAAACAGATGAGTATAAAATAGGACATGAGTGTGTGGTGATGGGGATGCATGGGCAGAAAGCACCCAGCCAAGATGGGCAGTCAGGACAGTCTCTGCAAAAAAAGAGAAATGTCCACAAATGCCTAAAGAAAGAGTGAGAGTGAGCTCACCAGGCCAGCTGCAGGAAGAAAGGATCTTTTAGGGGGTACGAGCATGAGCTGGGATGCATCCTAGGAAAGAACCAGGTATGCAGTGAGATTGGGACAAGTCAGGTAGAGGCTGAAAGGAGGTGGGGCTCAAACATTAGGAAGGGAAGTATGTACTGAAAAGTATGGGGTATTGGTTTATGTTTTAGCTTTCTTTATACCTACTGCTTTGCCTTCTCCTTTATTGCAGGGCCTGGAAGTCTGGGAACTACATTTCCCAAACTCTCTTGCCACCAGTATTCTGCGAGATTTAGATGCCAGAAATGAGGCAAATTCCAATTCTCCAAAAGATGATGGTGGATACAGGGTTTGAGCAGATGTGGATTTTTGTAGCCAACTGGGGACTCCCACACCAGGAGGGCACCATTCCTCCTGGAAGCTGTGGAGGAATTGGAAATCCAGCCAACCTGGGCAAGAGGCAAGAAGGAAATAAGGAAGCTTACAAATGTAGTCGGCTGGAGGAAGACAAGGTCCTGAATGAGTACAGTGGCCATGGGAAGAGGGGAGAGGGCAGATGCAAGGTTCATATGAGCTATTAAGTCTAAAAATAAAAGCACTGAGAAACGCTATCCACAGAAGAATACAATTAGTATGGCCCTACTAAGAGTAGCAGTTGGTAAGATTATGTTCAAACAAATTGAGAGCCAGCTTTGAATTATTTCCCCTACATCTAAGTCCCAGAGCTGCTGGCGCAGTCTTTTGGAGGAAGTGAGATAAATTTCTTTTGTTCTCAAGGGATAAGTATGCTTTGGATAACCTCTCTCACCCTTTTTCCACCTTTAGCAAGCTTCTGTTGTATCTCTTCTATGTACAAGGTGCTCTGCTAGATGGTTGTACACATCTTACACAAGGTATAGGCATCGTCAGCCACCTTCCTGAGGAATACAAGAACTGGCCACAGGTGGCCCAGTTAGAAGATGTCTAATGAAACCAGAATATCCTGATGCTAAAGAGAAACAAGTAGTCTTTCCACTGTCTTCCATGTTGCCTCCAAGTATGAGTGTCACTGGAATGTTCACAGGTTAGATGTGTGTGCATTGTTCCAAGTAGATCAGTCTGGATTGGAAGGTATAGAGAATGGAGAGGCTCATTGGGGTGTCCCAGTAGAAAGTACCTGCACTGCTCTTGTAAGAAAACTACTCACTCTCCTCCCACAGCAGCTTTGGTCTATCCTATCTGAAATTCTGCACTTAGAAACATATTTCTTTGGGCTACTTATTTTTATAAATAACTCTTACAAGTTAATATGACAAAGGCCAGGAAGGTAACACAAAAACGTGCAAAGATCACAAACAGATATTTTGCATTAATCAAAGGAAAAAGGAGATCATAGATGTGGTCCACCCCAGTCAACCTGGAATGCAGGGTAGAAAATGGATTTAGAAGAGTACCTGGATAATTGCCAGTGGTTCCTTTTAATCCTGCAGATTCCTTCTAGAAGAGTCCTTCCATTAAACTCTCCTTAATTCCTGCCTTATATGTACTGGGACAGGATGAATACATCCACATACAAAACATTTTTCTCCTCCAATAAATATCCTGAACCTCCTTTCCAGTAGCTTTAAATTTTAAATCATAGTGAAATACACATTAAATTTGTGGTGTTATCCATTCTTAAGTGTATAGTTCAGTGGCATTAGAGACATACATTCCCATCACCCATCCACAACACTCTTTTCATCTTGCAAAGCTGGAACTTTGTAGCTGTTATAGCATTCTCCATTCCTTTCTCCCTCCAACACCTGGTCTTTCACCATTCTACCCTCTATATCTGAAGCTGACTTCTCTAGGAATCTCCTATAAGTGGAATCATATAGTAGTTACTCCTGGGTGACTGACTAATTAGCACACTGTGGCCAAGATTTCATCCATGTTGTAACCAGTGTCAGAATTTCTTTCCTTTTCAAGGCTGAGTAATGTTTCATTGTATATATATACCACAGTCTGTTCATAGACATTGTTCTTACTTTTTGGCTATTTAGAATAATGCTCTCATGAGCATGGGTGTACAAATACATATTCAAAACACTGATTGCTGTTCTTTTGGATTTATACCCAGAAGTGGAATTGCTGGATTGAATGGTAATTATTCTTAATTGTTGAGGAATCACTATACTGTTTCCCCTAATGGCTGCAATATTGACATTCCCACAAACAGTGCATGAGGGTTCAGATTTTTTTTCACATCCTTGCCAACACTTGTCTATTTTTTTTTCTTTTTTGATACTGACCATCCTATCAGGTGTGAGATGGTGTATTCTTAGGGGTTTGATTATATTTCCCAAATGGCTAGTGGAGTTGAAGGAAATAACAGATAAAAGCAAAAATAAATGGACAGAAAAAGCAGTAGAATGAAACTAGAGCTGGTTTTTTGGAAAGACAAACAGAATTAACAAAACTTCAGCTGGACTAATAGACTTGGAATCAAAAATGGAAGAAGGAACGTTTGAATTAATAACACAAATACTCAGGATCATAAAAAAAAAAAACCTATGAGCAGTTACATGCCAATAAATTAGGTAACCTACCAGAAATGGGTAAATTTCTTGAAACATAATTTACCAAGACCTGAATCATGATGAAATAGAAAATGTGGACAGACCAGTAAGGAGATTGAATCAGTAACAAAAAAGAATCTCCCGACCAAGAAAAGTCCAGGATCAGATTGCTTTCCTGGTAAATTCCATCAAACATTTAGAGGGCAATTAATACCAATCTTTCTCTAACTCTTTAAAAAAAAAAAAAAAAGATACAGTATGGTACACTTCCAAACTTACTTTACATGGCCAGCATTTCCCTGATACCAAATGTTAGAAGAAAATTATAGGCCGATATCCCTGATGAACATAGTTGCAAAAATTCTGTAATCCCCTTCGGTATAATATCATTATCAGAAAAAGTCAGATTAACATCCAAGAAGAATTTAAAAGCTAATTTCAATCTTCAGTGTAGTCTCCTAAGCACTGCTGAGTGAGGATCCCATTCACAGCACACCACAAATCATCATAAAATTTGTTCTCCAGCTAGCTTATCTACATTTTCCCACAGCCCCACACCCAACCAGCAGCTGTGCCCAATCTTCCTTTATTCTGTCAAACTTTTCCAAAATAATCTTATAAATCTCTACCTGTGACATTCCCTCTGTTATCCCCAATCCCCACTGTACCTTCTCACCTACCTCTGACTCTTCAAGACCTAGTCCTTCCTCTCTGGGCCCAAGCCCATCTGTAAGAAGGAACTAACTCATCTTCTTCCTATTTCCCACAGTTTTTCAAGATAAAACAAGAGAACATACGTGAAAAGTCCTTGTCAATTGAAAAACGCTACAAAAGTAATTTAGTATAAGATTTCATAGTTTTAGGATATATAGTTATCCATTCCAAGTTTTTTAACTTATAAGGGAAAACACAATAACCTCCAACACTTGAAATAAGTGTATTATGGTATTCAAAAATGTATTTTGTGATCCAAAAACATGTGAAGATTCTGATACAGCTGGGCTCCTGACCAAGGGCCATGTGTTTACCACCAAGCTTGAGAGATCTACCTAGTACCTCTGGCTAGAGAGCTCTAGAAAAGTGTACATCTCTAAATCCCCCTCAGGCATTTTAATCAGAGCTCTGGCTCACAGACCAAGAGGAAAGCTGTCTTATGTTGAGTGAAACACTGAAATGAGGCAAATCTGTCTCAAAGGGGAAATAGTTTTGGGGTGGTCAAGGGGACAAACGGAAGAACTTGAATTCTTAGAGTAGACATGGAGTCTATTTTTCTAAACATCTTAACTCATCTAAACATTACACAACTTGAGGATGCTCCATTTTACTGAAGATGAAACCAAGGCTCCAAGAGCTAAAATAACTTTTCCAAGGACACAGGGCTGGTAAATGGTAGAGTGGGCTATTTAACTCGAGTCTACCTATTCTGAAGAGCATGGTCTTCAGTTCTGTCCCCTACCTGTGCTGGGAGAACGAATTGTCTCTTTTCCCTCCTGCCCTTTGTCCCCCTGACCCAGGAACCCTCGTGATTCTGAGGAGGGCAGTTTCCGTAATGGAAAGTGTTCTCAGGCTGAGCTTTTTCAAGTATCTCTGAGCTCATACAGCCTCTTGGAGCCTCAGCTTCCTCATCTGTAAAAGCATATAGGTTTGTGGTATAAAACCATAGACCATATATATTAAGCCTATGGGTCAACCTTTGTGGTATTAAATTTTTAAATAAGGTTAGAGAAAACATTTTTAATGTGTGAAAAGAATTATATTTTTAACATTCTGGTGCAAGAATTATACTTGCTTTAGATATGAAAATAGCCTCATTTTTCCTGGTTAGGTAACTAATAAAAGCCCATATCTTGAAAAATGCCAAAGGATATTTGGTTGTTTAGGAAAATTTATAAATATTATGGACTTGCTAATAATAAAACCCTGAGTTTGGGTCCAGTTCCAATACTCATTAGCTATTGATTTTAGGCAACTTCCATAACTGCTAAACAATCTGAAAAATAAGCTCAAATGAGATTTAATGTGCTAAAGTTTCCAGTCCAGAACTTGGCACACTGTAGGTGCTTACTAGTGAACTTAAATGGGTAATTTATTCCAAAAACCCAGTGATCAACCATTCCAACACCTGGATCTACGATTACAAAGGGATGGCTATGTATTCTTCAGCATATAAAAAGGTCCTGTTAATCATACACCCAACTACTCTATCACATATCTTTACTTTTCTTTGTTATTTCTGCCAGTGCTATAGTCTGAGATGGACTAATGCTTCCAGATTTGTCCATTTCGAGAGTCTACTACCAGTGTCCTTGTTCCACTCTGACCCTCCTCTGAACAAGTTGTAGTAGACAGTCTCCAAAATGACCCCTAATGATCTTTGCATCCTTATATCAATACTTTTGTATGGTCTCCATTCACAGTATGCCAGAGCTGAAACCAGCTTGTATTACCGGGAGACTATGATGGTAGTGACAGTGTGTGACTTCCATGCTAGGTGATAAAGACATTGCAGCTTCTACCTGAGTCTCTTGAATTACCTACATTTTGGTGCAAAGCGTTTGCCATGTTATTTGGTAACCCAAGCAGAATGATGGACACTCAGGTGTAAAGGAACAGATGCCTTCCATGGACAGCCAGCCCCAACTTGCTGGCCATGGCCATGGGAATGAATAGAATAACCAGTTCTTCCCATTTTCCTGAGACTTACCTGAATGCAGCCCTGGAAGGTCTACATCTTTGGAAACCCCTCCATCCCATGCAAAGCAGAATGGTTGCTTTTACCCTATGTGTGAGTCCCCTTGGGAGTAGATCCTGCAGCCTTCACTGACCTCTTCTTGACCCTCCTGAGAAACCCTGAGACAAAACTGCCTGGCCAGGCCATTTCTGAATTTCTGATCCTCAAACTGTGAGAAATGATTAATATTTATTTTATGCCACTAGGTATTGAAGTAATGTGTAATGCAGAAATAAGAAACTAATAAATAAGTCGCATTTTTGGAACAAGTTGAATATAACTCAAAACAATCACCTATCATTGGGCATTGCACAGAGACCAGTAGGGTACTGGGGTTGAAAGGTATTCAGGCTCACTTGTTCTAAAATTTCATACTGTGGCCCTTCTTACAAAATATTGTTAATACCAGCCTCTCATTCCATTAAAATAAAATCCCTAAACACACAGTTCACTTGAGTGTGTAGGGGATTACAGTACTGAAGCATAGACTCTCTTCTATCCAGGAGTCTGTGATTTTGCAGAGATAGGAGTTCTCGGAGAGTTTCTCTGGCCTTACCCAAGTCTTGGAAGGTGAAGGAGTTGGGTGGCAGCTGTCCCAGGTTGGGGGAACAGTAGGAAAAATGACACTGAGTGCCTGGAAACTGGGAGGCGGATGATGCACAGATGTGTGGTCAGGCAGGATCTGCACCTAGCAGCTTCCAAACAATGTGTTCTCACAACACTGACCCCTGATTTCTCCGGCTACTGGTAGCCTTTCCTTTAGCTGCTGTTGGGAACAATTTTCTAGTGCGGACGCGCATGTATGTATGAGAACCGTACACATTTGTGGCTTGTTGGAGTCTTGCCTAAGTAGCTGACCCTCAGACCTCTGTTTGATCATGATTTTTACATTGTCCAGCAGCCCAGACATCCTGAGGGTGTGCTGTAGAAACTGCAAAGATGAACAGGGAAAAAAAGATATGCTTGGTTCCCAGGCCAGACTAGATTTCATCATGGGTATGGAAACCAGGTCCCAATCAAGGGTCCAGTCTCCAGACCAGGTGGTGACATGCGGACATGTGCTCTGTGACAGTACACTAAAAACCGATTCAGTGCCAACTCTGTTCTCAGACCACTCTAGGTGCCTTGCACATATCATCTCAAGCCCCCTGTTCTTACACTTGCACGTCCCACTGTGTAGTAGAAAGAGCTGCATTTGGAATGGCTGTCCTGTTAACTAATGAACTGTGTGGCCCGGGATGGATAAATGGTGGAAACAAGAAGCAGCTTGGTTGGAGGTGAAAATTTAATACACGTAAAGAGTTGTTACCCACATACACTTTGTAGATGCTGGCTCATGGTAGAATCACATTATATTGATTTAGGTCTATAGCCAAGATTATACAGTGATAACCTTTTGACTCCCTGCTGCATTAAAAAAACAAAAGACCGAAACAACCTGTTTCTTAACCTATGTTAAATCTCCAGCTTAAAAACAAAACCACTTCATCGCCAACCATCTGCCTCAACCAAAAAGAGGCCCAAAAATGCAGTCTCTTAGCTGGAATGAAATCCGTGTTCTCAGCAGGTGGAAGGGAAAATGGGATAAGCAGCTAGCAATTTCTACCCCTGGTGGATGAGGTCAAAGATCCTTTCAAAAACAATGCTTAGTATTTTGTGATCTTTCAGGAGTATAACATGGTGGGCTCAAACTTCCTATTTCTGGTAGTGAGCATGTGACTGGTATCTGAGTAAAAATAATATTTTTTGAAAACTTGAGGAACTTGTCTATGGAATGAACATGTGCATTCAGGGCTGTGGATTTCTCCTGGAATGGCCACTGCATAAACTTCGTCCTGCCATCCAGGGTGACCTTCCTCTCCTTACAGAGTGGTAATAGGCTAGTCTATGCCCACCCAATCCTATTCCCCTATGTAAGAACACATAGAATAACCACAGTGTAGTATGAATGGCTTAAGATCTCCTAAGCGCAGACTCCCATGAGGACCGACCTGGTGGTGTGCACCGCTATGCCCTTTGCCTAACAAGGCCACTGGTAAGTAGTAAGGGCTCAATAAGTACACGTTGAATTAAATGCCCATTTTGTCTCCTGAACTAGGTTTTTGTTATCGACCAGCACTGTGCCTGGCACAAAGTCAAGTACTCAGGGAATAAGCAAATGCATGAATGAGGGTGAAACTACATGAACAAGGAAGTAAACAAAACCAACAAATACCCTTTTATGTTGGGATCATCATAACTTCACAGATATTGACCCTAAGAAAAGTGAAAGTTTTCCCTAACAGATGCTTTAAACTGGCAAGCGATGGAGTGGGATTAAGATTTAAACCCAAGAATGACTGGCTTTAAATGTCATGTCCTTGACTCTGAAGATTTTTTTGGCTGAGATCTTAAGACCTTAAAATGTGGATTCTAAACGTGTTTTGTGTTTTTTTTTTTTTTTTTTCTTTGTAAGAACATATCTTACATTTAAAAGCCCCTTGACTAGTCTAATATTTGCTCAACTTCCAGTATCTGCCTTGGGAAGCTTTCCAGCTAGAAAGGGAGTTGAAATTCTTTTGTGTAGAGCAAGGCTGTTTAGTAACAGAAAGATGCAATTAACAGAATGTTACACTCTTGCAATTGCCCTGGCATGTCCCCTCTTCCCCCCAGGAAAAACTGGTGCAGCAATTACTAGGATTGAAGGATCTATCCTTACTCTCTCTAGAGCCCAGGGGCAATGGAGTTATTTTCTGCAAGAGCACAGATGATTCCTTTATGCTTGCTCTGTGAGCCAAGCAGACCGACCATTCCCAATATCAAGTTCAGGGGCCCCTTACAGTGACCTCTGAGAACCAAGGTCAACACATGCTTGCTCCCTGTGAATGCATTTATTATGGGATGCTGCAATTTAGAAGGTCTCTCAAAGGTCCTGATTTCAGAGCGTATGTCTCTGCCATCCTTGGAACTCATGGTCCTTCAGCATCATTAAGGATCCCAGGATAGCCAAAATATAATGGGTTGCTGGGAAGCTTACACTATGAGGCCATCTGGAATGCGTTTGGAGCCAGGACCCACCTGTGATGCATTAGGCCCCAACCCCAGAACTGGCTCAGAGAAGAGGAGATCCTGGGGCCTGCTCGCTGAGGAACCTAGGGGAGTGTAATCGGAGAAGGGTGATTTTGGAGCTCAGAACTTGCCAGGATCTTTGTGTCTCCTGAGAGCGTGCAGGCAGGCTGTCTGCCGAAAGGGTTTAAATTTTCCACATTGTGGAAGCAGAAAATGGCTACACATAGAGATGGTTTGCCTTTTCCCAGACAATCTGGTGATAGAACTGCCTTTCAAATGCACCAGAGTGAAAGGTGGTGGAGCCTGGCATGCTGGACCTGAGGATTGAAGGACAAGTAGCCTCAGTTCTTGGCTCTGACTCTAGGGTGATCGGTCCCTCAGTTTCCTCATCTGGCTTAGAATAGCCACTGTCTCAGTCTGCTCCGGGTGCTATAACAAATACTACAGACCAAGTGACAAATGACAGATGTTTATTTCTCCTAGTTCTGGAGGCTGGGAAGTCTAAGAGCAAGGTGCTGGCAGATTTGGTTCCTCGTGAGAACCTGCTTTCTGGCTTACAGATGGTGCCTTCCTGCTGTGTCCTCAAATGGGAATATGAGGGTAGGGTGGGAGAGAGACCTCTAGTTTCACTGTTCTTATCATGGGGGCCCCACTTTTATGACCTCATCTAATCACAGGCAGAAGAAAAAATTTATAAATTTAGCTAAATAATGCCAGTTTTCTATCTGTGTGCTATTGCAAATAGAAATCATTTGAAGCTCCTATTTCTAATTGGATGAATATGTATTCTGTACTGGAACCAAATAACTGAGAATATCTACACTCCTAAAACATCTAAATTTGGTACAATTAATCATTGACCACCTATGTGGTGAATTTTATCTTCTAAAAATATATAAAATATTTTCAAAGTGGGGGCAAATGATAGTACCCATAAAAATACTTGGACTACATTTTAATATACCCAAAAATTACCATTGTAAATCTTGGAGTGCCTCAGTGGCTCAGTCAGTTAAGCCTCCAACTCTTGATTTCAACTCAGGTCATGATCTCAGGGTGGCGAGGTCAAGCCTCATGTTGGGCTCCACACTGGGCGTAAAGCCTGCTTAAGATTCTCTCTCTCTCTCCCTGTGTGCCCCTGATCCCTGTACTCCAAACAAACAAACAAAAACAAAGGGCTAACTTAGAGCATTATGTCAATTGCAGCGTAAGCCAAAGGAGGCAGAAATTAATTCCGGTGTTAGGGGTGGGGGTGAGGGTGGGGATCAGCGGTGGTGAACTTGAACTGGAGCTTGTAGGGTTTCCACAGAGGAGACAAGGTATTTAAGACAGCGTAGGAGAAAAGGCAGAGAAAGAGCTCCATACAGCCGGTACCCACAAAAATCAAGTGTTGGGTGGAGAACTGTGCTGTTCAGACCTGTTCTTAGGAGGAAAAAAAAAAAAAAAAGTGAGAAACAGCAATCATTGGCAGGCATGGCAGGTGTTGTCCGATCAGTTGTTC
The DNA here is from genome assembly GCF_002288905.1 of Enhydra lutris kenyoni. Classification (NCBI taxonomy): domain Eukaryota; kingdom Metazoa; phylum Chordata; class Mammalia; order Carnivora; family Mustelidae; genus Enhydra; species Enhydra lutris. The sequence goes on along the minus strand of NW_019154093.1, from coordinate 24,723,314 downwards.
CCAGGATCCTGAAAGGGAGATCGAGAGCAAGGATGCATGCATATGACCCTCACTTTAGCCTGCTGGAAAGTCTATAAGAAAGATCTGCTTGAGCAAGGTGCTGTAGGCATCCTGCAGGCTGCCTTAAGACCACACAGACAACAGTGCTATTGGGAAATAGAAGTTTCTATTCCCTTTAGGAAGAACACTTCTGTATCTATTTTCTCTATCCCGTCACCTCCAAAAAGAGTGATCTAATCTAGCTTTCCCTAACTGGACCACTTACCAGCATGTAGTAGTCCAACAACCGGCTCTTTTGGGGGCAGAAAATAAGGAGTGCTAAAAATCTGAAATTCAGAGAAGGGACTTCAGTTTCTGTGTCCACTCTAGTTATTGGAGCATGAGCTAAATGTGTGACATGAGAAGAGCAGAATTCTCAGAACTTTGGCTTTTTCGTGGCATTCACAAAAGGTTTCTATCCTTTTACTCACTCATACTTGAAAACTAGATAAGGTTTATAACTGGAGGTTCTGAAATGCTCTTCTACAGTGTTTGTATTTTGTATTGTTTGTATTGCCTAGAGTGTCAAATTCAAAGACTTATCATGAGTAGCATCATTCCATGTATGTCTTAGTAGCAATATGAATAATTGGAGAAGGGATATTACTGCAAGTGGTTAATCAGGAAAGTGGTTAAAGAGTCACTTAATGATTCAGCAATATCCATCTCTATCCAGGCAGTGGAGTACTAGGCTCAAACTCTTTGGAAAGTCAAAGAGGAACAGATAGTAATTGGTCTGGAATGTCATGGGAAGGTTAGAATCAAGGATGGTAGAGGAACTTCTAACTGGTTTATATGGGTGGATAGTGGTAACAACATCGAATCCCTCTTCAGAGAGGTGGGCTCTGGGGATGAAGAGGTGTTGTGGATTTTGTTTGCACCAAACTGAGCTTAGACCTTGTGGACTGACCTCCAAAGTGGAGCAATCCAGCAGGTATTTAGGTACATGGATCTAAAGCTCATAGGGGTGATCGGGATACTGGTTAGAGCCCTGTGAGGAGAACGATCTCCTTCATTCTATCAACAGCTGAAACTGCTTTTCATCCAGAAATCTGGCCAGCATCCTAGAGAAAATTTGGTAGTGGGTCGGATATTATCTTCAGATGCCCAGAAGAGAAGAAAATGTGAAAATGCCAGTAAATGAAGTTCTAAGCCTTGTTCTTACAAGATTTCATGTGTTAGCTATCTTTGACTTTGCAAAACCTTGTATTAATGCGTATCTGTTCTTTCTCTTGATAAAGGCAATTATATTTTAATGCATTAGGTTGGGATACTGCCCCAAATGCAGGCAATGATGTGCAACTCTGACTGAAAATATGCAGCCCCACCTGGCCAAAAACAACTGTACCAGGGATCACCTATTCGTAGCAAGAGTTCTATATGGAGCAAGTTCTCCACCCAGTGTCCCAGGGATCTAGGGAAAGGATGCACCAGGTCAGGTGGAAACCTGGACATTATTTAGGGAGGTGAGGAGGATAAACAGAATTGGTCATGTGGAGATCGAAACGCAAGGATGGAATTTGGAAACTCCAGACTCTGCTTTTTTCCTGGCCAGACTTAAAGGGTGGCCAATTCCCTTAGCCCACAGCTCCTTCAACATTTCTGGCCACTGTAGGACCTTCAACATCTCCTGGCAGGGGCTGGCTTTGGCTGAGTCAACATTTAAAGAAGACATTTGAGTAACATCAGGGTAGTTTTAGGTGCTTGGAACATTAGTTAAGGTTCTTTTGGTTGCAAACCAACTAGCTCTGGCTTAAGTCTAAAAGCAGCTTTTTCTTTCTTCCTTCCTTTCTTTTTTTTTTTTTTAAGAATTCTGGGATAGCCAATGGACTCCAAGAGAAATTAAGAAAGTAGCAGAATGAGGTAAGAATAAGGATTTTTCCAGGGACCAGCAGGATTTCATAGACCTTTTCTGGAAGCCCTTCAGTGAAACTGGCTCCCAATTTCTAGGCTCCAGGCCTTGGGTGAAATTCTCAAAGGAGAGAATTTGGTACATTTTGACTAGCTATGGCCAAGGTGATAGGGAGATAAAATATCAGTATGGATTTCCATGGCCCTAACCTGTGGATCTGTAACCTCTTTTGTAGCATAGGAAATTGACTGGGCAACATTCTACCCAGTGTCTACCACACTGGGGTAGTGGCATCAGCTGGAGTGCCCAGGATCAAGACTTATCAGTCACATTATCCCATGACAACAAACAACATTGCTATGATACAAAACTTATTTTTCACTCACAGTATGTGCTGGCTTCAGATAGGCTGTGACTCCATTCTGGGCCATGTTTTGGGTCAGCTGAAACTGCTTTTGTATGTCTTTTTATGCTGGAATTCAGGCTAAAGAAGCAGACCTTATCTGGGATATGCCATTCTTGGAAGGTTGAACCACAGAATAGCTCTTCAAGTTTCTGTGTGGACAGGAATATGTCCCTTTCTCTCACATTCCATTGGCTAAATCAAATCATAGAGCTATGTGTGATGTCTGTGTTACAGGGAATTGCAGCCCCCCACTAGGGAAACATTATATATCCATGGCAACAGGTAGATCTGTATAATCTTTGATATGCATAATCCCTTACTAGGAGGGGGGGAGAAACTGGGTACAAGGATACCATCTACTGTAAGTGACTGAGGTCTTCAATATCAAGTCAGTCTAGCTACAGAGCTGGTACACAAGATGTGACCTGATTACTAAGCCACCTTCCTGGCCTATGCCCACCTCTCCTAATGCTCTCATTGTCTGGTTGCACTACAAGTTACTGACAGATAACCTATCTGGTAGCCCTATTTATCTCTACTATGTGCTTTTCAACCAGACTAACCCTCTTGTGTAACACAAGTGGCAGCTAATAAAAGGAAATGCCAAGTAGGTTCATCACACTGTTTAAATAGTCTCTATCTTTACCGGCTTTCTGTCTAGTTGTTACATCAATTATTGAGAGATGAGTTTTGAAATCTCTGCAATGGTTACTTTTATGTGTGAACTTAACTGGTCCATGGGGTTCCCAGACATGTGGCCAAATGTTATGGGTGTGTCCGCAAGATTGTTTTTGGACAAGATCAACATTTGAGTTGTTAGCCTGCGTAGATTGCTCTCCCTGATGTGAGTGGGACTCATCTAATCAATTGAAGACCCAAATAGAACAAAAAAACTGAGTGTGTGGAAACTTTGTCTGCCTGACTATTCAGCTGGGACATTAGTCTTGATGTTGGACTGCAGCTTATACCATCAGCTGTCCTGATTCTCAGCTTTCAGACTTGGACTGGAACTATACCACCAGCTCCCCTGGGTCTCCAACTTCACAGTTGTAGGTCTTGAGACTTCTCACCTTTCACAATCATGGGAGCCAATTCCTTACATAAAATTTATTATAATTATAATGCACTTTTTAGAGGAGATACACACACACACACACACACACACACATATGTATATACACACATATATATATGTATATATATACACTATGTGCACACACATACATATACACACACTTCCTATTTCTTTCCTCTGGAAGACCCTAATTAATCCCCAACTATAATTGTTCAATTCTTTCTCCTTTCATTCAGTTTACTCAATTTTAAAATGTATTTTGGAGTTCTGTTTTTAGGCGCATACACATTTATAACTTATATTTTCCTGACCTATTGATGCTTTTATCATTTTGAAATTACCCTCTTTGTCCCTAATATTTTTTTGTCTCTATTTTGTTTGAGATTAATAAAACTACTCCAACTGTCCTATGATTACTGTCTGTATGGTTTGTCTTTTAAAAAAAAATTCACCTTATTGGTATCTATAAATTTAAGATTTAAGGATAAATCTTGATTTTTCATCCCTTCTGACAATGTATGCCTTTGATTAAAATATTTTATCTATTTACATTAATGCCCTTATTGATAAGAATCTGCCACTTTGCTATATTCCATTTGACTTTTTGTTCCTCTTTCTCTTCATTTCCTTCTCTTGTGTTATACAAATATTTTGAGTGTATCATTTTAATTACTCTGATAGTTTAAATGTACTTCTGAGATATTTTTCAGGGCTGCTTTAGAAATTTCAATATTGACCTTTAGTTTATCACAATCTAACTCAAGTTAATGCTGACTTTATTCCTGCAAAAGGTAGTTGCTACTTGGATCAATATAGCTCCATTTCCTTCCCTTTTTCTGTACTAGTGTTCTCATAGATATAACAACTACATAGGCTATAAACATGATACTATTGAATTATAGCTATCGCTTATGTTGTTTAAAGAAAAAAAGCAAAAAATAGTAGATATTCTGGTGCTCTCCACTTCTTACTATGGATCCAACTTACCACATGATGTCATCTCCTTTCAACCTAAAGGACAGTCTTTAGTATTTCTTGTAGGGGAATTATGCTGGCAATGAATTCCCTAAGTTTTAGTTTATTTGGAAAGTGTCTTTATTTCACTTTCATTTTTGAAAGATGGTTTTGCTGGGTATAGAATTCTGATTTTTTTTTTCTTTCAACACTTTAAATATCTCATTTCACTGCCAATTGTTTGTTTGTTTGTTTTGTTTTGTTTTGGCCTATATATGTCAAGTTTTCTTTTAAGCAATATTTCTCTTTGCTTTGGTTTTCAGCAATTAAACTACATGTCTAGGTGTGATTATCTTTGTTTTCCTTTTTGCATTTCACTAAACTTGGATCTTCAAGTTAATGGTTTTTCATCAAATCTGAGAAGTACAGAGCATTATATCTTCAAATATTTTCTTCCATCTTTTTCTATCTCTAACTTCCTAACTCCATTATACATATATTGCCACACTGATATTTTTGTATAAATGTCTGACACTTTGATTTTTCTTCTTTTCCTATCCTATTGGAAGAATTTATATCCATCCTCAAATTCATTGATTATTGAGCACATCTGGTGAGTTTTTCATTTCAACTTTATTTTGCAAGTTAGCATTTCCATTTGGTTCTTTCTAAAATGTATTTTCAATTTCTTAGGTTCCCTGTTGATTTATTAAGATATTTTCCTTTAATTTATTAAACATAGCTTACATATTTACATAAATATATTTATATTTATGTATTATATTTATATTTATATTTACATAAATAGCGTACATATTTATAATGGCTGCTTTGGAGTTTTTATCTGGGAAATCTAACATCTGGATTCTCTCACCCACTGTCAGTTCTGTATGGGTTGGGGAATGCATTTAAAGTTTCAGGCAATTCTCAAGTGTACCTTGGCTTTAAATTTTTACCAGGCTCCTTGGTCTCCCCTATGCATTTGTAGTTTTCTAGACAGAAGAAAAGTGTGGAAAAGCTTATCTCAGCTTTTACATGACTGTCTCCTTTCCACAAACTCTCCATAAAATTTCTGAATGGTCTGTCACTCATTCCAAGTTGGAATGGCAACCTTGGTTTTACACAGCTGTGGGTTTTCCCCATCCATTTCCAATTAAGTCTGCCATTTTAGCTGGCAAAGCCAAAAGTTTTTCTTCCTGTCCCTACTTGAATTAATTGCTTCTGGCAGTAAAGTTGTTGGATTTTTCAGTCAATCCCAGGCTGACGAAGCTACTGTTCTTCTTACGACTCTAGTGTGAGGAAGGGAGGGAAGGAGCAAAGAGCAGACCCAGGCAAGAGACTAGAAGAATAAATGCTTCTCAAAATTTTTTTTGTCTGCCTTTAGTCAACACCTGGTGAACTGAAATGATTGGTTTTGACAATTTTGTCCAGTTTTATAGTTCTTGATTGTAGAAAGGAAACCCCAACCTCTTCAGCTACCATTATTGAAGGTCGTCCTCTGTTTCCTTCTCTTCAAACGCAAGATAGTAACACCTACCTTAGAATTCTTAGTGTGAAATAAGATCACCTATGCCAGTACTTTAATATTTCATGATTACTCTGACTTACTAAGGCACGAATACTTACTAAGGCACAACAAAGTCACACTATTTCAGACCTAAAAGAAAAATAGTATCTTCTTTCAGACAAATTAATCCATTCAGAGATGGTTTCTACTAAAAAAAAAAAAAAAAAAAAAAAAAAAAACCTCTTAAAAAGTTACCTGTCATGGTTTCTAATACCAAACTTGACTGAACATTGAGTATAAAAATCTTTATTCAATATCTGAGAGAATGGATATATAGCTGTGAAGGTTCTCAAAGTGGATATAAAGAAAATGCTCTTTTGGCATTTTGGAAAAACTTTATCATAGATAATTTAGTAATGAGAATGATACATAGCTGCAACTATTCTAAATTTTGCCAAAATTATTATTTGGATCAAAATTTCAACTTGTGTACTAGCTTAAACAGACATTACAGAAATGGGAATGGAAAAAAATAGAGTGCAATGCAGTTAACAAGTAATGTTCTGAATTACATCTTTAATGAAAATGCCCGTGATGTATGGTTAGGGAAATTTTTAAAATAATGTTAGACTTTGAATAATGCAGTAAAATTGATAGGTAGTGATTTAGAAGGGTTCATTGAAAAATGAAAAAGCAATGGATGCCTTCAGCATTAAAGCTCTATTTTATGGCAAACTTTACCATCAATTCTTAAATTATTTACATTTTAAAGTTAAAATATAATTAAATATAAATTTAAAAATCCCTGTGATCACTAATCAGCCTGGGCAATTTCAGTCATAGGACCAGGGTTAGAAGCAGCCTCTGTTTTCAATGTCTCAATATTTTAGCTTCAACTAAAGGGAGCTGCTACCAACTTGATAGTGATCTTATGAACTTCACACTTACTTTGGGCCCTAAGATGTGCTAGTTCCTTTCTTTCAGAATCTTAATCTCTCAGAGACAAAAATTCACAAAAATGACTAGTGTAAAAACAACCCAAGGAAAATATCCCTAGTTGGGGAAAAAAACATGAATTACCTTCTAAAACCCAGTATCTAGACTTCTATCCACCTTTTTGAGAATGGTTCCTTTCTTGTCACCTCATTTTACTATAGCATTTATCCTGTATTGATTTCCCCCCACACTAGACCAGGAACAATTCAAGAGTTGGGATTATTCCATGTATATAATGGATTACTAGAACCTTCTACAGCACCAGATAAAGAAGAGATGCTTCATAATTCGTAAATGATTAAATGCCTAATTCATTCTTTTTGAAGCTTTGATTCTGGCAACATTAAGAACTACAATAAAACCAACTCTCACTAAAATTCTTAGAAACTAGATCAAGAACAACAACTAGTTTTGATTCATAAGAGAAAAATCCTATGTCAGAAACAAAGAAAAATTATAAAAATCACTGGTTATGTAGTTAGGGCATTTAACACAGGAGTTAATTGCCATGGGGTTGGAGGAGTGGGAGGTGGAAAAGGTGGAAAATTGTTGGCACCAAGACCTCTGCATAAAAGTGAGCCTTGAAAAGCTGCAACGTTAGTTTAAAAATGCTGTAAAAGTAGTATACCTACTAGAAAAGGGAGAGGGCAAGAAAGCTCGCTTCCCCTACCTGGACTCTGAATGGGAAATATTCTCCCTGAAAATTGTAGAACACGAGGCCTGTCTAGCTCTTGTTCAGAGTCAGAATTATAATTAATTGTGGGGATTAGGAATCCTTACACCAATCAAGTAACATAAAAATGATCCTGGCCAGTAATATATTTGGAATTTATGGCAGAAGGAAATGAACAAATGAAACAAATATACTGGGCTGGGAATATTCTCTGAAAAAACAACAGGATTCCTTCAAGTAGGGGAAAAGAGTGAAAGATCAGCTTATAATCGAAAATGCAAAAACAAAGAAGAAATGATTATGAATCAAAAGTTAAAGATCTCATCCTCCAAATTAGGGATAATTAAAAATTTTTTTAAACTGGAAAGAATAGATAGAATGTGATTTGTGTTTTTATATAATTTAAACAAGGAAAGGAAGGAAGAAAGAAAGCTAAGGCAGGCTTTGGCATTATGTACCAATATCTTGTTCTTCCCCTACTCTCCAGGAAGAATATATTTCCTAGCCTCATTAGAGGAGGGTGGAAAAATGAGTTGTTTTGGCCAATATTCTGTTATGAGAAGCAATGCGTGTCACTTCTGGGCCAAAGCATTTTAAAGCTAGCTCATGACTTTCATGTTATATTGGTCACCTCAGGCTGCCATAACAAAATACCATGGAATGGATGGCATAAACCACAGAAATGTGTTTTCTCACAGTTCTGGAGGCAGAAAAGTCCAAGCAAGATCAAGGTGCAGGCAGATTCAGTTCCCTGGCGGGAGCCTGCTTTCTAGCTTGCAAATGCTGCCTTCTTGCTTTGCCCCTCCTGGGACGAAGAAAGACTGCCAGCTCTCTGGCATCCTTTATAAGGGCACTAATTTCACCATGTAGGCCCCACATTGATGACCTCATCTAACTCTTATTGCCAAAGTCCCCATTTCGAAAAACTATCACACTGGGTGTTGGGCTTTAACATGTGAACTTGGGGGAGACACAGACACTCAGTTTGTAGCCCATGCTTTCTTCCTCTGCCATGGTTGGCTGTTGCTGTTTCAATTGATGCAGAGACAAAATGTTGATGCTTCAGAATCAGTTTGGATTTAGGACGGGCCGTGTGGGGCAGAGCGTGTCACCACTTCTTTTCAGAGCATGTAGCGTACTGAGTAGAATTCTGTTTTAAGCCATCAAGAGTTTGAGATTGTTATTGCAGAAATGATCTAGCAAAATCTAATCTAAGACACTATGGAAGAAAAGGCCAATGTGAAAGAGAATCAAGAGAATCAAAGAATGAAATATGAGATTATAAACACAGTGAACAACATGGAAAAGATGCAAATGAAGAATTAGTAAACTGAAAATCTGACCACTTCATACATGGCACACAGATTGTACTAAAGGTCCTAGCCACATCAGTAAGTCAATAAAAACATAAAAAGTATCAAGGTTGAGAGAATAAATAAAACTGCATATGTACAGAGATAATCGTCTACTTGAAAAATTTAAGAGTGACCACAGAAAAACTAAGAGTTCTTAACAGTTTCAGTTTACTGTATTAAGCAAAACTCAGTTGTTATAAGTCTATAATTCTCCAACAACTTAAAAATGATAAGTACCTTTTACAGTAACCAAAATAGAGGGCACTAAGGCATAAATCATTTAAAACCTATGTTGGTATCTGTTAACATAATTATAGAGGAAATTATAAAACTTTATTGAACATGAAAAAGAATCTAAATAAGTGGAGAGAGAAATCATACTCATATTTGGAAAGATAATCATATTGATGGTATTTTTCCTAAGTATAAAAATTTCTATAATTCAAATTCTAAATTTCTACAATGGGTTTCTTTTTTAATTGAAGTCAAGATGTTCATGCCAAATTTTTACAAGAAAAAGGGCCAAGAATAGCTTATCCAATGGGAATGTTGGGGGAGGGGGGAGATCTACTTTATCAGGTATAATAACTAAAACACTATGGTATTGACACAGAGGTAGACAAGCTATAAAAATGTTTAGAAGTAGACCTACACATATTATGAGAAATCGTAAATATGAGAAAGGGCATTCAAAGCTGGTGGAAAAGGAAGGACTAATTGCCAAATGATACTGGATTAACTGGCTATCTATGTAGGGGAGAAAATAAGATTAGATCTTCAAATTTCATGAAAAAACAAGATTTGGAAAGTTTAAAGCCGTAAAGATGAAAGCAAATCTTAAACTATTAGAAGGCAACAGAAAGTACTTAATGACATCAGGGTAGGGAAAGATTTTCTTCATCAAACCACAAAAAGTAAATCTAAAAGGAGAGACTAATAAAATTTAAAAAATAACCATCTATTGGACAAAACCAACATACTTGAAGTGGCAAGACAAGTCATTGATAGGGAGAGGACATTTGTCATGCAGATGAAGTAACAGGTCTAAAAATGTTCAGAATCCTAGCAAATTTAGGAGAGCTTTGATCCCCCGAAGAGAAGAGGCTGGAGGTATCCATGTTACTTGCTCAAACAGAAAGAGATGCAGCATGCTTTGCAGCCTGGTGACTATTAAATGAGGATGATGGACGTTCCTGGACATCTGTTGTTTTCTTATTTGGAATATTTTTTTTGAGATTTTATTTGTTTATTTGACAGACAGAGATCACAAGTAGGCAGAGATGCAGGCAGAGAGGAAGGGAAGCAGGCTCCCTGCTGAGCAGAGAGCCCAATGCAGGACTCGATCCCAGGACCCTCTGATCATGACCTGAGCTGAAGGCAGAGGCTTTAACCCACGGAGCCACCCAGGTGCCCCATTATTTGGAATATTTTATAATGAAAGAAAAACCTCCTAAGTCTATAAACACACCTACCTTCCCCCCACCCCCCCGCTCTGTTCTTGGACATTCTGTTGTTACCTTTGCTTAGCTGGACACAGAAAGGAGAAGAAACGGAAACTCAGTCCTTAAACTGTTTACAGTAGGCGGAATTTCCCATTCCTTTTAGAAGCATTTGGTATACAGCAGGTGCTCGTAAATGCTTGTTGAATTAAAATAATAGATTTCTGCTATTCCCAGGTTTCCTCATTTCCCCTCAGATTCAATATCCCCAAAGTTCTCTGTGCTTTCCCATCCCACCAGTCACTCATAAGACTGGACAAGACCTACTCAGTTAATTAATATCTGCTTAGCTCTGTGAGGGCAAGAAGAATGAGTCTGAGCTATGGTAGCCCCAGGAGACAGCACAGTACCTGATACCTACAGAACTTAATGTATTAATAACCCCACAGCATAAAGTTCATACTACCTGCTCTTTACTGGTAACTACCCAGGAGTAGTCCCTTCCCTCCACACCAGATAGGAATCATGAACTGGACTCACCTTGCGTCTTGCCTTCTAGAGCAATACTGGAAGTCTGCTCTTTCCCCCCTTCCTCCCATTAAACTCCACTTGACTGAAAACTGTAGGAAAGACTCTAGGGTTTAAGGCTGAAGAAAGAATTCTTGAGATGTCTTTGATGCAAAAAGGTGGTTTTATCAAAGCACCACAGGAAAGGACACATGGGCAGAAAGAGCTGCACTGGGGTCATGAGGAGTGGCCCATTATATTACTTTCAAGTTGGGAGGGGGTTAAGGATAGCGTAAGACTCCCAGGTATTTTGGAAACAAGGTTTCCAGGATCTGGAGGGGGCTAGCTATTGTTGGGAAAGGTAATTTATTACTGTTTAATAAAAAACTCAATCATGAGACCCTTCAGATGTATATTGGTGGGTCATATGCTTAGAGGATGATTGCCAACATCTATCGTGGGGGCGGGGGGACATAGAGAGATAAATGAAGTTTCCAAAGGAATTTTTATGTTAAAGAAGACTTTACATGGTCCTGGGGGTTGGGCTAGGATTGCCTTTTGCCCTTAGCAAAGTATGAACATCCAGGCAGCTGAGTCCCTAGAGAAATGCCACTCTGTTTCAAGGACTTGTCAGTGCTCTGTAAGGAAACTTAATTTTTCTTCTGCCTTTGTTTCCTACATCAAAGACCACCTTTTTATACTGTGCTCAGGTTATCTCCCAACTTTGGTGATCCACCTCTGTACCTAATTCCTCAGCCCTCAATCTCAGATCTAGCTGGTATCTTTGTCCTTCCTCCTCTCGCCTTCGGGCACCCAGACAGGAACATTTAGCACTAGGGTAGGTTTGTGCCTGGGTTGATTTTACTATTGGCCCACCTGGATTTGAAGACCTGACTACAAGGTAACAATCATCCAGAGCCACTTACCTAGCAGGTCCTACCTATAGGTGCACCAAGAACACACTCGGAGTCCCTCCAACTCAAAGCAACCTAAATGACCCTCATGGAAGCTGCCTGACCTGGTCCCCAGGAAGCAGGACCTGGGGACAGACGATCTTGGGGCAGTCACATAGCAACCACCAGGCAAGGTTTAACAGTGATTGCCAGTGCTAAGACTCCCGTACTGGGCTGGCGAGCTGGGCTTGGTGGAATACACCTTGATGGCTCTCTCTCTCTAGAAATGGATCAGACTAGGTGCTTGTTTTGTTTCCTTTTCAGTAGCTGAGGTTCAGACACTCCCATCTCCTAGCACTTAACATTCCTACCCTGGGCAGCACTGCTGCTGTATATCACTTACACTCCCCGCTGACATTTTATGGGGATTTTTAAAGCAGCAGGTGTGTGAGATAGAAGCCATTGTCAATCATTGCATTAAAGTGCCCTACCCTTTCAAATGCTTAATCAGGAGGCTTGATGGGTTGCAGCTGGCTGCCAACCAGCCAGGCTCTGAAGCTTTCCAGGCAAGTGGCAGCACCCCACTTTGGGAAGGGAGCCTGTGGGAGGCTGGGGAAAGGGTCAGCTGGGAAGACAAGGCACTACAGTGTCATGGTGAAAGTGGTGGGAGTGCTCACAGCATGGGCAGCCTCCCTTCCATTCTAGTATTGTCAGCATGGTCTCCATGCCTGAAGCAGCCCTATGCAGGGACTTGTTCCCTATCCCCATAACCTGGAGAACTCCCCTCTGGAGGTCTTGATGAGGCTTTGGTTTCCTCCTTGGGGCTGGCGCCAATTTAATGAAAGACCAGGAACGACCTTTTGGGTCCAGAGGGTCCAGAGATGCCGTGGGATCTCTAAGTTGGCCTGTTCACTAAACTGAGCTCATTCAGCTTGTACAGGTACCTTCTCTTTTTTTCTTTTTGGCAAAGCTTTTGGGGGCAGCTGTCTAAGCAATGCCTGTGGCAGTTAAGTCCTTGGCCCTCATCGATGTCAATGGTCATTTTAACAATTTCCATGGTCTTAATCTTTTGTATAAAACTCTCCAAATGTACTTCACGTATCCCCTCCTAATCCAGACTGCAGTCCCAAACCCTCCCTATTTGTAGATCTAACTATTGCACCAAAATTAAGGCACCATGCCATTAAGCTAAAGAGCATGGGGTTAGGGGGCATGGTTTGGTCCTTTGTAACCACCATAGAATGTCTGCATGCCACTTCCTGGAGTCCTACTGAATAAATTTGAGTCCCTGTTAACCCTGTTTTTGGACTTGCCTCTCAGACCTTGGTTCTCCATTCTCTCTTGTCTTGGACTTCTGTCTTCTGTCAACTGTACTTCTCCTCAGGGTGTGCACTTAGTGAATTCTGTGCATGTTCACTGGTGACCTGCCTGCTTCTTATGACCCTGGCCTCAAGTGCATACCATTTTTTAAAAACTTTTTTTTAATTTAAATTCAATTTTTTCTTTATTTAAATTCAATTAGCCAATATATAGCACATTATTAGTTTTTGATATAATGTTCAATGATTCATTAGTTGTGTGTAATACCCAGTGCTCATCACATCCCATGCCCCCTTAATGCTCATCACCCAGTTACCCCATCCCTCCACCCCTCTCCCCTCAGGAGCCCTCAGTTTGTTTCCTAAGATTAAGAGTCTCTTATGGCTTGTCTCCCTCTTGGTTTTGTCTTGTTTTATTTTTCTTCTCTTCCCCTATGATCCTCTGTTTTGTTTCTTAAATTCTGCATATGAGTGAGATCATATGGTAATTGTTTTTCTCTGACTTATTTTGCTGAACATAATCCCCTCTAGTTCCATCCACATCCTTGCAAATGGCAAGATTCCATTTTTTGATGGCTGAGTAATAGTCCATTTCTCTCTCTCTCTCTCTCTCTCTCTCTCTCTATATATATATATATATACACACACATATATCCACACATACACACACACACACCCCACATCTTCTTTATCCATTCATCTGTTGATGGACATCTGGGCTCTTTCCATAATTTGACTATTGTGGACATTGCTGCTATAAACACTGTGGTGCAGATGTGAAATATAATTGGACAAGTGAGCAGAGTAGAACAGTATGCTGGATTTTGTGTGTATTTTGGTTTGTTTTAGAAAACTAAATCTCAAAATTGTAAAGAATAAAACTTGTATGTGTACAAATGTAAAATTAAATACAATGAAAGGATAGGATGTAACTGTAAAATAGAAATTAAAAGACAAGAGAAAACAAGAGGAAAAAAAAAAAACACCAACAATAAAGGAAGGGATATAAACAGGGGGAATGCACAGAGCAATACACTACCTCCTGATTGTATTTTGGTCAGTTTGTTAGAAGAAACTACATTCCAAAATTTTAAAGAAAGGAAAACTCATATATGCAAAAATTTAAATACATTGAAAGGATAGAATGTAACTGTAAAGATGAAAATTTTAAAAGACTTTAACAAAATAAAAAAAGGAAGAACAAAAAAATATGATCAGCCAAGTGAATAGAATAGAGCTGTACACTAGATTTTGGGTGCATTTAGTTTGTTAGAAGAAACTGCATCCTAAAATTGTAAAGAAAAATTTATGCATATAAAAATAAGATTAAATACAATGAAAGGATAGAATGTAACTATAAAACTGAAAATTAAAGAGTTTAAAAGAGTTGATAAAATAAATGGACTGAAAAAGAGAAAAAAATTTTTTTTAAAGTTTAAAGACTAAAGAATCGGGGGGAAAAAGCTATGAGTTCTATGTGCTGTATTCCCCTGGTGCAGGAGTTCCACAGTTCTCTTTGATCAGTGAACTTGGTCTTGGGTAGATGTTCTTGCTGATCTTCTTGGGAAGGGGCCTGTTGCAGTGATTCTCAAGTATCTTTGCTAGAGGTGGAATTGTACCGCCCTTGTCGGGGGCCAGACTAAGTAATCTGCTGGGTTTGCTCTTGGTAGCTTTTGTTCTCTGAAGGTTTTCTGCACAGCTTTAGAGTACCAGCGTGACAAAAGTGGCTTCTCGATCTCTGGCCCCAGAACTCGGGGCCCCACTCCTCAGTGCGCCCTCAGAGAAAAGCAGTCAATCCCTCCCATCTCCCTGATCTCTGGCTGCACTCTGTGCTCACCCAGCCTGTGACCAAGTGTTTCTATCTCTGGCAACTGGCCCAATTTGGAGCCTCCAAACCCAGCAGACTCCTGCAGCGTGAACCTATGCTGTTCCTCTCAGGGAGAAAGGGGGGTCTCCTGGGTTCTGCCACTTGTTGGGCCCCTGCTCAAAGAGCAGCCACTGGACTGTGCCATGGTGCACAGTTTATGGCAACCCTGAGCAGAGAACACACTCCTGGGCTCACTCTTTGCAGCACACACTCAGACACCCCTGGTCTTTCTGTGACCCTGCTGGTCCTGAGACCAAACTGTCCCAGCGAGGGTTCCACCCCCTGCTTAGCCTCTGGAGCGACATCCCTCTGCGGAGTAGACTTCTAAGAGTTTGGATTTTTGTGCTCCTCTGCTCTCTCACTTGCTGGGAGCCAACTGAATGGAGGCTCCCTCCCTACTCAGTCTGTCTTCCCATATATCGCCTTAGATTCACTTCTCCGCACCACCGACCTTGCAGAAAGCGGTTGCTTTTCTGCTCATAGCACTGCAGCTATTTTTTCCTTAGATCTCCAGTCTAGTTGCAGGTGTTCAGAAGGGTTTGATAGTTATCTAGCTGAATTCCTGGGACCAGAGGAAATTAACATCCCCACCCCTTCACTATCTTGGACTCTTCCATCTCCCTTTTTTTCATTTTTGAATGGGCTCCAGTGGATCAGGGGAATTTTCTTATTATCATTCCCCTCCCCCAGGAGCTTCTGGAAAGTATGAACCATTTTCCAGCCATACGTTATCTGTAGTAACGCAAATACAATGTGCACCGTTCCCCCTCTGCATTCTCAGTGCTCCTACCTCTATGATAGCGTTTATCACACCGGATCCAGCTTCAGGGAGCTTGCAATCTGGTGGGACAGCAAGATAAGTTAACATGTCTTAAGGAATTACATAAAAAGATGTCATGAAGGGCAGAAGAAAGGGACAACCAAAACACAAAGATCCAGAGCAGTATGGAATAGGAAGAGGTCGACTCTCACATGGAGATCCAAGAAAACAGGTGATATTTATCAAATACTATGAAGACTGTGAAGTCAAGCATTCACTCTCCAAAGAGCTAATGGAGTCGAAGCTGTGTGGACCCTTGACACCAAAGTAAGGACAGGGACAGAAGAAGACGCCACCACAGGACACACAACCTCAGTCTTCTCCCCTGGGTCTGTTCAAACTCCATCTGTTTGGCTACATCTCTACCCACTGGGTGAAAAATCGGGGCAATGTCCTTTGACTCTTCTGCCTACTCTTTTTCATATCAGTAAGGGAAAAAAACCAACCCCGTGGAATAGTCTGAAATTCCAAATTTCATTGGAAGTTGAAACCTGTTTCACAGATTTGAGGGGTTAGCATCTTTGCTATGCTTGTTTCCTACCTCTCCTTTTCTGCCCAGCTAGCCAGCCCAGGCATAGGGAGATGCGTGCAGACTTATAGCAGGAGGAATGAGAGGAAAAAAGGTCTTTCTAGGTTGGAACTGTTGTGGTCTTCCACTGGTGCCCTCAGGGATTGGTAAATGTTCAAAACCAACCCTTTTCCTCTAATGGGTGCTTCTGGGACTCCTTCAGCGATCGCCTTTGGGAAACATTGATTATAATTCTCACAATAAGAGTTTCTATTTCGCACCACAGGCATATACATAACATACCCTAAAACTCAGCAGCGTAAAACAATCATTTTTACCTCATATGGTTCCTACATTTGGGAATCTAGGATCAGCTTAGCTGTGTGCTTCTGGTTCCGGGTTCCTCAGGAGGCTGCTGTCAAGCCCTTGGCCAGGGAGTAAGTCATCTGAAGGCTTGACTGGGGTTGACTGTTCCCAAAAATGGCCTAATTCAAATTGGTTGGTTTGAGGCCTCAGCTCTTAGCTCTGTGAATTTCCCTTTGAAGCAGCTTCAGTGTCCTCATGACACAGCAGCTGGTCTCTTTACAACCCCCACCATGAGGCTCAGTCTAAAGTCCTCTTGGGTTTTTAAAACAGTCCTCCATCTAAATGCTCCAAAATAGGGCTGACCCTGGAGTGCCTGGCTGGCTTAGTCAGGAGTGCATGTGACTCTTGATCTTTGGGTTGTGAGTTTAAGCCCCACTTTGGGTATAGACCTTCAAACAAAACAAAAGCTTCAAAACAAAACTGAAACAAAAGGCTGACCTGGCTTATGACCCCACAGAGATACATCTTGCTCCCAAGTAGCCACTTCTCTTCACTCCACCACTGGGGACATAACAACACCTCTTGTTCTTAAGACACCTCAGATGTGGGTGAGACATAGGGTCCAGGAACACAGACCTGTCTCTTGGATGGACTCTTTGAAGTCCTCTCACTAGTCTTGAAATGAGAAACCATCCACTGGGGAGTCAGAGCAGGGAAAAGACCATAACATTGTAAAGAACTTTCTTCTCAACCCAATAACCAAGTCAAAGGTATAGAAACAATCATCATTGATCAGGCTGGGAGTCCTACAACCCCATAGACCACCCCCTTGGCAAACCCTGCATGAAGTTTTAGCCACATATTTTGTATCTGCTATCGAAAGCTTCATCCCAAATTGATAGGATCCATTCTGTTTTAACATTTTGTTATTCTAGGGCAAAGATTTCATCAAGGACATATGTCAAGCCAGCTCTGCATTTTGAAAGTCATTTGTCTCCAGAGTTCCCCAGAAGTAAACCCTAAAATGAGGATTTGAGTGCAAGTGGTATATTTCAAAAGAATGTCAGTAGATACTTATAGGAAAGTGGGAGAAAGAGGGGGACAAAGAAGGGAGCAAATAAACATTGTATTAGCAAATCAGTTACTATTACAGACAACTAGAGTTTAATTCTGCTGAGGAATTCCTGATAACAGCAGAAAACAGCTACTATCATCCCCTATCAAAGAACAAAACATGAATACTCATCTGTCAACTTCCTGTTCATCAGTATTTGAGGGCTGCATTGCTTGGGGACTTGATGTATGGACATGAGCATGGACTATTGTGAGTTAGGTCCCCAGTTCCCAGACTGGATTTGGAGCCACTTTGAAGTTTTTTCCTAGTCCCAGGGGCTGCGGGGAAGGGGTGGGGGGTCCTAGATGTGAGAGTTAGAACAGACTGTGTTAGAAAGCCACTTTGGAATATACAGTCTGCAGTGTGGGAAGAAGGGATAGTTCCACTCCAAGTGGAGGGAGCATGCACTATGACACCACTCTGCCTAACATCTGAAGCCCTCTTGTTCTGTCTCTAGGCACCTTTTTCCAGTCTTCTCTCCTGCTATTCTCTTCCTTGAAGCCTAATTTTCAGGCTAACCTAATTTTATGCTTCCCATTGATCAGATCCTAAATTATGTCTTTCCCATGTTTTCTGTCTTCTGCTAAAATCAACCGGCCCTCTTCCCTGGGTGAGATGAGGCAGCATAGCATACTGGCTGGGATCCTGTAGTCTGAGAACAAGGGGCAAGGTAGGGGTGGAGTGGGAAGGTATAATCTTAGACCAGAAATGTAGAGACTTAAAGGCAGTCTCCTGCAAGGAGGCTTAAACACTATGGGACTTTACAAACCAAATGACGTGACGTCAACCTCTCTCTGGGCCTCAGTTTCCTCATCTGTGAAATATAAAGAGCCCTCCCTACCTGGCAGGGTAGCCACAAGATAGGGATGGCAAAGTGCTTTGCAAATGGTAAAGCAATCCCTTTTGCATGTGTTTTCTTGTGCAAACATAAGGGATTGTCATTAGTATTCAGGATCTTCCTAGCTGATGTGTTTTTGCAAGAGTTTGGCTAGAAACGTGATTAAGATATGTCCCAGCTGAGTACCTTCTTCCACTGCAGCTTCATCCCATAGCCACAAAGGGGATAGAATAGGCCTTTTGTGATTGTTTTTCACGTAGTTGGAAGCATTTCAAACCATCAGATCTTTCCTTTTTTTTTTTTTTTTTTTTTAAAAAGAACTCTGCTTTATTTGCTTTAAATCTAGTTTCATCAGTGCTGAAGGTGTTTTGGCTCCAAAGTTAATAGGATATGGATCTTTGAAACTATCAACTCTTCAAAAAAATTCAGAATTTTCAAAGAATTCACATCTCCCTAACAATACTAATGAATCACATTTGAAAGGAGAATTGAGGAAACAATCTTGATTTAAAAATTATCAGCCTAGAAAAATTTCCTGAAGTGTAAAGCTTTCTTCTTGACTGTTAGAAAAATATAACTTAGATCCAGTCAATTAAGAAATCCATGAGCAAACAAAATAGAAATAAAAAATAACCTTTAGGAGGAGGAGTCAAGATGGCGGAGAAGTAGCAGCTGAGACTACTTCAGGTAGCAGGAGATCAGCTAGATAGCTTACCTAAAGATTGCAAACACCTACAAATCCAATGGGAGATCAAAGAGAAGAAGAACAACAACTCTAGAAACAGAAAATCAACCACTTTCTGAAAGGTAGGACTGGTGGAGAAGTGAATCCAAAGCAACGGGAAGATAGACCACGGGGGGAGGGGCCGGCTCCCGGCAAGCGGCAGAGCAACGGAGCACAAAATCGGGACTTTTAAAAGTCTGTTCCGCTGAGGGACATCGCTCCAGAGGCTAAACCGGGGTGAAGCCCACGCAGGGTCAGCATGGCCTCAGGTCCCACAGGGTCACAGAAGGATCGGGGGTGTCTGAGTGTCACAGAGCTTGCAGGTATTAGAACGGGGAAGCCGGCTACAGAGACAGAGCCGAATAGTGAGTTCTAAGCTCGGGGTTACCTTGAACCGGTCGCAGGCTCGGTCAGCTCGGAGCGCGGCCAGAGGCCAGGGTGACGGGAGTAATTGGGCGCTGTTCTCTGAGGGCGCACTGAGGAGTGGGACCCTGGGCTCTCGGCTCCTCCGGGCCGGAGACCAGGAGGCCGCCATCTTCATTCCCGCCCTCTGGAACTCTACGGAAAGCGCTCAGGGAACAAAAGCTCCCGAAAGCAAACCCGAGCAGATTTCTCAGACCAGCCCCGGGTAAGGGCGGTGCAACACGCCCGGGGGCAAAGACACTTGAGAATCACTACAACAGGCCCCTCCCCCAGAAGATCAACAAGAAATCCAGCCAGGACCAAGTTCACCTACCAAGGAGTGCAGTTTCAATACCAAGGAGAGCAGC
>NW_019154093.1:24636146-24698352 GCF_002288905.1 Enhydra lutris kenyoni | reverse complement strand
CTTAATCTCACAAAACAAACTGAGGGTTGATGGGGGGAGGGGGGTTGGGAGAGGGGGGGTGGGGTTATGGACATTGGGGAGGGTATGTGCTATGGTGAGTGCTGTGAAGTGTGTAAACCTGGCGATTCACAGACCTGTACCCCTGGGGATAAAAATATATGTTTATAAAAAATAAAAAAAAATAACCTTTAAGGAGAACATTCTAAAATGAAGGACACTGGAAAAGGAGCAGGTTGGGGGAGGATATGAGAAATTTACTTGGATTCTGTTGATTTCGAGGTGCTTTCGAAAGAAACCATGTTGGAGTTCAGATATACAAAGCTAAAATGCAAAAATGGTGAGTAGGAGGTAAGACTCCAATATAGTAGATATTGGAATTTAGATGGAATGAAATCCTGGGCATAGAGATGATGAGCTAAGGAGAAAAGTGCCAACAGTTGGGGATCAGGACAAAGATGAGTATCTAGCAAAGAAGGCTCAAGAGGAAAATCAGAAAGGTGGTAGTAAGTCAAGTGAAATGGGGTGTCCTTGAGCCAAGCTAAGAGTAAATCAAGACATGGGGCACCTGGGTGGCTCAGTGGGTTAAGCCTCTGCCTTTGGCTCAGGTCATGATCTCAGGGTCCTGTGATCGAGCCCATCAGGCTCTCTGCTCAGCGGGGAGCCTGCTTCCCCGCCCCCCCGCCTACTTGTGATCTCTCTCTCTCTGTCAAATAAATGAAAAAAAAAAAAAGTAAATCAAGACAGAGAGTCAGCAGTCAGCAGTGATAAATGGTGCCCTTACGTCGAGTACAATGAGAATTCAGCATGGTTTTGTGGATGCAACATGAAGGTAACTCTAGCAAGAATCATTTTGATGGAATTATAGGGCAGAACAAGAGTGGAATGGGTTGGAGAATGAAAAATGAAGACCGAAGGTAGAGTTTTTTCAAGAAATTCAGTAGTAAAGTGGGAAAAAAAGATAGCAGTGCTTGGATGGGAATGAGGACTCCAGAGAGTCTTTGTAAATTGAAAGAGGCTGGGGCATGCCCAATTATTGATAGAAGGGGTCCAGCTGAGAGGGAGAAGTTAATGACCCAAGGGAAAGACATTACATGGTTGCCAAGGCATAGATCAGGATCACCCATCCCACCTGCTGGTCAAGGGCAGGTACCTGGAGAAGGTAACACCTGAGTTAAGCTACTTAAAGGATGAGTGAATTTCCCAGCAAGAGGAGTCCATGAAGGAAAAGAGAGCATTCCCCCAACGAGTGCATTTCTCAATCTCACCATCTGGGCCTCTCAGACTTCACTGGGCTGAGCGAAGAAAGTGCTCTTGAGTCATACTTGGTGGGGCTGTAATTTTTCTAAACTCATTTTTATAAATAAAATGTGGGTTTGCTTACACAAGGATTATATTGTGTGTCTCTACCCAAGGTACATTTCTCATCTGGGTTATTTCCTTTAGAAAACGTGCAGCCAATAGTAGCCAATCCTAACTCCCATGAGTCTGCAACTATTTATATCACGCAATGGGTTGCCTGACTCCCTATCACATTTCCTCTGTATTTCTTACGTGAATAATTTCCTTATAATCATGATGCTGCCTAATTAGAGCCTGTCCATCTCAGCTGAAAGGGAGAACTTGGCCTTTTTAAGTGGTCAGTCAGGTCTGGATGCACTTGATGAAAGACATATTTTTTAGTAATGAGAGGTGGGGGGCTGGGTCTGGATGGGGAAGGAGGCTTAAGATATAACAAATTCTGTGGGGCACACTATCCACAAGGAGAGTCAGCTATTTAAAAGCAGTTTCTCAAAGCTGATTATTATACACTAACAACAACTGAATAAACATGATGAAGTCAATTCACAAATAATACATGGATATAAAACTCTGTAGTAACTTAAGAAGTGTTCATTAAATTAACATTTTCACTATTAGCAGTAATTTCTTTTAAAATACAAGTAAAGCTAGTGAATACACTAAATACACTAGTAAAGCTAGTAAATACACTAAAGCTAGTGAATATATGGTAAAAGGTAGTACCTTTGATCGTTCTTGATATTGGGGTAAATTAAGGTAATTCTTTTGGAAAAGGATCTGGAATCTTGAAACGAGAGATATAAAAATATTGATCTGTCTTGACCCAAAAAGTATTCTTCAGGAAATTCTTCTTTAAAAAAATGATCTAGGGATGGGTATGAACTTTAGCTCACTTACACAAGGTGTAAGAGGTATCATAGTTTTCTGTAACTCAATTTGAGTTCAACTTAAACCCATTTCTTTCATAGTCTTGAAAAGCTGAAGATCACTTATTGGGGGTTTTCCTGAATCCAGAGTCATGTACAGGGTTTTGGGATCAGACATGATGCTGAAGACTCATGACATCAGGAGGAGATTAGTGTTCGGTTATTCACTGTCACACCCCCAAGATGCCCTGGAGCTCAGCCTCTGTTGCTTCAGCATCTTGTGGAAGGCAAAGAAAGGCATCACTGAAAAAGCTCAGAACTATGTCTCCACACTCTCACACCATGCATAACTCTCTTGGTGGGGCCTTGCTATCTTTCCAGTTCTTCTCCCAGGAGGAAGACCTTGGATTCCCACTTTATTAACGTTCTTGGTCAAGTAATTCTTTCTCTCTCTCTTTCTCTCTCTATTTCTTAGCCCAGGGGGCTTGGCAGGGAATGTTCCCCAGTACCACCATCCCCTAACAAGGAGAGGAGAAGAAATCATGTTCTCGTTCTGTTTCCCAAGGCCCTCTGCCTCTCCCCAGATCCCCTGACTGTCCTTCCTTATCCCACTCTCCCACCTCAAGACTTTAAAAATAAAAGGAAGAGAAAAATTATGTAGAAAGCTGTGCTTTTAGCCCAATCCTGGGCATCCTCTAGGCCAGAGTAAGAACAGTTTATCTGTGTTTGGGTGAGGGGCCATGGACACAGAGGGAAAAAAAATTCAAAATATTATCTTGGTGAAGAGGTTAGAAACAAAACAAACATCCAACAACTGGGGACATAATCGCATAATCATATCCAGAGAAGACTCATTCTCAAAGATTACCTGAATTTAATCTTCATAATAATCTTTTGAATATCATGTAATCATTAGAAATAATTTTGAAGACAAGGCATCAACCTAGAATAGTCTGTTAATAATCTGTTGTGCGCAAACTTATTTTATACCATTGCAAAAATCAAAGCCACCAGCAATGATGAAAATGTCCACAGTGTTTGGGTGGCAGGACTTTGTGTGAGTTGTTTTCATAGTAAGGATTATATAACAATGTTGAAAGAAACAGAAACTGGAGGAGAAAATACTTCTTTCCAGATTTGGAATGAGAAATGAAGAAGTCCTTGTGGATTTTGCCTCAGAGGGTATCAGCAAGATGTAGTTCCAAGAATTCCAAGCTATTTCAGCTGCTGCCATTGTTAATGAGCTGGGATTGCAAAGATCATTCTTTTTTCTCTTGAGTTAACTCCCTCTAATTCACTAAGTCCTATTCTCTGCCTCTCTGGATCCTATCCATCTTTTTGATGCTGGAGAAGAAGTTCAGAATAAGAATTTGGAAAGAAATAGTCAACAAGTCGTCTGGTAAGAGATGAGCAATGTCTGGCCCATATGATAGAGCACTTGTTTCCAAGCAAGTGGAAATCACACTTGTCGGATACCTTCTGTGTTCCAAGCACGAGGGTGTAGATACTTCACCATTATTACATAATCATATTTACTAGACCCTATGGGTTCTATTTTACTGGTGTGGAAACCAAGGCCCAGAAAGGTTAAGTGATTTGTCAAGTGCTAGTCAGTGACGGAATCAGAATCCAGACTCCAATCTGGTTGAGCCCAAAGCCCAAGTCTCTTTCTTGGGCTTGACCCTGTGTTCCCTCTCCTCAAAGTGGCCTCTCCTGGGCAAGTCCATTCTGTCTGCCTAAGGTAAGATTTCAAAGACCTAAAAAGTTTCATTATCATTAAAAGCTAATAGAAATATCAAGTAGTGCATTATTACTAGAAGGTAGTATCACCATAGGCCAGCAATTCTCAAAAGTATTGATTTGGCAATTCCATATATTACTCAATGCTCACCACAATAAATATAGTCACTACCAGTCCCTCATACAACATTATTACCATATTATTGACTATATTCTTATGCTGTGCTTTTCAGCTCCATGACTTATTTATTTATTTTATGACTGGAAGTTTGTACCTCTTAATCCGATTTATTTATTCCACCCATTCCTTCACCCACCCTCCCTTTGGCAACCACCAGTTTGTTCTCTGTATTTTAGGGTCTGGGTTTTTTGTTTATTTATTTTGTATTTTAGATTCTACATTAAAGTAAAATGATATGGTGAAAAAAAAAAGTATATAGTCCATGAAGTGCCTCTTGATATATTAGAAATATTCCATGGCCAAAAAACTTGGACAGATGTCATATCCTTTTGGAGATTCGCCGTCCATGAAAGTTTCTGCATAGTTGGGCATAAACTCCCTCTTTTAAATTCAGTGTTGCCCAAACTGAGATAGTCCTAGAACCCCTTCCATCTGAACACACTACCAGCCCCTGGCCCAGTTGTACAAACCTGTATCAGAGACCATGGAGGGGTCTCCAGGGAGATGTAAGAGCGCAGGATTTTCTTGGGAAAGGAGGGTATTCTGTAAGACCCTGGAAATGCCTGGGCTCGGTAAACTAGTAGGAGAGAGTGATATTCTCCTCAACTCTGAGCAGAAACAAAGGCCTTGGCACAGTGGCACAGTGAAGACTCCAGATTGGTGTAGTGAGAACCTGTCATGGGGCATCAGGACCCCTGGCAGCACCAGGGTATGACCAGTGGGACTCAGCAGTGATGAGAGGTCCTCCAGTGGCTTCCAACACACACCTCAGTGAGAGCAGTTAGAAGAAGAGCAGAAGTCTTGTGCCCAGCCCAGAGCAGACACTCAATGTTAAAAGGCACAATGGAAGGTTTACTCGATTTACTCAAGTTTCCCCTGGGACTCCAAGAAGTACCTGGGTATATCATCTTGGTCTTGTCAGGAAAGATGGAAAACTCAGGAGGGTTTAAGTGCATAAGAATTTCATGAAGGGACTCTTTGCAGAGACACAGAGATTTAAGGGAATCACCAAAGGGTAGAGAGGCACCTAGGCACCAGCAACTGCAGGAAGCTTTTCCAGCCCTGACTCTGAAGGGAGAAGAGAAGAAAGCCATGTTGTTAGAGTCTGGTGAGAACCAGAGCCATGGACATGGCCCCATCTGACAGGCGTGTGGTGGGAAGAGAAGAGCCAGCCCAGCAGTAAGACATTTGGGATGGGCTATGAAGCCCATAGAGGCAGATGGGGGGAAAACTGCCAACAGACTATGTGTAATTATTTTCAAGAGGTCACAGCATAAGTCTGCAGACTAGTGAGGCCTGGAGAGGCAAGAACTACCCTAAGAAATTCCAAATCTAAGAAACTCAGAATCTTAGAATTTTAAAATACAGGAACTCATAGTTAACTTGAAAAAGATAACCGGGTAAAATTGAAGCTCCCATCCCGTTCCTGTGACCCAGAGACTGTCTCCTGCTCATTTATGTGAAGCATGAGGAGTAATTTATGTGTGTTGCCTCCTTTTCAACCTTTGTCAGATGGGACACTTGGAAACTGTGGTTGGCACGTTTATTTGCTTACAGCTTTCTTATAGGTGAGCCCACCCACCGTATCTGGGGAAAGGTTTATGCCTTGGGAGGAATTCTTCTACCCCAATTAAGTAGAACGAGACTATCAGCCCACCCCCATGAGCCATTCTAGAAACACCCAAGGAGTTAACTATTGGTCTTTGGGGCTTGGGTCCCCATGTCCTTCCCAAAAATGTGCTTGGAAACCACAGGGATGCCTGGATAATGGCCCAGAATGTGTGGAACGTAGGGCCCAGGAATCTGCTACTAAAAATGGATAAATATAATCAGACTTGTCTCAAGGAGTAGCCTCTGTATAAGGAAGGGATGAAAGAGTGGCCAGGGGAGGGAGGATGGGACAACTCTGATACTAGCTCTGCCAGGAAGCCTCTACCACTTGTAGGACTGGAGACCCAGAAGGAGGAGACACATTTCCCTTGACCTTGAACCTCAGTGGGCCTGCACACCGGGAGCTTGGGCTACAAAGAGAAAGGACTATCCACTGGTAGCCATGTCCATGGGGGCAGTGCAGTCCCTGCTGGAGATGTTACTCAAAGCAGAGAATGCATGGAAGAAATACTCTGGCTTGTCTTCTGTCCTCCAGTGTCCTGCCAAGGTCTCTCATAAACTCAATCTGGTCTGAAGCTTGGCAGTTGGCAGAGCATGTTAGAGACTGTGTTTCTCTGCGGTACAGAACAGCATGAGGAAAAGGGATGGAATGAATGTAGGATCAAAGAGGCAAATGACCGCACACTATTGTAGCCACACATTCACCCCTACACCTCTGAACTGCTCTTGTCAATGTTACCCATGACCTTCACTTTGCCAAATACCTGTCTAAATGCTTATTTCTTAATTCTCAACAGCATTGGAATGTCTTTACTATCACTTCCTCCTTTAAGTAGATTCTTCCCTTAGCTTCTGGTTTTTCTCCTATATTACTTGTTGCAAATTTTTTGTCCCCTTTGCTGGTTCCTCCCCATCATCCCATCGTTGATGTTGGAGCGCTTCAGTAATTTTTCTTTGGTTATTTCCTATTTTTTCTTTTATTCCTTTGCTGCTCTCATCCGGTCCCATGGATTTAAACGCCACTATTTAGATGATCACCTTGAAATTTCTAGGGGCAGCTCCACTCCTCTACACCTTTGCTGTTTGGTATAGCCATGGGACTGGGAGAGTTCCAGTTGGAGGCCAGTGGGCATCTCAAATGTGTCATAAACTTATTTTTTTTTCCTTCACAAATCTATTATTTTCCCATTTCAAAACTTAGTTCTGTGCCCATAGTAGATGTGGAATGTACACGTACTTTGATGAATATTATAAATATATCTTCCATAATCATTATGAAGTATTTTAAAAGCCTGTCATTGAATAAATACTGGCAGAGTGCCTGAGAGGTGCTGGACCCTGGGCTAAGTATTGAGTAAACAAAAATGAAACAGGCATGGTACCTGACTTCAAGGGAGAAACACACGTCATCTATGCCCACTTGCACACGTATTATGTATATAATCAGATCTTCCACCTGGCTTTAGGTTCTTTGATGACTGATATATTGTTATTGTTCCTTGAGTTGAAATAGAGACTAGTTTGAGCAAGAAGCAGGATCCTGGAGTCTGTTCCAGAAGCCAGGGAAGGTAGAATAATCAAACCACAAAAAGTCAGGGAGCTCAGCAGCAGTCTGTAGACTTTTTTTCTAGAATGCTATAAGACTCAGCTCCAAATCGCACTGGCAATAGAACAATAGAATCACAAAGTGTAAAAATGACAAAGACCATTTCTGTGAACCCCAGGCTCATGTATGAAATAAAGTTAATAATACAGTACCATTGTAAGGATTAGGGAACATAAGGCACATGAAATATAGGACATGCTTGGGTGTAGTAAGAAAAGCTACCATTGAATGGGTGCTCACTACTTTTGTTTTTATTATTTACTCCAGCTCCTCATCTTTTATGTGGTTGGAAAGTCGAGCCCAGGGAAAAGCAACTTAATATCAGCTGTAAATTCGACAGGAATGGAGCTGGGACCAAAACAGTGGCCACCAAATTGCCAGGCCAACACTGTCGTCCTGGCAGAGCTGTGTGTCTTCATAAGTGTGATTCTCTAAAACTCAAAGAATCCTAGAATCACCATATTAGAGGGAATCTTCATGTTCATCAATGATTTGTCTTATATTCTACAACTAGGGACTGGACTGGACCTGTTTATGAACCAGTGAACTCCTTGTCAGAGCCCACTTAGGGACAACCGTTTAGAAAGCTCTATTTATATAAAAAACCCAAGTCCATCTCTCCCCAGTCTCAGCCTTTTTCGTTTTGCCATCAGAAGACATTCAGAACTTGAATCAATGTTTTTTTCAATGACCGTTTTTGAGGTATCTGAAGAAAGATCTTACCTCACTGGGTTTTCCCTTTCCACTGTAAATGTTTCCATCCATCCTAAGACAACCTTGTCATCATCCAAGAGTCTGGTGTCTATCATCCCCTAGACTCTATTAAATAACAATCCTTTCAGTTCTATCACATTACTGTTTCTCAAACCACTCTTTCTGCCCTGTCTCTACTGCCACTACTCTATTGACATTTCTGGTCACCTTGGAGCTAGATTATTATAATCGCCTTCTTAGCCTGGCCTCTGTCCCTCACTCTTATGCTTTTAATTCATCATCTATACTTCTAGAGTTATTTTTCTAAAACCAAATCAGACACCATCATTGGGTTCCCCATTACTTACCAAATTCTGAATTCCTTAGCATGGCCTATAATCTCCACGATCAGACCCTACTGATAGGTCTCTCCATTATTATCCAATAATACTGGATAAGGATCTCTTGAAGGCAGGGTAGGAAAGGTTCTTTTGATAATTGAAGAGGGAAAAGGAGTGTGGTCATAATGAGGACAGTGGGATTAGAAATTAAAAACAGGGACTGGATTAAAGTAGACTCAAAAGAACATGGTTGATTCTCCTCTTTATCATTTAAAGATAACTGCCAGATTTCTGTTTTGATTGACAAACAAGATGCTGGTGTTATTCACTGAGACTAAGATGGAGGAGCAGGCTGTGGGAGTTGAGAGCATAAGATGATGAGCAATTTTCAATGCTATTGAAGGAACATACAGTTACTACAGAGGCAAGGGACTGGGGGAGAAAGACGCCTGGAAGCTGCACATTAGTAATGTAGCCTGGTATGGAGTCAGCTTCTTTGGTGGTCACAGGGCATGGTTGGTTCTTACCAAGCTGCAAATGGAGTAAATTCCAAAGATGAAAGAATGAAGTCTTGACCCCTGTCTGACCTTGGAGCAGGAAGAGAGCTTCAAAACAGCCATCATGTGTGACTCTAGAAGGTTGTTTTTATTGTTGTAAAGAAACATTCTACTTTGCTTAAAAGATTTGTTTATCCTTTCATCATGAAGGATTCCTCCAGCTGCTGTAACTCTTCATAACTTACACTTTACTTTTCATTGCCCATGACTGGGAGGTCACCATTCATGGGAAGGAATGGGTCTTGATTTGGCATAGGAAAGTGATCTAGGCAAGAATGATAACTTATGGGGAGCCTGGGTGGCTCAGTCGTTAAGTGTTTGCCTTCAATTCAGGTCATGATCCCAGAGTTCTGGGATAGAGTGCCACTGTGGGCTCCCTGCTCAGTGGGAAGTCTGCTTCTCCCTCTCCCACTCCCCCTGCTCCCTGCTTCTATTCCCTCTCTCACTGTCTGTCTGTCTGTCTGTCTCTCTCCCTCTCTGTCAAATAAATAAATAAAAGCTTAAAAAAAAAAAGGAATGATACCTTATGTCTCCAAAAGCAACAGATAACCAGATAATAACCTCACTGGTGGCCAGCTGAGGTTAAAAAGTCAGAGTGATCCATTTAATAATTATCATTTTATTATAAATACTAAAAGATGATCACTAATTATATAAAATTGTATTATTTATATTTATTATATAAAATT
Source organism: Enhydra lutris kenyoni (assembly GCF_002288905.1). Classification (NCBI taxonomy): domain Eukaryota; kingdom Metazoa; phylum Chordata; class Mammalia; order Carnivora; family Mustelidae; genus Enhydra; species Enhydra lutris. The sequence continues at coordinate 24,688,769 of NW_019154093.1, read as the reverse complement.
ATATAAAAATGTGTATTTTAATTATATAAAATGTGTTATATATTATATAATTATATAAAATGTGTATTTCAAGTGAAGATAATGTGGTCCAGAGAAGCTCAATAATTTGTCTACAGCCATACTTCTACTGAGGGTAGAAACAGACCCTGAATCTAAATCTGTCCCCTTGAACTTGACCTCATCCTGTCCTTCAAGGCAATAAACAAATCGTGGTGATTGTCTTGACTCAATAAGGAGCTATGTGCAGAGACCTATCATTTGCCATGAGACTCGGCTTTGGGTATAGAGACTTGGATTACCTTCTCTTAATTGCGTGACTCTTGAGCAATTCACATAAGAATATTTTCTCTCCTGCTTGCCTGATGATGTTGCCATGGTGTTCAAGCAAGATCAGTTAAATAAAAATGACTTATAAACTTTAAAGCTTTATACACATACAGATATTAATCATGATTGTAATTCCTGCTATGATTATGATTATTATAATGGCAGAGCCATTTCCTTTTCCTCTGAACCCAAATTACCACATCCATAAAATGTTTGGGTTTTACCAAATGCTTTCTAGGTCTCTCCAAGGTCTATTAGCAAAGAATCATGAGAATGTTAAATATAGAAAGCAAGGGACCAGGGTGTAGGGAACACTAGTGAGACCCTTTGGCTGAGACAATTGCAATGTAAACTTAAAACTGAGAGTGGTTGTCAAACTAAGTGCTAACTGTTGAAAAAGAACCTTGATTAATATTCCAAGAATAAAATAATAAAGAATTTGTCTAGAAAACCAATTAAGAAGTGCTTTTGGGTCACTAAATAAGATCACAGGTGTGCATGGTCAGCCTTGAGCATGAAGCTGCAGAAGCTGACTTGCATGGAGGTCTTCCCATGGAAGATTCTATTGTCTGAAAACCCCTCCCTACCTCCTTCATTCACAAACACTTCTATTGCATACATTCTGGAGCATGCTTTAAGGCATGCTCCGTTCACAAAAAGCCTGTGTGGCCGATTTATCCCTCAAGTTCTGCATCAGTGGTCTTCCCTCATCTTGACATTCTCATTTGAACATCAGGTAACCCTGTGAGGGGTTCTGGCTGAAGGGCTCGGAGATGGTTAGAGTCTAGACCCCACTATATACTTGATGTGTGGGACCTTGGAAAAGTCTGGTTTTAGGCCAGGATTCCTTTCAGGAGAACTTCTCTATGACTTTTAGGACTCACTTGAACTTCAGAACTGCACGCTGCTTCTGGAAGCTTCCCAGCTCTCCTTGAAGAGAGGATAAGTCCAAAACCATTTCTTAGTCCTTACCAGCTTCTCTGTAGACAGAGCAACTTGCAGCCAATCTCCACAGGCTGGCACCTCCATAAGCACTGGGCACTCTGTTAGGAGCTGTGAATGCTATAGACGAAATGTTTGTGCCCTGAAATTCGTATGTGAAATCCTAACCTCCAATGTGATGGTATTTGGAGATGAGGCCTTTGGGAGGTACTTAGGTCCTAATGGTAGAGCCCTCATGCGTGGGACGTGTGCTGTTATTAAAGAGACCTCAGAGTGTTCCTTTGCCTCTTCTGCTGCTTGAAGACACAGCCATAAGACTGCCATCTTTGAACCAGGAAGTGGGCTCTCACCAGGGCACCAAGTCTGCTGGTATCTTGATATTGGGCTTCCATGTTATACCAAATCCACCCCACCTCCATCTCAAAATCACTCCCCTTTGAGAATACTGTATCACACAATGCCTACCAAACAACTTGATGAATAGTATACCTATTGCTGTGATTCTTATCACTGTGTTGTAATTATGGTCTTCTTCTGAAGATACACAGATTTCTTTCCATCCTGTGGTGTCCTAGAAGGGAATTTAGCTTTCAAAGCTCAAAGAAATAAAAGAATCCCAGTATCACAGAGTCGTGGGTTCCTGGTTCCCCCAGTGTTAAATGGTGGAGATGCTTAGGCTGGTGAAGACTCCATGAGCAAACCCAGATCACACAGCCTGGGGCTGAGTGGGAGCTCAGTGACTGTCCTCTGAATACCCATTGTATGGAGAGCAGTGCTGTAAGAAGAGCCCTAGTGTCAAGAGGAGAGGAGGTAGGTCACACCCAGTGCTAATCTCAGTAGAGCCAAGTCAATGGTTGATGAGCACTGCTGGGGGCAGCAGCTCCCATGGTTTTCTAGGGGTGAAGCCTTGCTCTGTGGATGAGTCTTTTTGGTACCGGAATGGACATAGCTAAGCCAAGCTGGGTGTTTTCCAGGCTCAAAGCAGCCCTAGCCTTGCCTACCCATCTGCAACCCTCTTCTGCTGTACTCTGATTAGGAAGTAAATTTACCTCCAGCCCTTCTACCTGGAAGAAAACTTTCTCTGACTTTCCAACTGACTTGCAGGGAAGCCCAAGTATGTATTGGTGTCAGAATGGCATGTAGTAGGAGTGCAATTTGTCTGTCAAATAAATAAAATCTTAAAAAAAATGTACAAAGATCATAAATAGGCAGTGGGGCACACAGAGGAGCAGGCTCCCTGCTGAGCAGAGAGCCTGATGCAGGGCTCAATCCCAGGATCCTGAGATCATTACCTGAGCCAAAGGCAGAGTCTTAACAACTGACCCACCCAGGCACTCCCAACCTGTACATTTTAAAACCTTCAACTGTGCTAGTTTTATGCATACTGCTTTAGTTAATCTTTACAGTAACTCTTTGAATTTAATATTAGTGGATCTTGCCGATGGAGAAATGAAGGCTCAGAAGTTACGTGGCTTTTCTAAGAAAGCATAGTAAGCAAGCAAGTGGTAGTCCTTTAACCAATGACTGTCTAACTCTGTTTCCTCTCTTTCTAATAACGCACCTATAATATAAGGGTTGGAGAAGAAAGGTAAATTTAATTATTTTCTGGAAAATCTGGGCATCTGAGCCTCATGATAAACACACCTTGGCTTAAGCAGATGAAGAGATTGCCCACTCACACAGACCAAGTAACAGATAAAGTTTCTCGGACTTCATTAAGAGCAATTTCATATCCTGAGAATTCAATGTGTCATCTATTCACCCTTTGGCCAGGCAGGTGGAGTGTTTGAGGTAAAGAATTCTGATCTGAAAAGCCTAATTGAAAGACCTGAATGAACTTGAAATACTCACGGGGGAGAGCAAAATGGTCCTTTTGACATTTTCTTGCCAGGTCCTGATTGTGACAGTGATGTATTCCTAAGTGCTGTGGGAACATAGGGCAGCTGTGAACAGCTCTGTCCATGGGAGTCAAAGTGTCCCAGGGAAAAGACGCTTAACTGAATCTGAAACGATGAGTAGGTATATGCATGAAATCACTTGTCCCTAAGTCTGGGCCTGTATGTGGTTGGATTTTAAGATCAGTCATTAGGATGCAGCCGTGGCTGATGGGGGTATACACTTGCAGGGAATTCATAGCACTCTAGGGTATCAGATTTAGATGTGAATGAGGAAACAGAAGTCCAGAGAAAGAATCAGGCTTGTTCAGGGCCACTGGATTGAAAACTTCGTAATTCCCGGAACAACCCTCTTTACCACTCTCACTTGGAGCCATGCCTGTTTGTCTCCTGCCTGGCCCAGATTCCGGGGTTCTCAAACCACATGAGACCTAGGCAGAGGTATTAGTCATTTGTGTTACTATCCGACCAGCATAGTTTCCTGGCCGTGAAGCCTCCTGGCTTTGGAGCTGTGTAACATGTGCTCATTTCCCTGCAGGGTTCAGCTTCATTTAAGCTCAAACAAATGAGAAATGCTCCCAAAAAATGTACAGTCCTTGACCTCTGAGCTCTTCCACTTGGCTGATGGCCTTGGGTGAATTCCTCCCCTGTGAATCAAAGTCAGGAGTCAAGCTGCATTATTGTAAGGACTTCAGGCTCAATGCCTTTTCACTGTCTGGAATGCTCTTCCATTTCCCCCCAAAGTCCTACCAAGTCTTCGAGGCTTAGGCCAAGAGCCATCAACTTTAGAAGCTGCCTCCAAACCCCACCTCTCTACCACATCTGGCCTATAGGTACTGTTTACCTCTCTGAACTCCTAACCTACTATCTCTACTACGTAGTCAACACTCAGCATATTTTAAACAGGAAAAAGAGATATATAAATTATGTCTTGTAACCTTCCTGAAGATTCTAAACCCTGCCTTCTGCCCACCCACCTTGCCTTTTGGTCTTATTGGTCTCAGTCCATGGCGTATTGGCTTACTGCTCCTTGGGATGCCATTCCTACCTCCCCTTAGGTTGCTCTCATATTGTTTTCCTTCTCTCCCTCCCTCTAGCTACTTCTCTGGCTTGCTACAGGGCATTAGTGGAGGCCAAATGCTTACCCAAGTTACCATGCAACCCAAGCTTCTCATGATGAACTGGATGTCATCTGACCTTTACTATGACCAAGTGGCAAAGTTAGGTAGGCACAGCAATACTCCACCTTAAATGCAAGTGGTATATTTGAGATTGGGCTCAAACAAGCCCTGACAGCCTTAGTAAGTTACATGAAGTGGCCCAAATACCCATGGTTACTTTCCCTGGCCTGTATCTATGCCTTGTGAGGAATATCCTACCACCAGGTGATGACAGAAGCATCTGACCTTGTTCTCCTTCCTCCGGTCTCTTACCTCTAGAACTCTCAGGGCACCTGATTAGAGCCCAAAGCAACCTCTGTGAGGGTCCTTGAGGACTAATGGCTTACCTACGAATTTTACCAACTTGACCTTCTAGTCCATAATACTTCTGGATATTTTAATGTCATTCATGTTACATTTCCTTGTTCAATTTGTTATTTCATGCAAATGCACTCTTTTTATCTTGTAGTTCTTTACATACAGCACTGATATGCCCTCCATTCCTCTCCCATGTCTGTATTCCCAAATTTGGACCCATGGTTCCCCTCACACTTTTTTTTTTCATACTTCTGCTATCTCTTTGGCATGGTTCTGTGCCTGAGAAATTCAAAATCTAATGAAGGAAATTTCACACTATGCTATGATGATATGCATATCATCATAAATTATAAATAGTAACCAGTACTGGGCATTTGCAGAGGTAGCATATTCTCAGTATCCATCCCTTAGCCCAAAACCAAAAATAAGTCATGACTGCTCACAATAATACTATTAACACAATATCAGCAGCTACAACTTATATAGTGCTTACTCTGACCAAATTCGTTAGGACACTTCGCAACTATCTTTAGTATTGAATAATAGTAACAGTAAAAGTAATAATAGTAACAGGAGTAGTGATCACAGTAACCACACACACATACAGATGTAGTCCATTAGAAGTTAAATGAGATTAAGCATAAAAAACCACTTTGAAATTCTACCACAGACTAGTCCGTTATGAGGTCTTCCTAAACAACCCCTCCCTGAGCTCCACCTCCCTTTCCTACCCACAGGAGTTCAGGCAGAGGTCTCCCAAGATCCTTGTGGTTATAAGTTTCAGTGAGAGTGTGTTGAAGTTGGATCTGTGACTAGAAGAGCCATAGGCAAGAAGGTGGAGTTTCAACCATGTAAGCTCCTCTGATGGACACTCAAGAACCCACAGTCTGGCAGTCCTCAAACTTAGAAACCCTCTCTCCGAATGGAATTTGTGTTTTCATTTCAGGAAAAGGCTCTGTTCTTGAAAAAATGGGAAGAAGCCTGAGTGTGGGGGGCACTGTGTGCAGTCTTTGTGCTAGATGTTGACATATAACTGACCCCATGCATTCCTCGCAATGTCCCTGTGATGGGAGTAAGTCCATGGCCATTTTACAGATGAGGACACTGGTGCTCAGAGACATTTAGTACCATACCCAAGGTCATACAGAAAGAAGCATGTGGCACCAGCCTTTGGAATCCTATATATCGGGCCCCAAAGCTTATTTTTAAAGAATGTACATGGTATAAAGAGGTTATATTTGTTACCAAGAATATAATGTTCCTATAAAACTTTAAATTTCCTAGTATTTCTTGAGCTATCTCCTTTTTAAATTTGAAGTCTCTAATCCTTAGTATAAGACTGCTCCAATAGGACATAGCTTCCTAGGAGCTATAGAACTCAGAATTCCCTTCATTATTTTGTGTCTTTAGGTGAGATGGTCCCAGGCCTCAGTGGGTATGATGAGGGTGGGCAGATGTGTGCTTTTTAGGATCAGTCATTTCCAGAGCTGAAAAGAAAGGGCAGGTGGCAGAGGGTAGATACAGGAAGTGGCAATTGGAGAAAGTCCAATAGGAGGGAAACACCTCCGAGGGTCCAGCAGTAGGAAAAGGGAGCTCACCTATGCCTTTAGCTAAGTTCTCTCAATTAGTTGGAGGGAGATCAGTTAAAGGGATGGGGACAGGGAGTTGTTAAGGTTGCAAATCTAAGATTGAGGGAAGGAGCAAGCAAAGACTTCTGGGCTTGGATTTCATAGGATTCCCAAAAAAGTTCCTAATAGATGGTATCCAAACAAGACTTGAGTCTAATTATAGGAATATGAGCAGAATGACCAATGCAGGAGTAGGATGAGCAGAGCAGGTGACTTGATGCAGAATCCTATGAGGTACCAAACAAGGACTCCTAAGGTCCTGTGTCTGGGAATGGCATGTGTAGGATTTTGTCAAACGCTAATATCAGAAAGGACACTAAAGGCAGAGGGAAGAGCATGAGCCAAAATGTAAATGCTGAATGTACATTTGTATTTTTGGAGCAATAACAAATAGTCGGGCTTTGAATTGAGGGAAGTAACACCTAGAAAATGTTAGAGGGGAGTAGATTACCAAAGACCTTGAATGTCAACTTAAAGAGCCTAGAGCTTGTGGGAGGGGAGTCAACAAGTCTGGATGATTCTAACTGGTGTAAGATAGAAGAGAAGAGGCCACAAGACTCATGCTAGGTGTTTGGTAGGGGAGAAACGGATCATACATAGATTACTGCTATAGAACACACCACAAAGGAATGAATGACAAAATTCAAGCTACAAGAGATTTTGAAGACTCCGCAATTTCCTTATTTTATAGCTGGTCTCCCCTCTGTGTGGACATCACAGAGATCTGTGCAGAACTGAAATAGTGCTTATTCCAGTCGGTTATACTTTGGGATTGCAAAGGTAATAGAACAAAAGAGTGCTCCAAATTTTCAAAGATGTTGATTATAAAAATAAGTGGGGGAAAAAATCAGAAAACTGTGCTGGGAGCAAGGATGAATAATTAAACTCAAAGCCAATTTTCTGGCCTAAATTTGCGGAGTCCAAGGGCTTGACTGTGGGTTGCCTTTGGCTCTTCTCCCCCACTTCTGCAGGTGGGCTTTATGTTTATTTGATCCCTTGGTCTCTAAGACTTTTAACTCATAAACTTCACAAAACATAGCAAAGTCAGGCAAATACTTGCAAGAGATTTTTCTGGTTTGCAGACTTAGGCTGGAAATGTACTCTGATTCCAGGAAAGAGCTAAATACCAAATTAGGGAAGGACAAGATCAACATGAAGAGAAATCCAACCAGATTACCAGCCATTAGCTGATATGTCCCCTTTCCCTTAACAGGGGCTTAAATGAAGGAAGGAAAACCAGTTTCTGATACCTGATTTTCCCCATATGACAGAGACACATTGCTTCTCTGTTTTCGCTACACACCAGTACGCTGATGGGATCCACTCAGAGTGTACATGCAATCCAGAGGAGAAAGCCATTGCTAGGGAACCAGAGAGCTCTCCAGGAGACATCTGAATTAGTTTTCAAGAGATTAGAATGTACTTTTTCAGAGAGATGAAAAGTTTTCCACCAGAGGAAATCATGTATGCACAGACATAAAAGAGACTATTGGGTAGACGCAAGCAGATCAGTGTGGCAAGAAAATGAGAAGAGGAGTGGGTAGTAGAAGGAAAGCATTGCAGGCTTGTGCAAGGGCATTCATGTGTGGGAGATCCTGAGTGTCAGAAATGAGTCTGTGTGGGGTCAGCCTAAGGAACAGAGGAACAGAGAGGTAGATGTGGCTAGAAAGGGGGATGGCTCAGGTCCAGGAGGGCTGAGACTACCCCTCTAAGGAATCTGGCTTTTATTCATCAGGGAGTAATGGAGGGCCACTAACAGTGTCTGAGAAGGGACTGACACCATTCATTAAAACTGTGCTTTTTGGGCAAAATGATTGGAAAATGAGAGATAGATGCTTTAAAATGTGTGCTCAGATAAGATGTTAAAGGACACAAAGCTAGGGCCTTATTAGTGCTATAGACCTAGTTCTACCAAGGACTCTCTCCAGTCTTCCCATCTGCACCAACATTGCCCCTATCCAAACACCTTACTTCTAACACGACCTCTGGTCCTCAGACCTCTAACAACACTACTAACTGTAGATTTTTGCCTCCCTTGAGCTGTGAATGACTCTAAGGCACAAATGGGATCTGAAGAACCTCTCTCTCCAGCATAAAGCAGAGAGTCAGGCTCAGGGGAGTATCTGTTGACGAAGTGCAGGCTGAGCTGTCCAAATAAATCAGCGGATGAATGGAAACCAGATGCATCTGGGTGCCCCCACGTACCTAGTCTCTTTCCTTGCCCCATGCTCCTCCCCATCCCAACACTGAGTAAATAGGGCAAAGTTGTTTCCTCATTCATCGGTAGTAAGATGTTAATTACTTCTAGGTGCCACTTGGTTGCCACTCAAACAGGAAATGTGAGGGCAAATGTAACCAGTCCACTGGGGGACTGTGGGATGTGCTCTATCCTATGACCAAGCCACCACGAATGCCTCCCACACCATCTGTCAGTTCTGCCCATACAGACCCATACACACCCACACCCACGTGATACTGAATGAGGCCGACTAAAGGGTGGGCACAGTTGGGGACCCAAGACCCACATGTACCCGGCTCAACGACCTAGGCATAGGTCTTTCCAGACAAGGAACTGTGCCAGGTGGTAATCACTGGCCTATCACATCCAGCGTATATCTTTATTAGAGCATAGGACGGCACTGCATAATAGGTCTTATTATCCCATGTGACAGATGATGGACCCAGAGCATAACATGGTTAAATCAGTGGTTTGCGCCCTTGGCTGTCTTGGACAGTTACCTGGGGAGTTGTAAGCTATTCAGAAGACCAGAGGACCAGGCCCCAGGCTACAGGCTGCTCTAATCAGTTTCTAGATTGAGACTCAAACATTCATTACAAGGTGACATGACTGGCACGCAGAAGTCCTAGGATTGGAACTCAGGCTCCCCCAACCTTAGGAGCCTTCCAAAACTCCGTTGTCATTAAGTAATATTCTGCTCTAGAACTGTCCCGAGGAGCTTTCAGTCCAGTGCAAATAGGAGCTGGGGGCGGGGGGATGCAGGGAAAGACCATAAACCCAGAAACAGGCTTCTTATCCGTCTGCCAGTTCCTATGCTGTCTGCTTTGGATTGCAAACCAAAGGATTTTTTTTAAAGATTTTATTTACTTGACAGTAAATACTTTACTTTAAGATTTTATTTACTTGACAGAGGAGCAGAGAGAGAGGGAACACAAGCCAGGGAGGAGGGAGAGGGAGAAGGAGGCTTCCCACTGTGCAGGGAGCCCAGGTCCTTGATCCCAGGACCTGGGATCAAGACCTGAGCTGGATGCTTAACAATGGAGCCACCCAGGTGCCCCAAAGCAAAGGATTTATTTGTGGCTTCAATGGTGTGTTAACTATTCGGGCTCCTCACACCCATCCTACTCCGAATACAGCCTCTCTCCTGCCCAGTGTGGCCTTCCTGGCACAGAGGCCCGGTCTCTGCCTCTTCTTTGGGGCAAAGCAAAGGGTGGCTTTGGCAGCTTTATGGGCTGCCTCTCAGGCTGCTGACACAGCTGCCTGATGGGTGGCCTGCTGCACTGTGCTGCTTGGGGGCTGTGTCCCCAAGGCTACCAGGTGCCTTCTTTTTATGTGAAGATTTGTATTAGCTCATGAATCAGAGTAGCCAGGCTAGAAAGAACCTCAAGGTAATCTAGTCTACTACCTACATGATCACCACTCCCCACACACTTTTCTGATGGCAAAAATGGAGGCTTATTTGATAATTAAGTAGGGATAACCATAAAGTTCAATATAGTAAAAACACTTCAATACCAAGAAATTATAGAAATGGACATTCATTTTGCATCCACTCTATGCCAGGGACTTTGTATACATTACCTTGATTAGTTCTAAGGGCTGCTGCACTGCACACATCCAGTGGTCATCCTTCATCTTGGAGTACGCGTGACCTTGCCAGGACGGTCACGGATCTCCTAGAATGGCGCTACTCAGAACTTGTGCGGTCATTCCTCGTGGCTCTCTTAAACCTGAGGACAACCTCATGAGGAAGCTGTCGTTCCTGTAGTGGTTCAGGGTATGACCCACATGGCCCCTTTCCTTCTGGAGCACAAATGGTTCACCACACAAAGATTACCAGCCAAATGGGAAACAAATGATCGCTTTTTAAATCTATGTGATCACCATGTGTATCAGGGAGCTCTTGCTATCAGGATCACTCCAAAGCTTGAAGAGTTTACAAAAAGGGCCATGTGTTATTGCTCACAAGTCTACAGGTTGGTGGTGATCTGGGCTTGGCTGACCTTGGGTTGAGCTCCTTGATATACGTGCATCAACCAATGGGTCTGTTGGAGATGGCTGGTCAATGATGCCCGTGGCTAGGCTGGACTTGAGTGACAGGGGATCTCTCTTGCTTTCTCTCTTGGTCTCCCTTCATTCAGAAAGTTAGTCTAAGCTGTGCATGGAGGGCCAAATTTCAAAAGAGTGAAGGGGAGTAGGTGAGACCTCTTGAGGCCAGGACCTAGGCCTCATGCAATCACTTCTGCTCTACCTTGTGGCGTGTTCAATTATAGGAGTAGAGAAATTAATTCCACCTCTCAAAGAGAGTGGGTACAAAGACTTGTGACCACTTCTTGTCTACCACACCCTTTAACTCAAGGTCATGGGTTACCTCTGTTAGAAAGCATGCCTCTGGTGCCCACCTGAAAGCAGCTGACCCACACTCTCCCTGGGCTAAGCCCACTTAGAGGTGGAGTATTGGGAAAACGAAACTGAAGATGGAGGTTTTTGTGCAGGAAGTGAACCCCCCTACTAGCCAGGGGTTAGACTTTGACCTCTACTGGTACTGAGTTTATTGGATACTCCTTTTCAGGAGGAACTGTGTATGATAGTAGAAGAGTCTATTGGGCTTCCACTGAGCACTGAGAAGTGAAGAGAATACACATTCTCTCCTCTGTGGGTCAAGGTGGGAATGTGGTAGAGGAAAAGGTCCCTTCTTGATCAGCCGTACCCAGATCCAGGTAAGGAAATGGAGGCTCAGAGAAATTGACATATGCCCAAGAACACACAGTAGAAAGATAAGGCATACTGCTCAAATTTTAATACCAAGGTACTAAGATCAGCTGTGCTTAGGTTCCTATCTTCTATTGCTCCTAGCCCTTTGCTGAGTGAGCCAAACAAGGCTTTCAAATGTGCTGGGCAGCTGATTTTTTCCAAGCACTGCACTAAGCACCTTCATAAAAATTAGTGCAAAAATCGTCACCACTCCAAATGACTGTTACTAGCCTAATAATTAATGAGGAACAGTAGACTTAGAAATGATGAGATGTGTTCAAGGGACTCCTGGATGTCTCAGTTGGATTAAGCAGCTAACTCTTGGTTTTAGCTCAGGTAATGATCTCAGGGTTGTGAGACAGAGCCCCATGTTGGGCTCTGTGCTTTGTGGGGAGTCTGCTTCAGGATTCTCTCTCCCTCTGCCCTTTCTCCCACTTGAGTGTGCTCAGGTATGTGCTCCTTTTCCTATAAAAAAGACAAGATATGTTTGATATTATCATTTGTAAATGGAACATGGGCCTAAATTTGAATTAAGGCTCTCACCAGTTCCAAATGCTCTCTTGGATATAGGTAACCACTGGATCCCCTTGTCATGCTTTGCATGCAGCAGGCAAACTGGATTATTTTTCTCCCCAGAAGATTTTTTTCCTTATTCTTTTATTCATGCTTTCCCTCTATAAGGAATGTACCAGACTTTTTTGGTGATGTAATATTTCCTCTTCTCCCCCTATATCTGTTACCCTATGTGTAAGCTCTGCCCTACCTATAAGACCCCTACCATCATTAGGGCACCTGGGTGGCTCAGTGGTTTAAGCATCCAACTTCAGCAAAGGTCATGATCTCAGGGTCCTCTCATCAAGCTCCACATTGGGCTCCCTGCTGAGCAGGGAGTCTTCTTCTCCATCATTCTTTCTTTGCCCCTCCCCCTGTTCATGTTCATGTGCACTCTCTCTCTCTCTCTCTCTCTCTCTCAAATCTTAACCAAAAGCAAAACAAAAACAAGAACAACAATAACAAAACACCCTACCATCTTTAAAGGACGAGCTGAAATACCACTCCCTCCAAGATCCAAAATTAAGGTCTTGTTCTTATCCTAACAAGAAGTCCTCTCTCCCTACTTCCTCTGTGCTCCTACCTTCTGGTGCATACCACTTTTTGCCATATTCTGGTACTACTTGGTTCATTTTATCTCCTATGTCTTGAAAGCTTATTGGGCCACAGGGTTCATCACTATAACCCCATTGCCCAGAACAGAATCTTGTCATTGAGGAGATGAAGAAAAAAGAAGAGTATGCTCAGGTCACAGGAATTGAGTAAAATCCTCCTTTGCTGTTAGCAAACCTGGAAGACTGCCTGGAGGGAGCTGTGGGTCTGGGATCAGGAGCAATTTCTGAATCCCCTTGTTGCTTTTGGTCTTTCTCATCCCTTTGGTCTCTGATGTCTAAAAGGTGTTGAAAGCACTTTGGTAGAAATCAGTAGTTTGTCAGGCTTGGTTACAGCTGTTTTTGGAAAAGAGCAGGGGAAAAAAGTGTGCACAGACTGGTGTGGTAACAATTTAAGTTTCCGCCAAGAGAGATGTGGAGGCCTGCTTGAAGTGACACATTTCTGGCAGCTGATTGTCCCTGGAAAAGATAAAAGGGGGAACAAGAAGACAGCATTTTGTGGGAGTGCATGCCATTTCTAAAAGAATCTGCTTTGTTTCTCATTCTCTCAGAAAAGAAGGGATGGGAGTAGAGACTTTCTAAAGGTAAAGAAGACCAAGTCTTCGCTCCCCATGTGTCAGGCATGATAATTCCTAGCATGTGTCCAAGGCTTTCTGCTCCATACCTCTCAGCTGTTCTCAGTCTCCAGCCCACGGAGGAGCAAAACCCAGTGAAGAGCGAGATGTGCGGGAACCTGGAACTCAGGGTGTCATATAAATTTTCTATTGTCTCTTTTAAAGACCCTTTTAGTATGGCACGTGTTTTCTTTTTGATGACCTTTTGATTCTTCTTCCAAGACATGAAAACTGACTCTTTGAAGACCACTCTCCCCTGCCAGGCAATCTAATCCACAGGAAGTGATCCAAGACCAAAGAACAAAAGGAGCCAGAGAAAGGCTTTAAGTAAAAGAAACACTTCTGGCCCCAGATCCTTCAAGGCTTGCCTGTGACCCACCTCAGGACCTTGAGCAAGACCCTTCAACTGTCTTGTGTTTCTGAGGCAGAGTTCATCATGCCCTCCCCTCTGCTCCCAACATATTTTCAACACCATATTATCACTTATGTTTTATAATGTAGGTATTGTTGGTCTGCGAGTGACCTCTTCAGGGATTCTCTCCCCAGTCCTCCTGCGTAGAGTAGTTTTTTCCACCAAATTCTCTGTCTCAGCCCCACGTTGGTGACTTCATAACCCTGATCACAATTGATCATCCTGTCTTGGTATTTCTGCTTCCTTGGAAGAGGTCCTGGTGGTCTCCCCAATTGCAAGGCCAGCTTCGTAAGGACATGTACCTCAAAGCCTGTACCTCAGATACTGATGGGGTGGATGATGCCTCCTGTGGGAGATGGGGGGGGCATTGTTTGGGACATCCATAGGGACATTGGGGACATCACAAACAAGAGATTGTCTGCATGGTTGGACACACCCTGACTATCCTTGACCCTGAACTGTGAGTGGGCAAGGACACTCTATGGAAAGGCACTACATAGCTGCAAGTGTACCTTCTTCTGCTTCCTGAAGCATGAGGAACAGGATTTTGCTCCCTCTGTCTCCAGGCTCATGATTGTGGCCTGTGTTGCCTGCGTCCTCTTTGCCTACAAGAAATGACCACCAGGCAACCATGTCCCAAATGTTCTGCTGTGTGACTCCCAATGGGACGAGAGGGTCAGGTCGGCAATCCCCATTCATATGCTGGTTTGGGTAGGTGAACTTGGACTTGGCTTCACCAACCCAGATGTCTCACTTTGCAGACCTGAGACCATAAAACCAAATCAGGTCCAGGGTGTAAGTAGAGCATATGCTATGTTCTGGGCCACATTTTCCAAGACAGCCTTACCAGCGCTTTGTCGTGTGGCCTTCCAGACTTGCCTAGATGTCAATAAAATTTAGTATCGAATTTTCGGTGTCCTTATGGGTTTGTGTATTGAGTACATCGGGAGACAGATGGATAACTCTGGAGATTTAAGTGTCACACTCTACCCCAATATCTAAGAGTGTCTCACTTCTCACCATATAGTTCTAGACCACCTGGATCCTTAAAGGCGAAATCTGAGTGTAGGCTACCTACATGCAAGGAACACTCCAGGTGATTCCTACACACCGAAAATCTGAAAACCATGTTCTTAGTGAGCTCCTGAATAAATGAAGGAGAATAAATTCCTGTGAATTTAACAGATGGTGCCTGTAGATCAATGTAGATCAATGGCCTGTAAATCAATCTCAGCTCTGAGATTCTAGATTTACTCTGTGACTCTTGAGAATTTGATTCTATATGAAGAGGTCACTAGTAAAGGCTTATGGGCTTTGGCATTAGGACCCATCTGAGCTAGGGCCACAGCTCCACCATTCCCCAACTGTGCAATCTTAAGCTCTGTTCAGAGACAGAGAGAAGACTATCATCCATTTCTTCTTCTTCTTTTTTTTTTTTTTAATAAGGTTTTATTTGTCAGGCGGTGGGGGGTGTTAGCAGTGCTAGAGAAAGAGAGCACAAGCAGGGGAAGCAGCAGGCAGAGGGAGAAGCAGGCTCCCCACTGAGCAAGGAGCCTGATGCCAGCTCGATCCCAGGACTCTGGGATTAAGACCTGAGCCAAAGGCAGACACTGAAACGATTGAGCTACCCAGGCATCCCCTCTCTTCCATTTCTTAAGGTAGCTGTGAGGATTACTAACTTAATATGTAGTTTTTGGTGCATAGAAGCAGTTTGTGAATATGCTGCAAAAGAAAATAAGTTAAAAAATAGATAAATAAAACTTTAAATCCTGAAAGGCATAGAGTACAAGGATGGGATATGCCTGTGGTAAAGAATCGCTAAAGCTTTGAACTTGCGTCTGGATTCTGGGGTCAAGGTGCACACACTCGCATGTGCGCAGACACACTTGTATCTGATTAGTCTCACTGCTGCAAAACAGAACACAGCCCATTCCAGCCCATGGGTGTGCCCCAACCAAGGCTCTGTTTGCCCACAGCTGAGCTCTGCCAAGTCCTTACAGTAGGCTCATCCCGTTTCCATCACCTTGCTGATAACAAGTGTCCCAGCTTCTCTAGAACAAAATAAACATGCAAGGCCACACTGTTTTTGTCCTAGAGCCTTCAGTTAATAGATACCAGTGAAACTAATTGGAGCTTGTGTGTTAGGTGAAGCATTCTTTTTGAAAAATTATTTCTAAAACCCAAATCAGAAGGCCTGCACTGGGGGCTACTAGGAAATGATTTTCTAGTTCAATGCTCTCTTTTTACAGATGGGAAAAAAGGGCTCAGAAAGAGGAAGTGACTACCTCCCCAGGTCAGCTATATAGCCTATTTCTGGTTAGAACATGGCAGACCATAGTAAGCCATGAGGCAAGGCCTGGGACAGGCCTAGAAATCTGTGCAAAGTTCTTCAAAGAACACTGTTTCCTTGGTCTGTATGGGAGAGAACACTCTGCTCTTTGCCTCACAAAGCCTCTGTGCTTTTCCCTTTCCCCTTAGGACACCGCAGAAGTGCCCTTTATCATTGAGGGCAGAGGGCCTCAACAACGTCTTTGTCCAGAAGTTCAGTTCCTAGGAAGCCACGGGCCAGGCCTATTGATTTGGTCCTCTCAATTGTCCCTAGAGCTGGGTGTCCTCCTCTCCCTGGCAAAGAGGAAATTGAGAAGTACCAAGCGGCCCTGAGGCTCCATATCACACAACTCCAAGCTACCACAGCTTGGTGGGAGGCAGAACCATCTAGTTTCTGAAGACCTCTTCCCACCACACCCTCCTACACCTGCTGCTTGTTTATCTGTCCCTCATGAAATCACCTCCCTTCAGGGAGGCTGAGCAGTGACAGTGCTGTTCAGAATGGGAAAACGTTCCATTTCCTCTACCTTAAGGGTTAAGCTGAGCCCTCCCCCGCTACTGAATACCTCTGTTCACTCATTCTCTCCTTAAACACTTCTTTTACACTGAACGTTGGGACCTACCTGGCCTCTCAGGACCTCTCCTCACTTTATCTTTGAAGGGTTGTTTAATGCTAAAATTCAAAGATTTTTTTTATTCACCTAGGCTCAAGGTAAACCTGTGACTCATCCAAGGCCCCAGCAAATAAGTTGGCATGTCAGGCCTCTCGACAGACTCCCAGCTCCGCAGGATTTCCCTGACCTCTCAGCAGCCTGGGAGATCAGGACTTCAACTTTGGTATCTTCAAACCAGAATGCTTTTCCCTATAGGAACAAAGAGCCCACAGGTGAATGCCATTCCCTGGCCCCAGGTGAGGCCAGCACAGAGCAGGTTCCAGCGTGGTAGACCACCCCAGCCGGCAGGCTGACACACATGTTGTTCTTGCTTCCCTCATTCTGAGGGGATGTGCTCGTTGATGAGCTGTGGAGCCCATCCAGAATGTTTTTGGAGCTGTTAGCTATTATGTCCCCCCAAAAATAATAAATTGTACACTGCAGCTCTGTGTCCTTCCCTCTTTCTTTCAAAGCAACTGGAGAGCTAAAAATACCAAGCCGCCTTCCAGGACCCTTCTCGTGTCTGAGTTACCACCAACGGGAGAGTCCCACCGGTCCTGGAGCCCTTGTTGATTTTGAAAAGCTCGCTCAGCACCCGCTGAGAGCCCTCTTGGCCCACAGGTCTCTGGAGGAGCCTTCCAGCGCTCCTCTGTGCAGACACAGTCAGCAGGCTGCCCATTGTTGGCAGAGTGAGGAGCTGGGCCCCAAGCCCGCGGCCTGACTGCTCCTCAGGCCACCACGTCTGCGTTTATTATTCCAGATGATAAAGCGTACTGTCCCGAGGAGTTCAAAGCCCCAGATAACGTGGCTGCCTCATGGGCAGGAAAGTTGTGGGGGATTTCCTAGAGCAGCGGCCAACCTCTTGCTCTCCCTTCCCCCCACCCTTTCTTTCCTCCAAAAGCCCTGTTCTCTAGCCTCTTCCCTTCTTTGTCTTTTCCTGTTGTTTTGTTGTTGTTGTTGTTGTTTTGGTTTTTTTTTTTCCCCTCTGCCCCTGAAGCAGCCCTGTCGAAAGCCGTTGGAAACCTCAGGGGTTACTTGCTAAGAGTCTCCCAGGATGTATAAAAGCCATTCGTCTCCATTTTTGTCTGAGGCCACACATTTTGAGTGGGAGTTTATAAGGCAGGCTGATAAATGCCCAGTTTGCAAGCCAGGGGTTAGAAATTCAGGGCCCAGCCTTCCTGGAATATTAGTATACTAAAAGGGCCGGTCAGAAGTGGGACTATCTATACGCCGCAGAATGGACCAGAAAATGAGAGGACTCTGCAACATTCCTAGATCTGTCATCTTGGGAAAATTATATTTCTGCGGCCCTCTGTTTCTAATACGTCTATGTATTAGAAATATGTCCTAAAGGGGTTAGGAATCTTTGTCCTGCCCTCTCTGAAGAAGGAGTGAAGCTTACCTAGAATCATACGTAGGAAAATCCTTTGGTGCCCGTGTGATGCTGTAGTAATATCATGGGCTCCCTATGACCCATAGTTATTGTAAGAAGAAACAGGACCACAAATAGAAACTCCCTCACATGCTGTCAGGCACAAGGAAACATTAGCCACAATTATCACTTGCCATGGGCCAGGTCCCCTGAGTAGCAGGCCGAGATGCATGCAAAGATATTAAGGAATGTTTTCAGGATTCCCCAAATCCTGAAAGAGAAGGGACAATGGAAGGACCAGGCAGAGGAAGATGTGGGTTACAGTGCAACCTCAGCAGAGGTCTCAGCCAACATTACAGAAAGCTCTAAAGTGGGGAGGGCCTTTCATTTACCCATAGTTTGGGGAAGGGAGGCAGGCATTTGTATCTCACCCCCGGGGTTCAGTCATTGGATGTGGGCTTCCCTAGGAAGACCTGGTGATTTCAGGAGAGACCGTTCTCTCCAGCTGATGCAATCCTCAAAGGGGACTAAGAATTGAGGGCTGTCTGCTGGCAGCCCTCCCAGCAGCTGGAGGAATAATTCCTTAAGTGCAGAGACAAAGTCTGGGCCATGCATCCCAGCATCCCCTACATCATCATCATTATTATATAAATATAGGGATTTGTTTTGTTTCTTCATGTGGTTGAAGAAATTCTGATATTGGCTAAGGAGTCTGTAATTAGAAATGGGGGGAAATGTCTACCTAATCCACCAGTAAGTAACCACTGATCAGCAGCTGTTCAAAGGAACACGTCAGACTGACCCATCCAATGGGCCCACAGCAAAGAACCCACCCTGATTTCCAAGACTTACATGGCCTATTGATCTTCCAGCCTTGCACTCTCTGTCACCCCCTACTGGCCAATTCTGTGTACTGCCTCCTTGATGGTTCTTTTCTATTTCACCTCGGATCTATCACCCTACTGCTCAAACAAAACCCAGGGCTTCCATCCCTTAACGAAACAGTCAGGACTCCTCTTCACAATTGCTCCACCTGCCCCTTAGCAGCCTCATTCCTTGTCTCCCCTCCGCCCCACCCCCCCACCTTGTGACCCCAGCAACATCCTACTTTCCACGGACAGCAGTGTCCACACCTGGAATTCTCTCCCCGTGTTTTCCTCATGATGGATTCCTACCTAGCCTTTGACACCAGGCCGGAGTGTCCCCCACTGTGTGTGTCGCCTCCACATCTGGGAGAACACGAGCAGCACCGCAACGGGGAGCAGGCTTGGCTTCATAGCCAGTCAGCCTCGCTTTGCTGACTTGAAGCTGTTCTCTGAAGTCTCCTAACAACTCTGGGGTGGTTTCCTTATCTTATGGGCAGAATAATCAAAGGATTATCACTCACTTCAAAGGACTGTTGTGAAGATGAAATCAGGTGACATGTAAACTACCTGACTGAGTGCCAAGCCTGGAATCCAGGCTACACTCTGTTTTGGGGTTCATGGGAAGCAGTGTCCATTTCTGTGTTCTCGAAGCATAGATTTGGCACAGCAGTGGTGTCTCAAGGACAGGGTCTGCTTCTCCTCGCTCAGGATTCTGTTCCTTAATGCATACCGCTGTGCCTCAATCAATTAAAAATATTCTGGGAATGTTGAAATCAATGGACTTGAACAGAATTCCTTAAAGTTCTCTAACACAGAGGGCATCCGTATCATTTTTTGAGAAGAATGCAATGCAATCCCAAACCTGGGGACTGGCCCTGGATCCTTAGCAGTTAGACTGGAGGAGAAGGACTAGGCTGCCATGATGACGAACAGCCCATCTTTCTTCCTTTCCCACACAGCTGCACTCCACAGTGATGCAGCCATGCTGGACAAGTTCAGACTAAACACAGAGACATCACTGTCTCCACGTGTGTTTCTAATGTGTCCACGTCCAACTCGGGAGAAGGTTCCAGGGGATAGTAAATGGGACTGAGACCACCTCTAAGCAAACTTGAACCTGTGGACCTGTCATCCTCCTGTCACTTTCTGGAGCAGCCTCAGGACAAGTTCACAGGGCAATGATTCTATGTTTCCATCCAACCATGCCACTCCTCCTTTGTGTCCTGGACCCAGGCCAGCTCACCAGATCTTCCTTCTATTAAAAGAGCAGAGGGGCGCCTGGGTGGCTCAGTGGGTTAAAGCCTCTGCCTTCGCTCGGGTCATGATCTCGGGGTTCTGGGATCGGGCCCCGCATTGGGCTCTCCGCTCAGCGGGGAGCCTGCTTCCTCCTTTCTCTGCCTGCCTCTCTACCTACTTGTGATCTCTCTCTGTCAAATAGATGAGTAAAATCTTTTAAAAAAAAAAAAAGAAAGAAAGAAAAGAAAAGAAAAGAGCAGATTGTATGGCCAACAGGAATTCCATAGAGAAGAGATGACCCCCTCATGGTTGCTGTGATTCTTCTTCTCCTCCTCCTCCTCCTCCTCCTCCTCCTCCTCCTCCTCCTCCTCCTTCTTCTTCTTCTTCTTCTTCTTCTTCTTCTTCTTCTTCTTCTTCTTCTTCTTTTTCTTCTTCTTCTTCTTTTTTGAAGTCATTTATTATTTTACTTATTTATTTTTAAATTAAATTAATTTAATTTTTTTTGGTGTTCCAAAATTCACTGTTTATGCCCCACACCCAGCAGTGCTCCATGCAATACTTTCCCTCCATAATACCTACCACCAGGCTCACCCAATCCCTCACCCTCCTCCCCTCCAAAATCCTCAGTTTGTTTCTCAGAGTCCACAGTCTCTCATGGTTCATCTCCCCCTCCAACTTCCCCCATCTCACTTCTCTTCTCCATCTCCCAATGTCCTCCATGTTTTCCTTATGCTCCACAAGTAAGTGAAACCATGTGATAATTGACCCTCTGCTTGACTTACTTCACTCAGCATAATCTCTTCCAGTCTCATCCATGTTGATACAAAAGTTGGGTATTCATCCTTTCTGATGGAGACATAATACTCCATTGTATATATGGACCACATCTTCTTTATACATTCATCCATTGAAGGGCATCTTGGCTCCTTCCACAGTTTGGCGACTGTGGCCATTGCTGCTATGAACATTGGGGTACAGATGGCCCTTCTTTTAACTATATCTTTATCTTTAGGGTAAATACCCAGTAGTGCAATTGCAGGGTCATAGAATAGGTCTATTTTTGCTTTCTTAAGGAATCTCCACACTGTTTTCCAAAGTGGCTGCACCAACTTGCATTCCCACCAATAGTGTAAGAGGGTTACATCTTTACCCCTTTCTCCACATCCTCTCCAGCACTTGTCTACTGTCTCATTAATTTTGGCCATTCTAACTGGTATAAGGTGGTATCTCAATGTGGTTTTGATTTGAATCTCCCTGATGGCTAATGATGATGAACGTTTTTTCATGTGTCTGTTAGCCATTTGTATCTCTTCTTTGAAGAAGTGTTTGCTCATGTCTTCTGCCCCTTTTTTTGACATGATTATCTGTTTTGTGTGTGTCGAGTTTGAGGAGTTCTTTATAGATCTTGGATATCAGCCTTTTGTCTGTAGTGTCATTTGCGAATATCTTCTCCCATTCCGTGGGTTGCCTCTTTGTTTTGTTGACTGTTTCCTTTGCTGTGCAGAAGCTTTTGATCTTGATGAAGTCCCAGAAGTTCATTTTCGCTTTTGTTTCCTTTGCCATTGGAGACATATCTTGAAAGAAGTTGCTGTGTTCTTCTTACGGAACATGTATGATATAATGACGGGTGCCTGGAGGAACTCCCATTCAGACAGTAATTTGGGAGGAGGGCAACCCTCATAAACACTAAAAAGAAAACAGAGGATCTCAAAGATGATATTCTTCTCTTTCACTCAATATTGAGCAAATATTTATTAAATGTCCACCATGTGCTAGTTAGTCTGTGCACTGGAGGTCCAAGGGAAGGAGACATCAGCTCTGCCCACATGATGCTCCCAGCTAACCAGGCAGGCAGTGTTATAAGCACCGTGGTCTGCTACGGATGCTTGTGGATCAGAGTCCCACTGTGGACTTGGAAAGGCTCCCAAGAGCATGGTGATTAAGTTGAGTCCTAAAGGATCATCTCAGAGTTACTCATGTGAGAAGAGGCAGAAGGTAGAGGAGGAAAGAGTGTGTTACCGTCAGAGGAAATGGGGTGTGAGAAAGCACAGAGGTAAACAGAACATCAGTCATTAAAAATGAGACCTCCAGTCACTGTGGGCAGAGTACTGAGTGTGCAGACGGAGGCAGAGACCCTACAGGGGAGGGACCTGGAAGCCATGTAGGGGACAGCCAGATCTTAAGAGCACAAAAGAGCCTGTAAAGCCCATGAAGCAAGATCCTAAAATCTAAACCAAAGTCTGCTGTGGAGGACATACCTGCCACTTTCATCCAGTGGGCATTTCCCCATGTCCACATCCTATGCAGGCCCTCCGCTCACCCCAAATTACCAACTGATCGTAAGAAACCTTAAAGCTTTTAGAACTTGTGCAAACCTGAGGAAATAGGAGAAACAGAAATGACTGGACTAGTGTGATTAACTTTATGTAGCAATGGGCTAGGCTAGGCTGCTCGGTTTGGTCAGATACTATTCTAGATGTTTTTCTAAAAGTCTTTTATAGATACAACTAACAATTCTAGCCCATTGGTTTTGAGTAAAGTGGATTAGCCTCTAGGCTGTGGGTGGGTCTCACCCAATCAGTTAAGGCCTTGAGGGCAAACATTAAATTTCCCCAAGAAGAGGATATTCTACCTCAAGACTGTAACACAGAAACCCTGCCTCAGTTTCCAATCCGCTGCCTGTTGCTAAGGATTTGAGACTTAAGACTGCCTATCGATGTTACCTGAATTTCCTGCCTGCCAGTCTGTCCTGCAGGTTTCTGACCTGTCAGCTTCTATAATTGCATGAGCCAGTTCCTTAAGGTTAATCTCCCGGGGGTCGCCTGGTGGCTCAGTGTGTTAAAATCTCTGCCTTCGGCTCAGGTCATGATCCCAGGATCCTAGGATCGAGCCCTGCATCGGGCTCTCTGCTCAGCAGGGAGCCTGCTTCCTCCTCTCTCTCTGCCTGTCTCTCTGCCTACTTGTGATCTCTGTCAGATAAATAAATAAAATCTTAAAAAAAAATTACTCTCTCCAGGGGGAGATAGATGACAGATGATAGAAGAGCGTGCATGTATACATACATACGTACATTCATACATGTGCGTGTGTACACACACTTGCACTAGGAGTTCTGCATCTCTGGACAAACATGCCTGATACAGCCAGGAGTCAGAAAATGCACTCTACAACCTGTCCTTTCTTATTGAACTTCTGAGTTCAGTAAGAACTCCTCAGCACCATGGGGACTAAGCACTGCCTCCCAGGATGACTTTGAGGATTAACCTGAGACATTAAGCCACTCAGCATATACTGGCTACCACATAGTAGGTCTTACAGCTTGTTTCCATCTCCATTTTCTTGCTTGATTGATAGGACGAATCCATACCCAACGAAAGGGCATTTTTTTTCTGCTGACACAGGCTGGCCTGGACGAAATCTGATCTAGAATGGGAAGTGCTGAACAAATAGAAAAGAATTTACTCTCGGTAGTATTGCCACTGTGATGGATGGCTGCTCCAAGGGCTATTTCTCAAGAGTTCACAGCAGAGAAAAATGTTCGGGCTTGATTTTCTCTGTGTGTGGAAAATAAATTGTATGACAAGGGTGGCGACATTTGGACGCGGAGAGGGCTTAGCGGAGGAATTAAACATGTCAGGAGCCTCAGAATGAAAACAACACAGAAATGGAAGGTGAAAGGGGCATATTTGGAGAGCTTGACAAGTGGCACAATGGGAGGAAAGGTGGCATCTGGAAGGGGATGTCGGTCATTCCCTGCCACTACAGCAGCGGTCTGCCCTCAATAACTCAGCAAGGTGGGAAGGGGGAAAGTGAGCCCAGGTTCTAAGTCTCTGTTATCACAACTGGCTTAAATTATTTTTCCTTGCTTAATTGACCACATAGCAAACAGAGGAAAAGCAGACAGGCTGCCTTTTTTTTTTTTTTTTTTGTATCTTTGCCTACTTCATCTCTCCAGTTCCTGTCAGCAAACCTCCCAACATTAGCTCTATTGAGACCCAGAGAGAGAGGAAGTGTCTGGAATAATGTCACACAGAACATAAGGGGAAAAGCCACGTCTACACCCCAGGTCTGTGTGAGTTCCCAACCACAGGGCTTCTGTAAGGAGCCAAGAGTGTTATCTAGGCAGGGATGGCAAAGGGGTTACACTCCACACACCGACTCTGATGAATGATTGACCACACTTGGTCAAGGAGCATGAGAGCAAATGCAGGTTCAGCTTGAAAGAGGGTCATAATTGACTAGTGAGATCTGCACAGGGGCCAAATATTGTCATTCCTTACCTGTCCAACTTTTCCTTCCTTTCCCTAGGTTGTAGGTCAGCAAAATATAGCCAAATGAGGCCCGCTACCTGTATATTTACAAATAAAGCTTTATTGGAACACAGCTCTACTCATTTGCATATTATCTATACCAACTCTTGCTGTACAACCATAGAACGGAGATTTTGCAACAAAGACCGTGTAGTTCACAAAGCCTAAAATGTATATAAACTGTCCGTTTACAGAAAAAGTTTGCCAACCTTGGCTCTAGGGTACATTGGGACCCCAGTTGACTTGATTCCAGGATTCCAGTCAGATAATGAGGTCATTCGTTCATAATTCATCACATATTTACTGGATGTCTAATGTGTTCCAGATACTCTCTAATATAACATAGTAATATATACTATGTAATATAACACAGTAATTTATCCTAAGAAGGGAAACAGCCCAAGGATGACATATATATCCAGATATACATATCCATGTCATCCTCAGGCTGTTTCCCTTCTTAGGCACAGAATGGCTGCCAGGGACCATCCTAGCTATTCTCAATCCTGCCTGCTCACTAAAATCACTGGAAAGCTTTTAGAAAATAATTACATCTGGGCTCTTCTCAAGACCAATTAAAAGCTCTAGAAAGAACGCTGGACCTTGGTGTTTCTTGGGGAAAGTTCCCTAGGGGATTTGAATGTATAGCCTGTTGAGAACCAGGGTTTTAAACCATTCGAGTAGGAGTGAAGCCAAGAGCTTATCTGACCAAGCTCCTTATTTTATGAGTAACAAAACCCTGAGTTTTGTCCAATGTCCCAGGGTTCACCCTATTTACTTTCATTTCAATGAGCTGTGTTTGAGTGCCCACTGTGTCGAGGAATGGGCTATGTAATGAGAAACCAAGGTGAATGGAGGGCCTCACCATGGTGTAGGAGGAAGAATATAGATTCTGAAGTCAGACCAACTGGGGCTCAGTTCCTGGCCCTGCCACCATGAGGTCCTATCTCAATCATCTGAACAATGAGCATCTTTCTGAAGTCTGAGAAGTGAAGGAAGGAATACATATCTTGCAGAGGAGAGGAAGAGGTTCATTGTGAGAATGTATGCACAGCCCACAGAGGCCCTGAGAGGCCGTTGGAAATTATTAGCCCCTTTCCAAGCAGATGGGGGATGATTTCAAGCAGGTTGGGGATGGAAGGAGCCTGGGCTGGTCCATAATTGTGCATCAGAAACTGGGGGCCTTTGCCAGATGATCTCTCTGGCCAAGAGCATGTGAATGTGCAGGCCGACAGGCCAGTAGGATTTCAGTTCAGGTTTTTATAACGAAATGACACCTCTTGCCGAGATGACTGATCCCAGAGGAGAGCCCAATCTAAATTTAAACAGTTCTGTAGTTCTCTCAGAAGTCCAGAAATATGATTTGTCTTCAGGCTCAAGGCTTCCAAGGACGTATGTAGTAGCCAAGTTGACCGTGGTTTCCCCACTCGTTGCATTTTGAACAGTGAGTCACGGGGTCTATATGGTCAATTTGGGGACTGAGAGATCAATACTCCAGAGCCATCCAGCTTTCCGTGGTAATCAGCTGTCATTAGGAGGAGACATGAGTCATGGGGAACATGCACACGTGTGTGTGTCAGCTCCAGGGACACTCTCGTTCCTTCTATGTGAATCACCAAAGGCAATCACAAAGTCATGAGCAGCCTGGAGTGATGGCGCCAAGGGGGCGTGAGCTGAAGGACCCCGGGCCTGACTCAGGACCCACAGCAATCTCTGCCAATAAGTGCACATCTCGCTTCCCTCCTGACTTTCCCCAGGGGACCCCTTGCCTGAAGTTTCCAGGTCAGGAAAAATAATCTTCATCCACAGGGAAAAGATTCCAGCTCTTTGGCGGCGGGTGGGGGGGGGGGGCGCGGAAAGGCAGCCTAAAAATGTGAAAACAGAAATGCTCTTCAAAAATGATACCTGGATTGAAAGTGACATTTTTCTGGAAGGGGATAGGACCACTAGATATGGAATGCTTCCCATGTGTCAGGCACTGAGATTGCAAACCTAAATAATCAGAGTGAATTAATTCTCCAAGTGCTAATTTCTTCATCTCAAGGCTCCATTTTAAATACGTGTCTCCTAAGTTTTTAGTTATAAAAATATTCAATAATAGCAGGAAAACTTTATGAATCACTGAGCTAGACATGGAATTAAATCTGTTGTTTATACTCCCCTGCCCTATGAAGGAGGTAGAGCCTAGAGCCACAGCACAAATCAAGGACCCCAGGCCTCCAACTGAGGCTCATCTATCAGATTTCACACAGGAAGAGCAGAGTCTGTTATCATAAACCCCGGTGGCCTTACTTCAAATCTCTACCCCCCAAGTAAATGAGGACACTAGAATGGTATGGTACTTCAATTTTTCTGAATCTCACAGTAGCAAACACAGTCTTGAACCTGGCGTTTCCTGGATCCTGGCCCACTACTATTTAAAGCTTCTGCCTTAACATGTCTCATAAAGTCAAAGCAGGTCAAAGGACCAAAGGAGTTAGCAAATTCATACATCTCCTCTAGTGAGCGGCAGCCCACAGAATGGTGAAAGCCAACAGTCCTATTATGCCCTAGCATAATAAGACATACTCACTATCTGGTAGCCATGTCTTGGACACCCTAGCATATATCATCATACATAATCCTCAACACAAGTCTATGAATTAGGTAGAATTATCTCCGCTTTACAGAAAGCAGAAACCCACAAAATGAATTTAGTTGTCCAAGGTCACTTAGCTGGGGTATGAAAGAGTTTCTACTAGAATAATAATTTCTTTCCTACTATACTGAAATTCTTTGAGGTCAGAAGCACAAGTTGATAGTTATGTTAACTTATCACAGTGTCTGGAACAGAACAGAGACTCAGTAATTCATAGTTTATGTTCTTCTTTGACATTAATAATATTCATTAAAAATGTGCCTGGCTAAATGTGCTAAATGCTTTATAACATTTTTATAACTTTTTTCCATGTTCAGAATAAGCCTGTGAGGTAGATTTTGGATATCCGTCTTATAGGCTGGGGAAGCATCCTAAGCAAGACTAAGGTTGATCACACAGCAGATGGAGAATTTAAATCAAAGTTTGTGCAACCCTGATATCATGTGTCATCCAAATTTATGCTTCTCTTCTTTGGAGGAGAAGAGCATTATGGCCAAGAGTCTGATTGCTGGAGCTGCCTAGTCTCCATGTCCTTCATGCCCTCAACAATTGGCTTCCAGCAGCACTGCTGGACCTTACAAAGAGAGAACCTGGAGCCTCACAGGCAGAGAGTGGGTTTGCCAACATTTTCCAGGCCATTTGGGGGTTTCTAGAGTCTGAAGTCCGTATTACTGGAGCTTGGTGCTCCTTACGAACTATTTTTATACCTGGAATGTGTTGGGAGCCAGCTGGCTGCTGCCACAGCTCAGATATCACCTGGTGCTTTTTTCTGAACGGGGTGAATAAATCACATGACCAGCTAAGCCAGACTCTGTCTGTCTGGGTCTGTATCTGATAAGAAGTTCTCAACAAGTAAGCTGTGTTCCACTTTCTGCAGAGCTGGCTACATAAAAGGCAGAGGACAAGTGGATAAGAATCACCAGACTTCAAAACGGGAAGGCCCATCCAACCCCCTTGCTTGAAGGTAGAGAAACTGAGACCCAGTGCCTTCGGCTGGTGTGGTGGGTTGCAAGACCCAGAAATCAATTCAACTCCACGGAGAGTGGTGCATCGTAATTACTGAAGGGTGTTTTATGGAACCCACTTGTGGGACAGACAAACCAGATCACAAGAACTGGAAAGTCCTCCCCCTTGTGGCAGACAGATACAGGACACAGATACTCCTTCTAAAAACAACAACCACCACCACCACAACAACTTGCCACATAGCTGAGGAGAGTGCTGCTCCCAGGCAGCTTCCAGCTCTCCACTCCCCAGGGTTCTGCCTTAGCTACAGAGGCCAGCCTGCATCAAGGTCCTCTCCTTGCTGGAATAGCCCACATTCCATGATTAGACTAGGCAGTCAAGGTCCCATAATTCAGACAGACGAGGGATATCCTAATGGGCAAAATTTGTTCCAGAATACCCATTGTGTTGGCTAAAGCTTTGTTGGACCTCTATCACAGGTCAATCTCTCCCTCTCCTTTGTATTGTTTCCTCTCACTTCCTTACACAGAGGTTGTTCCCTCATAAACACCTTGTAACCCAAACTCTAAGGATCTCCTTTGGAGAAGCCAACATACAATGCCCTGTCTTTCTGGCCAAATGGTATTTTGTTCCTGCACTCCCCAGGTTACTGCTCTATTTGACAACACCTTTCCCTATAAAGCATTTTTGACTTTTCTTCTTGCACATAATCCATCATGGCTGTGCCCCAAATGATTGCCTCAGCACCTGTGGCAGATCCTATCTTCCAAATTAACTACCACAATATTTTCAGTCCTACATGTCCTTCCAGAAACTGGCCACTCCCCATCAAGAGGTAGGCAGAGTCTGTTTTTCCTTCTGATGAAGCTGGGCAGGACTTTGTGACTGCCTTGGTAAATGGAATGCATGTCATGAATGACACTGCATGATATCTATGGCTAAGTCATAAAAGGCAATATGGTTGCCACCAGGCTTTCTCTCTGGGGAAACTTAATCTTGGAACCTAGTCACCACTTTGTGAGGGAGCCCAAACTAGCCCATGTGGATGAGAAAACATGGAAAGAAACCAAGGCCTCCAGCTGACAGCCAGGATCAATAACCAGACATGTGAATGCACTTGATCTTAGCCAAAAGGTGGAGAAGCGATGCCAGACATGTGAATGAATGAAGCTTGAGATGATTCCAGCCCCTCTCCTTTGACTTTTCCAAGCCCCCAGACATGGTAGACACCATCGTTCCCACTCTGTCCTGTGTGAGTTCCATACCGTTAGAATCTATAAGCATGATTTTTCATATACCACTGATGTGATTTGTTTCACAGCCTGGTAATTGAAACAGCCCCAAAGTTCCCAGGATACTCTGACTTGTTTCCCACAACTGGCTCCACCTCAAAGTCCCAATTCCAGATTCCTTGGAGAGATCAACTGATAGGATGAGGATGGACTTCTGACTCAGATTAAGCCAATCAGTTGTGGCCATGTGACCAGAAAGGGAAGTCTTCAAATTTAAAAGCCTTTATTAAGAAATCAAAATGTACCACCTTTTTCTAAGGTAGCATGTCTCAGTGATAGAGATTACCGAGGGAACCTAATATTTTGGAGAGTCATTGTGGCCAGTGAGAAAAGGACTAGTATATTTGCTCTATCCAGACTCAGATTCAGCAAGCATTTATTGAGCATCTACAATGGGTCTCAGGGGTTATGCCAGAGGACATTTATGTAAAGATGATCCTGTATGATGAATATTTGGATCTCCCACTAGGCCTTGAACAACCTAGGTCCAAAGAGATGACAAAATTGCTTGAGTTTGAGCTCAGACCTGGATCACTGTCTACCTTTCTGATGGTCTCCCCCCAACACCAGGTGGCCTCATCCAGCCTCCTCCAACATGGCTCAGAGTGAATGGAGTTTTGTCAGAATCAGATAATGATACATTAGTGCATGGGCTCTGGAGACAGCCTGCCCACATTCTAATCCTAACTCTACCACTTATTAGACACAACATGTAAGGGGAAAATACATAGGACAAGTTTAGCCTTACTGAGCCTCAGTCTCCTGGTCTGTAAAATTGTGTATTAATAGTGCTGACCGTGGTGCCTGGGTGGCTCAGTCGTTAAGCATCTGCCTTTGGCTCAGGTCATGATCCCAGGGTCCTGTGATTGAGCACCGCATTGGGCTCCTTGCTCAGTGGGAAGGAAGCCTTCTTCTCCTTCTCTTACTCACCCTACTTGTGTTCCTTCTCTCGCTCTCTCGCTCTCTCTCAAATGGATAAATAAAATCTTAAAAAAAAGATAGTGCTGACCTTGTGGGGTTGTTGCAAGGATAAAAAGGGCTAAACCTTGCAATGAGCTTAGACTACTCTCTGACACATGTAAGTGTTCGACATATGTTAGCTCTTATGACCCAATTTGAGAGGCTGGAGGAAGCTTTCTGGAGAAGGGCCCTAAGAGTATGTGGATTTTGAACACTGAAAGTTAGGAAAAAAGATTTCCTGATGGAATTAGCAGCGGGAAAAAACTAGGGAGATTATGGGACACTAAGCAATCCTGTTTCATGGAGCTTGAAGGAAATTTGCCCACTTGTTTATCTTTTGCCTCTCCCATTAGCGCATTAGCTTCCCAGGAGATAAAGGGCTTCGTTCCACCTAAAGTAGAGCCCAGCACACAGCAGGTGTGTAATAAAATTTTACCGACTAGGTTAATGAGGTATGCGCTGTGTGGTCTCAGGCAACCGGCTCTCCTCTCTGAGACTTAGCACCCTGCCTTCCCTGAAAGGAATAATGACCTCCTTCTTCACGGGCTGTTGAGAGACTTAAATGAGATAATCATGCAAATCCTCACCTGGGGTAGGTGTTCCACACAGGTAATTCCCTTTCCTTGGAGTCGTGTATCCAGCAGGAGGTCCAAGTGGAGTGGGATTGACAATAAAATGTAAAGAGGGACATGAAGAGAAGAATTGGGGCATACTAGGAAAAATAGGGACGTCTTCCTGGAGGAAACAGAACTAAAATTGGGCCTTGGAGGAGGGAGCTGATCTGTGTTTGCATCAGGACCTCCAAGATAGACTCTAAGTTCACAGGGAGCTAGGGATGATGGGATCTGCACGTGTCATGTGCTGGGCTCCCCAGAAAAGAGAACATTCAGGAAAGAGAGTCTGTGCCCATAAGACATGCCCTTCCTGCAAAGCTTTTCAAGTTGTGAGCTCCTGGCACCAGAAACTGACACCTCTTAGTTAAGATGCTAACTTGCTACGTGACCTGATCGAGTCCCTAAGCGAGATGGATTTGGGTTACCTCATCTATAAGATAGGGGGTTTGGTGGATGAGTGCCATGGGCCCCTCTAGCTCTGATACTCTCAAGTCCCCAGACAGACCTCAGGCAGCCATCCCATAAACACATCAACAAATGCAATTATGCAATCATTTGTACGTGGTGTTCTTTTGTATTGAATTTTCAAAACAAGCCCCAAAGAAAGACCTAAAGTGGTTTGGTTGGAGACCTGTTTGGAGGGTCAAGAAGCAGAGTTAATACAACGGCGATGGCAGTAAACTGGCCCTTGGCTGTACAGATTCTTTCCCCTTCTCTGGGCCTTGTGCTTCCCTTCTATTCAAAGAGGGAGTTGGGTAGAAAATTAGAGGAAATCGCTGGACCTTTTAGATCACCAAATTTTTATGATTCTCCTGGGATGAGATCCTTTGGGAATAGATGCCAGGAATGCTGATGAGTCCCTCAAAAGTCTGTCCATTTGGACAACCTGCAGGGTTGTGGAATCTGGGGCTGTTTGTGGCCACATCAGGATGGCCTTAGCACTGATCTCATTCTCTGGCACACCCTCTGTTATGACAAAGGCCTTGGTGCTTCCAAAAGACCTACCCTGGGTCAAGGGTGTAGCTGTAGCACATCCCAGCTAACAGAACAGCCTAAACTGCAGGAATTACTTCCCTAGGGGGCCTGCCCATTCCAGGAATAAGGGTGGATGGATAATAATAACTCATACAATTTGCCAAGGGCAGCAAGAGGTTTGCAAAGATTCCTGATTCTAGAATCAGGAGACCTAGGGCTGCACCCAAAGCTCTGTTCCAACCAGCTGTTTGTTCTTGGGCAGGTGCTTACCCTTTCTGAGTACCCCTTTCCACCTCTTAGAGTGGGGATGGGATCATGCACACCTCCCAGGGAGCTTGGGAAGATCCAGGGAGATTATAGATGTACATCCTTGGAATATTATCGACCCGCGAAGTTGGGACCATGTTGTCTCTGACAGCTCCATCCACACAGTGCTTGAAAATTTATGGAGCACATTATTCTTAACGCAAGTTCACACCAATTATCTCACACTCCCCTCGACTGCCCTATAAGGAGACAGAGTGAGACTTGTTATCCCCTCAGCACTTATCAGCTCCACTCTTGGGGCACTTAGGACATTAAACCTTCAACTTTGTATTTTAGTTATTTATGCACATATCTAATCTCCCTACCTTGAACAGAAGCCAGAACAGACACAGGGTCTGATGGCCCTGACTCCAGGCAACCCCCATCCACGCACTGCGTTATACATGCTCTGTCCTTAATCAGCAATGGAAGCAAAGAGAGGGGTGGGAGGGGACAAAGAGAGGTGAGAGAAGTATGTCATTGGTCCTTGTCTTAATTTGAATAGTATAAGGTAAGCTGTCTACTGTGATAGCTACTAGTTAAAATTATATAAAACTTAAAATCCAATTCCTTTGTTGCACTGGCCACATTTCAAGTGCTCAATAACCAGAGATGGCTGCTGTAGTCCTCAACATTTCCATCACTGTGGAACACTCCATTAGACAAGGCTTATCTCAAGGAGGGAGCATGAGCTCTGGAGTCAGACAGAACCAGGTTCCAGTCTGTCCACTGGTTCATCCAAGCCAGCTCACCTCTCTAAGCCTCAGTATCCATATTTATAAAATGAGGATTGATAATTATATCAATGTCCCTTTCACAGGATTGTTGAGAGAAGTAAGCAAATGAATTCTGCTTTGAGAGAGCACCTGCGAGCAGTGGGGAAAGGGAAAGGGTGAGGGAGAAACAGACTCCCTCCTACCATCCTGAGCAGGGAGCCTGACTTGGGGCTCAATCCCAGAACCCTGAGATCATGTGGATCTCTGCCTGTGGAAGGCAGACACTTAACCAACCGAACCACCCAGGTGCCTCAAAACAAATTCTGTTGTTTTTTTTTTAATTTTTTAATCTTTTTTTTAATTTATTTTCAGCTTAACAGTATTCATTGTTTTTGTACCACACCCAGTGCTCCATGCAATCCGTGCCCTCTCTAATACCCACCACCTGGTTCCCCCAAACTCCCACCTCCCCACCTCTTCAAACCCTTCAGATTGTTTTTCAGAGTCCATAGTCTCTCATTGTTCACCTCCCCTTCCAATTTCCCCCAACTCCCTTCCCCTAACTCCCCATGTCCTCCATGCTATTTGTTATGCTCCACAAATAAGTGAAACCATATGATAATTGACTCTCTCTGCTTGACTGATTTCACTTAGCATAATCTCTTCCAGTCCCGTCCATGTTGCTACAAAAGTTGGGTATTCATCCTTTCTAATGGAAGCATAATACTCCATAGTGTATATGAACCACATCGTCCTTATCCATTCGTCCATTGAAGGGCATCTTGGTTCTTTCCACAGTTTGGTGACCGTGGCCATTGCTGCTATAAACATTGGGGTACAGATGGCCCTTCTTTTCACTACATCTGTATCTTTGGGGTAAATACCCAGTAGTGCAATGGCAGGATCATAGGGAAGTTCTATTTTTAATTTCTTGAGGAATCTCCACACTGTTCTCCAAAGTGGCTGCACCAACTTGCATTCCCACCAACAGTGTAAGAGGGTTCCCCTTTCTCCACATCCCCTCCAACACATGTTGTTTCCTGTCTTGCTAATTTTGGCCATTCTAACTGGTGTAAGGTGATATCTCAATGTGGTTTTAATCTGAATCTCCCTGATGGCTAGTGATGATGAACATTGTTTCATGTGTCTGATAGCCATTTGTATGTCTTCATTGGAGAAGTGTCTGTTCATATCTTCTGCCCATTTTTTGATATGATTATCTGTTTTGTGTGTGTTGAGTTTGAGGAGTTCTTTATAGATCCTGGATATCAATCTTTTGTCTGTACTGTCATTTGCAAATATCCTCTCCCATTCCGTGGGTTGCCTCTTTGTTTTCTTGACTGTTTCCTTTGCTGTGCAGAAGCTTTTGATTTTGATGAAGTCCCAAAAGTTTATTTTGGCTTTTGTTTCCTTTGCCTTTGGAGACATATCTTGAAAGAAGTTGCTGTGGCTGATATCGAAGAGGTTACTGCCTATGTTCTCCTCTAGGATTCTGATGGATTCTTGTCTCACGTTGAGGTCTTTTATCCATTTTGAGTTTATCTTTGTGTACGGTGTAAGAGAATGGTCGAGTTTCATTCTTCTACATATAGCTGCCCAGTTTTCCCAGCACCATTTGTTGAACAGACTGTCTTTTTTCCACTGTATATTTTTTCCTGTTTTGTCAAAGATTAACTGACCATAGAGTTGAGGGTCCATATCTGGGCTCTCTACTCTGTTCCACTGGTCTATGTGTCTGTTTTTATGCCAGTACCATGCTGTCTTGGTGATCACAGCTTTGTAGTAAAGCTTGAAATCAGGTAACGTGATGCCCCCAGTTTTATTTTTGTTTTTCAACATTTCCTTAGCGATTCGGGGTCTCTTCTGGTTCCATACAAATTTTTGGATTATTTGCTCCAGCTCTTTGAAGAATACTGGTGGAATTTTGATCGGAATGGCATTAAAAGTATAGATTGCTCTAGGCAGTATAGACATTTTAACAATGTTTATTCTTCCGATCCAAGAGCATGGAATGGTCTTCCATCTTTTTGTGTCTTCTTCAATTTCTTTCATGAGTGTTCTGTAGTTCCTCGAGTACAGATCCTTTACCTCTTTGGTTAGGTTTATTCCCAGGTATCTTATGGTTCTTGGTGCTATAGTAAATGGAATCGATTCTCTAATTTCCCTTTCTGTATTTTCATTGTTAGTGTATAAGAAAGCCACTGATTTCTGTACATTGACTTTGTATCCTGCCACGTTATTGAATTGCTGTATGAGTTCTAGTAGTTTGGGGGTGGAGTCTTTTGGGTTTGCCATATAAAGAATCATGTCATCTGCGAAGAGAGAGAGTTTGACTTCTTCATTGCCAATTTGGATACCTTTTATTTCTCTTTGTTGTCTGATTGCTGTTGCTAGGACTTCTAATACTATGTTGAACAAGAGTGGTGAGAGTGGGCATCCTTGTCGTGTTCCTGATCTCAACGGGAAGGCTGCAAGCTTTTTTCCATTGAGGATGATATTTGCTGTGGGTTTTTCATAGATAGATTTGATGAAGTTCAGGAATGTTCCCTCTATCCCTATACTTTGAAGCATTTTAATCAGGAATGGATGCTGGATTTTGTCAAATGCTTTTTCTGCATCAATTGAGAGGACCATGTGGTTCTTCTCTCTTTTCTTATTAAATTTTTCTATCACATTGATTGATTGGTAAATGTTGAACCATCCTTGTAGCCCTGGAATGAATCCCACCTGGTCATGGTGGATAATCTTTTTAATGTGCTGTTGGATCCTGTTTGCTAGGATCTTGTTGAGAATCTTAGCATCCATATTCATCAGTGATATTGGGAAATAATCAAGATTAGAGCTGAGATCAATGAGGTAGAAACCAGAGATACAGTAGAATGTATCAATGAAACTAGAAGCTGGTTTTTTGAAAGAATCAATAAGATTGATAAACCATTGGCCACACTAATCCAAAAGAAAAGAGAGAAATCCCAAATTAATAAAATTATGAATGAAAAGGGAGAGATCACAACTAACACCAAGGAAGTAGAAACAATCATCAGAAGTTATTATCAACAGTTATATGCCAATAAGCTAAGCAACCTAGATGAAATGGATGCATTCCTGGAAAACTATAAACTCCCAAAATTGAACCAGGAAGAAATCAACAACCTAAGTAGACCGATATTTAGTAACGAGATTGAAGCAGTGATCAAAAACCTCCCAAAAAACAAGAGCCCAGGACCTGAAGGATTCCCTGGGGAATTCTACCAAACTTTCAAAGAAGAAATAACACCTATTTTCCTGAAGCTGTTTCAAAAAATTGAAGCAGAAGGAAAACTTCCAGACTCTTTCTTTGAAGCCAGCATTACCCTGATCCCCAAACCAGGCAAAGACCCTACCAACAAATTCTGTTTTAAACATAAATGTGAGCAGTCCCTCTGCTCTGATGCCTCCACACGATGGTAAAGCAAATGCGTTGATCCGAAAGCTGGTATTTACACCATGGGAAGTGGCAGGGCTGAGTAGAGGGGACACAGGCAGGTGGGCAGACAGAATGAAATTTGAGTCTTAGTTCTACTTGCCAGCTACATGATTTGAAGATAATTCCACCTCTCCAGGTCTCAAGATTTTTTTTTCCAGGGGTGGGGAAATCATTATTTTCAATTCTTTCAACTTCCCTACAAGCTGAATATATAAATACATCAGTGTCTGGCAATAGCCCATGTTCAATAACTGGGAAATTACATTGTATTGACATAAAAAGCACATAGTAGAAATTATTAGTATCTAATTGCTTTAGGTATGGTCACCATCTTTATCATTATTTTACTACTAACTAGTTGGTTAAGAGTATGTACCTTAAGCATAGTTGGGAAGTATCCTGCATTATACTTAAGGTATATACCATGGAGGGCTTTGTAGGCAGTCAGAGTCTGACAGCATCTCAGAGATCCTGAGAAAGTGAAATAATGTTCTCTCCACAAAGCAGCCAGAAAACTACCAGAAAGGTATCTTTTGTTATGAAAGGCAGCTTGCGTCTTTGTCCTCATCAAAAATATCCACATCTTCCCCCCACACAGAGAATCCATTTAAATCCCCACCTGTGCCACCCTCCGGCATATGATGCTCCAACCTGTGCTTCTCATTGCCAGCAGCCTGGCCACACCCACAGTCCTGCTCTTGTTCAGACACTATAAGCTTGTTCCTGCAGGACCTTGGTACTGGTCTTTTTCTCTGCCTGAGCGTCACACCCCACATCCTTACAGGACTTCCTGTCCTGGCTCCTTACATCTCTGCTCAAGCAGCCTCTCTAGGAGAGCTGCCCCTCCTCCATGATTCACTCCCTGTCATGCTGCTTGATTGTTCTTTAGAGCCCTGATAAATAGCATCTCGCTGAAGATATGGCATCCTCCCTCACTCCATTTCTTCACTTGCTTTTTCAATGTAGTGATTAGTAACTCGGATGTAATCTCTGTGAGGGAGAGATAGCTATCTTATTCATTGCTTTACCCAGGGTTTAAAACAGTGCCTAAAACTTGCTAGGTTCTCAATACATTTCCATGAATTTTCACATTTGAACAAAATCTGAGGGCTTTGGAACTGACCTTTCCCTTTCTGACACAGATGTCGGCTTGAGCTAAATGGCTGTATTTTCAAATGCATTATTCCCCCATTCATTCCCCATTTATTAAACACATACACAGTGCTTGGGACCTAGCCCAGCACCTGGCTTTGACAGGAAGCAGATGACTTTTCTTTAAAAAGTCCTCTCTCTTGGGGCACCTGGGTGGTTCAGTGGGTTAAAGCCTCTGCCTTCGGCTCAGGTCATGACCCCAGGGTCCTGGGATCGAGCCCCACATCAGGCTCTCTGCTCAGCAGGGAGCATGCTTCCCTCTCTCTCTCTGCCTGCCTCTCTGCCTACTTGTGATCTCTGTGAGCATGCTTCCCTCTCTCTCTCTGCCTACTTGTGATCTGTGTCTGTCAAATAAATAAAATCTTTAAAAAAAAAAAAAAAAGAGTCGTCTCTCGGTTCCTGGGGCTCCATCTAGAGGCACGGGAACCACCAACGGCAGTCTAATGGCTTGAGTTGAAGAAACATGTTGTGGAAACCCAACTGAAGGAATGACTTCTTCACCTGCAGGGCATCAGGAGAATTGCCTCAGAGGAAGTGACCTCTGAGTTGGGATCTAAAGAAGTGTTGGTGTTTAAGCTTCCATTGACTATCGTATGTCCTCTGAGCTGGGATCACTGGATTTGAAACTGTCTCTGCTGCTTCCCACTGAGTGACCATGACTGGTACCCTCACAGAGCTGTTCCCAGATTCCCCATCTCTAAAATGGGAACTATGAATTAGATGTTGAGTAGGGTTGGTATGAGAATTAAATTGAACTATCCATTTAAAAAATTCTTAGGTTGGTTCCTGGTGCACAGTAAATGCTCAATAAACACCAATTGTGCCACCATTTTCTTAGGAGAGTATCCGCATGCTGGGTGGGCATGGAAGGAGGCTAGTGCTTCCTCACAGCTGCAGAGTGGAACCCCTGGGAGGAAGTGCCTGTGGAAGGAGAGGCTGGCTGAGGCCATGCCATGGATGGCTGTGTGGGCAGGCAGAGTTTGGCTTTGATCTGAAGAGAAGTGAAGAGCCATGGAAGGAGTGTAAGTTGGAACATAGACAGTTTTCTAGATTGTGTAAGCATGCTAACTGTAGCACAAGTGTGTGAGAAGCTGGCCAGACTGGAGGCAGGGGAAGGAGGTTGTGACACAAATCCAACCCAGAAGTGAAGTGCATCACTAGTGGGGAAAAGAAGAACACTCTTAAGGAAATAAAATTAAGAGGCTTGGCCACTTTGTCACTGTGGGTCTGGCAGGATACAAGCACACACAGAAGGATTTTATTTAATAAAAGACCATCTTGAGTGGTATGAACAGGATTAAGGGAACAAAGCACAACCAAGAGAAGGAAGGTATCCCCACTCCCAGAGAAATTGGAAGCCAAGGACGATGGCTGATCCAATAGGAGCTAGAGACAGAGTCAGGAGTACAGCTTCTATAGACCATGGCCAAGCTAGGGGAAGAAGGGTAAGAAATAACATACCCTGCCTCTCTCCTCTTCCACTCTTTGATCCTGTGCCATTTGCCCCTCTCTAGCCAAACCCAACCAGAAGTTAGAGGTCAGGAGAGCCTGGGTCATGTGATTGATCTGTAGATGTCAGTCTTCTTGGGCAAACAGCAGGTGAGAGAAGGGTGAAAAATGGGTCTAGGGAGGGGTGCATTAATGAAGAGTAGGTTTCAGTCACCAATTAGATGGGAGTGGAGTCTAATTGGCAGTGGGGAGGGAAAGGAATTTCTCCTAACTCCTGAGGCTCCTTGTTAAGGAGATGTACCCAATTACACATCTGTAATAGATAGATAGAGACGCCTCTCCAAGTGAATCACATTTGAGTTTTCACATACCCTTCAGTGTTTGCCCCCAAATGCCGGGATCTTCTTCCCCTTTCCTTTCCACCCCACAAATGTCCCCTGTTGCTGAATGCTTGGAAAAGTTTGCCAGAAGAGGATTTGCATGAGAGTGGTATAATTTCATTGGTACTACAGCTAAAAAACAAACTGGTTTATTACATATTTAAAGTCATAAAGCAATAAATACAAGAATGACCTCTGGGGGCAAAAAAAAAAAAAAAAAAGTCATTGTAGCAAAGAGCACCTCACTCCTTAGCAAAACATATTCCTTTTCCACAAACACCATGGGGAGCCAAAAAAGCTACATGGAAACTGTCCCAGCTACATAGCCCTGCCTCTCTTCCTGACACATCTAATTCCCTGTGTCTCTGACGGGTTCCAGGCCTGGATGGATCTGTGCACACTGGAACACCAGGCCACAGTGATGTAATGTTCTGAATGACACTGAGGCAGGCACACCCAGGAGAAGAGAAAACTGCCTAGGGACGAGGATACCGTTATTACAGGAGTCACAACAACTGTTGACAGCAACAGCCAGGACCTCTTTCTACAAAATGCTCCCAGGAAGCCTTTACAGGCCTGGAGAGTAGAACAGTTTTCATCATTAATTAACACATTTTCCACACTGGGGCCAGAAGCAAGACTAGCTAAGAGACACTGGGATGCATGGAAGAGACAGTCTGGCAACTATGGGCAAGCCCTAGCTTCGAGCTCAGCTGTGATGGTCACAGGAAGTCTGAGCTCCTTGGGAGGCTTATTCAAGACCTTCTAAGATCTGATGCTTGTTTTCCCAGGCTATTGCCACAATACATTTGTCTTAACCTTTCACACAACTAAGTTACTCGCATTCTGGCCTGATATACACTATAGGCACTTTGTGTGTGGTCTTCTTCATGGGTCAACCTCTCTGCTTGGAATGCCTTTCTCTTCTTCACCTAGAACTCTCCTACTTTTTTCATAAGACCTTTCTGTAACGACATCCAGATCTCTCAAGGAAGGCTCTGAGAAGGCATTGTCAGGCACAAGGTCCATAGCACCTTGGGGTGCACTCACAAGCAGTAAACAAGTAAATGACTCATGCAGCTTCTGCATTAAGACTATGCTCCAAAAAGGCAAGGTTTGCATCATGGTACTCATACCTTAGCAGGGGGTCTGCCCCAGAGTAACCACATAGGAACTCACAGCACTAAAGCTCACCATTCTCCCATTGGAGAGTTCTTCTCACCAGAAACTTCTGCCCCTATTTTTTTCTTGGTGTCTGGAGTTTCTGACAGGTGCCAGTTTGGCTTTTATGTATAATAATAGACCCTGCTGGTGCCACATGATAGCCATTCAGATCTTCCAAAGCAGTGACCATGCCCTACTAGGCCTTCTCTCCACTACATATATATGTATATATATATATATATATATATATATATATATATATTTTTTTTTTTGCCTGTTTGGGTTTTTTTGTTGTTGTTGTTATTTTGTTTTGTTAAACATCACTTTGGGATTTGAATAGATTTGATTTGACTATAAGCTGTGCTACAACCCAGCCCCAGTTTACTCATCTATCAAATGAGGATAATAATGTCTATGTTGGAGGGATGTTGAGAGAATTAAGTGATATGCTTGATGGAGGACCTGGCAGATAGCATGTCTTCGTATAAATACTTTTTGAACGACTGACCAAAGAATGAGTAAACTGGGGCTTTGTGTCACATATAGATGGAATGACATTTTCTACATCTAACTCTCTTATACTAGTTAAAAGTCAACAAATGGTAGATCTGTGGCAGGTACCTTCTAGGATCTTAGGATGTTTGAGCAATGAACAATAGGGCATGCATGATCCATGGCTCCTGGGGATGTCACTGGACAAATAATGACAAAACACACATGCAATAAGAGGTATGAGGCTGAACTTGCAGGTCATTCAGCTGAGTTCACCTGAGTGCGTCAATGAAAGACTCCTTGTTGAAGAGGTGTTACTTAGGCAGTATTAAGGAGAACAATGTGGTGATGAGCACTGGGTGTTATACATAACTAATGAATCGTTGAACACAACATCAAAAACTAATGATGTATTATATGTTGGCTAATTGAACATAATAAAAAAGAATACTTAGGCAACTTGTAATTAAAATTCTTTGGTTTTCATCCTGTTATTATTTGTACAATTCTTTGGGGAACATTATGGAGAAAGTGGGATAGGTTGGCCAGAAAGAACATTAAACTCTGAATGTAATATTACCAAAATTGGACACCTATACCCTCCCCCCACCAAGTATTGTACTGACTGGTGCATATGATGGTAAACACACTCATTAGTAAACACACTAAGTCAGTGGTTCTCAAATGACAAGAGATATGTTGCATACCTTTCACAGGTTTGATGTCAAATTTTTGCCAACACATAAAATTGGTGGTTGTAGAACTGAATTTATACATCTTCAATATTTCTCCGCTGAAAGGTTAAGCTGAGGATACCATGTGTCCCTGGTGTCCAGTGGAGGGAAATTTGATGTTTGCCCTATAAATATTTCTGTTCAGTATTATACTGAAGATGTTAGCCAGTGCAAGAATTTAAGAGGGAAAAGAGCACAAGAATGGGAAAGGAAAAAATATACACAGATAACATTAATGGTATATGTAGAAAATCTAAAAGAATCTATGGACAGATTATTAGAACTAACATCTGAATTTAGTAAGACCACTAAATTCACAAATATACAATTAAAAAAAGAACTTTAAAAACATTATAATAGCTTTAAGAAATATCAAATACTAAGAATCTAACAAAAAATTTGTATTTTTCTATATACAAGTTTTCAAAACATTACTGAGAGAAATCAAAGGACAGTTGCCCAAACTGAAGAACATACCATGTTCCTGGATTGGAAGACTCAATACTGTGATTTTGTCAGTTCTCCCGAATCTGATCTATACATTCAGCACAATCCCAATCAAAATCCCAGCATTTTTTTTTTTTTCAGAATGGCTTAGTTTGGATCACCATAAAGTAGATCCTGAGATGAGGTTTGCATGCAAGTAATTTATTAAAGAGATGTTCTCAGAAGAAACTGATCAGAACGTGGAGAAGTAGAACATGGAAGGGTAAAAAGGCAAGCAAACATCTAGCTTCTGCCTGATCCCACAGGGAAACTCAGGAATGTAACTGACACCCAGAACATTTCTCATTTCACTGCACATAAGCTGGTCTTTCAAACTCCAGCAACAGTTAGTCATTGCTAAGATCTATGGAGGACATAAACTCCCTGGCATTTACAGCTCTCTCTACATTTCGTCACAGTGGCTCCTGTAATTTTCAGGGCATCTTTCAAAGAGAATCATAGGTACAGGCTATAGGAAATACAATATACAGAAGCTGAATAAGAAGGGCAGATGTGAGGAGCAAAGGATTCCTGAGGGGTTTAGGGTCGAGAGCAGGCAAGGCTCACTATATGGAAATCAACAAGCTGATTGTAAAACTTATATGGAACTGTAAAGAGCTGAGCCAAACAAAGATAATCTGGAAAAAGAGGAATAAAGTGGCAGTACTTATACTACCAGATTTCAAGACTTACCATAAATCTACATTAATTAAATCAAGTGTGGCATTGATCTAGGAACAGAAAACCAGTGGAACAAATAAAATGCCAGAAACATATGTATGCATACACATTCACTTGATTCATATCAAAGATGCCTGCAGTGGAAAAAGAGGTTTTTAAAAATTGGTACTGAACTGGGACGCCTGAGTGGCTCAGTTGGTTGAGCGGCTGCCTTCGGCTCAGGTCATGATCCCAGGGTCCTGGGATCGAGTCCCACATCGGGCTCCTTGCTTGGCAGGGAGCCTGCTTCTCCCTCTGCCAAAAAAAAATTGGTACTGAACTAATTGGATACTAATACAGAAATGAACCTTAACTCTAACACACACAAAATTCAATTCTAGATGGATTGTAGACCTGACATGATGAGCCAAGAAAATAAAATCTCTGGAAGATAACAGAAAAGCATAACTTCATGACCTTGGGGTGGGCAAATATTTCTTAAGTATAGTACAAAATATGCTAACCATCAGGGAAAAGAGTCATGTATTTGACTTTATTGATACTAAAAACTATAGCTTATCTAGAGATACCATTGGGGCAGAGAAAAGACAATAGAATAGGAAAAGATATTTACATTACAGATAGCCAATGAAGAATTAATAATTGAAAAATGTAAAGAACTATAAGTCATTAATAAGACAGGTAAGTTTTTTTAAGATAATCAAAAGACTTACAGAGGCATTTCATGAGAGGCTATCCAAATGACCATTAAGCACATGATCAACATTATTAGCCTCCAGGGAAATGTAAATTAAACCACAATTAGACACCAGTGCATATCCACAGGGATTACTAAATGGAAGAAGGAAAAGAGCCAGGACAAAATCCTACCATTTCTAAATGTGGAGCACCTGGAACTTTAATGCCCTCAACTTGGAAATTTGGAAGGATCTATTAAGACCAAATGAAGTTGCTTTGAACATTCCTTGGGCATGCCTTTTGTTGCACAAATTAATAAAACTTGTGTTAGGTACTTTTCTGGGTGCTAAATTCTTGGTCATGGACTGTGAATTTTTTTCAATGTAGCCAGAAGCTGAAATGAAGCAAGAGCCCATACGGACACAACGGATACAATAAAGTAATGAGAAATATCAAACTGGTACATACAACATGCATCAGTCTCATGGCACAAGTGAATAAAGATCAGTGCAAGTAAATAAAAACTATTTCATTTTTTATGAATTAGGAAAGGCAAAATGAATCAATGGTGATACATACCTCAATAGTCGTGACATGTATAGAGTGTATTAACTGGGAGAGGACATAAGGGAACCCCTTAAGGTGTTGGGAGGATTTTTATCTGATCTAGATAGTAAAAGTTCACTAAAATATGAGTTTAATATTGTACTTTAATATTGTATGTATTGTATAGTATTGTATACTGTATGTTGTGTTGTATAGTATTATAAT
Organism: Enhydra lutris kenyoni; assembly: GCF_002288905.1. Taxonomy (NCBI): domain Eukaryota; kingdom Metazoa; phylum Chordata; class Mammalia; order Carnivora; family Mustelidae; genus Enhydra; species Enhydra lutris. The sequence goes on along the minus strand of NW_019154093.1, from coordinate 24,644,632 downwards.
ATTGAATGTTAAGTCACATTTCACTAATAAAAAAAAGAGAACTAGAAAAACCCAAAGTGCCACAAGTTTGTTGTGGACATTCTAGAAAGTAGAGAAACGCACAATGAGACATCCCAGTGTTAACAGTTTTTTTTTTTAATTACAAAAATGACATTAGATTGTAAATGTTGTTTTGTAGTCTACAATTTTCCCATAAACAAAATGTCATGATCATTTTCTCACTCAATAGATTTTCTACTACAATATAAAAAATATTTGCTTATGTAAACGGTAAGGATATAACATGACTCTATGCCAGAGAACTTTGTCCTACTATTAATTCTTACGTGTTTGGGCAGGAGACAGAGGAGAAAACATTTCTGAAGGGGTGGGTGGCCTAACGTAACCCCACAAATATGCAACAAATGCTCATAGAGTTTATGAGGGCTTCTCAACCTGTGTTTGCAACACTCTTTCAAATACTGAAAGTTTTGCAAGCAATACTGAAGAAGTAGTACTGGCAAATTCATTCTGCCTTCTTTTAAATTTTTTTACTAATTAACAGCAGTAAAATGTAGAATTATTTTTAAAAACTTGACAACTCCGAAGGGGAAAAAACCCTAGGATAAAACTTTGGCGAGGAAAAGTTTAGGAATCCTTGAACTAACTCATCACCAGTAATGCTTCTCCCCAGGGGTGCTAGTACATGCACTCCAATATTTGTGATGAACTATGAATCTTGGTATACATTACTTATTATAAGCATTAATGAAAAAATAGGGGTTGTAATTGGTTTATGTATTTTTTGTGAATTAAAGCAGATTCAAATATAGTTCTATAATATTTTCACTCATTTATATACTAAGATGCTAACTTGTATGGAGACAACAGAAAAAATTTCATGAAGTTTTTGGGGAATTGAACACCATTCATGGCCATGCCCATGGTGTATACTTATGTTAGAATCACCTGTCACAGATATCTTATTTCAGCCTTTTTTCTTTTTTACAACATTTACTCTGAATCATCTCAAGTCTCACTTTTGTTATCCATTAGAAAGGTATAATAATCCTCACCTTAGGGTGCTGAGCTGGCTTAGTCAGTGGAGCATGTGACTCTTGAGCTTGATGTTGTGAGTTCGAAACCCACGTTGGGGGTAGAGATTTCTTAAAATATTTAAAAATATAATATAATTCTCATCTATTAGAATGATAGAACATCTATGTAGGTTGCTGTGAGAATTGAATAATAAAACCTGTTCAATATGTATTATGTGCTAAATGCTGTATCAGGAATTTCCCATGCCTTAAGTATTTTCTGGATCTGACATTTTTTTTTAAAGATTTTATTTATTTTAGAGAAACCAAGCAAGTAGGGAGTGGGGAGATGGTGGGGTGGGGCAGAGTCGGAGAGAGAGAGATAATCCCAAGCAGGCCCCATGCTCAGTGCAGAGTCAGACGTGGGGTTCGATCTCATGATCTTGAGATCATGATGTGAGCCAAAATCAAGAGTTGGACACTCAACCAACTGAACAGGTGCTCCAAGGATCCAACACTCTGAATGTAAAATGTGAGTCTATCTCTACAGCTGACCAATAATCCATGTCAAATTCAGTCCATGATTGTACAAAAACTTGATTTGCTCATGGAAAAAAGCACACATCATTAGGCTTTGACCCAGATAAAATTTGTTGGGATTAGTATTGACAGAATCCAACACTGGCAGAAACCAACATGCTTTCGAGTAGCAAGAAAGGGAACCACAGTACTTCACTCTCAGAAGAATAGAGATTTAGAGAGCCAGATACTTGTAAGAAATATTTGTTCTGGAGGTTAACTTCTTAAGCAAACAGAGAGCCATACAGCCCTACTCTTTATCCTCCTCTACTTCCCCATCTGAGAAAAGAAAAAGAAAGAACAAGAGAGAAAATATCTGTCATCTTTAGCCAGAATGAAAATTCCAATCACCCTAATGTTTTGTCGGTTTTATTTGTGATCTAACTTTAGAGCTTAGAAGACTGCCTGACACACAGTGGCCACCCTCTCCCCAAGATTCATTGACTAAACATGCATAACATGAATGAATGAATGAACATTGAATAACAAACACAAATGAATGAATGAATGAATGAATGAATGATGGAAGGCTTTAGAGCTACAATGCCTAAATAAAGCTATAGAGACCATTAGCCTCTGTCCACATACTTCCTGTCACTTAAGCAGACATGCCTCTGGCTTCAGGGAGAGGTTCTGCTTGACCAGCCCATGTTAATACATAGTCTGCAACTATACAGTCCAACATTTATGGTGTCAGTCAGTGTTCTGGCAAGGAGCAGAACACTCAACACATTTAATTGATGAAAAGTTAAAGAAGAGAATATTTACAGAGGTGTGCACAGCATTAAGAGAACCAACATACCCAGAGACTAAAGATTGCAGGAAGTTATTGCTATCCCACTAGCTAAAAGGGCAAGAAAAGGGACCAGCATGTCTGGAGCCCAGTGAGACTAGGAAGGGGGGAGAGGGGCTGCCAATAGATGCCACTGCTTTAGAGGGATGTAGCCACTGCCTAAACCACAGCAAGGCAGGGAGGGAGTAGAAAGATTAAATATTCACCCTCTTTCTTTTCTGCCCTCCACTATCCTACCAGCACTTAGTGGCCACACTCAACTGGGAAACAGGAAAAAGAGCCTGGGTGATACATTCTATAGAGGTCAGACTCTGGGCACAGAGTGAGTCAGAGAGGAGTAGAGAGTAGATCTGGAGGACAAACAGGGAATAACCAGGACATTCCCCTTCATACATGTTCCATCCCAATGAGGAAAGCTCAGAGGTCTTGACAGGTGAGCCCAAAGACTCACTGGTCCCTTGGTCCTGTCTTCCATCATTAACTGTTCACTCCCAGTTTTAATCTTCTCTCTCCAACTACATTCAGTGGCCTGAGGTCTTACTGGTCTTGAATAATTATACAAGAAAAGCACCAGTTAAACATCGGCTAAAGAGTAATTACATAGTAGGGAGCACTCAGTATGTGAGTGTCTGCCAGAGGCCAGGCATTAGAGTCAGCCATGGAGAGAAATTGCAAATGCCACAGAGATGATCTCTTTCCTCAAGAGGCATATAGTCATGGACTGGGAGATTCAGAAAGTAAAAACATAAAATAAAACTAGCAATAATGCTACCATGAAGAGGACAGTTGACTGGAAATGAGTGAAGGAAAGCATGAAATGCTTTCTTAATGGAAAATGGAAACTTACATTATTGTAGTTTTTTTTCCAGAGTTTTAGCACCTTTTGATTTTCGTATTCCACAAGAAAAGAAAAATATTGGTGTTGATTTGGGGGTAATCAAAACAATAGTAAGCAGAAGGAATTTCTGGGCACAAGAGTGGAAAGAGAGGTCTTGGAATCAGATCGACTAGGAATCAAATCTTGGGTCTACTACTTTGAAGTCTGAAACTCATTTCTAATTGGTGATAGTGATACTTTGGTTGCCGAGTGGCTGAGAAAATGAAATCATTTGACTTTTTGACAAAACCTGGGCACTGTGCTAAGAATTTGGGATGTTGTGGTTTCTAATCAAATTTTTCAACCTGTATGTATTAAGGATGAAGGGAAGGATGGAGGCTTAATGTAGGTGAAATCTCTATTTCCCTATAATTGTAATTAAGGCCACCTTGGGAATAAAATGCTATGGTAACACTGTCTAGATGATTCCAAATTGTGCTCTTGATTTTCTACTCCAAAGGAAAAAAAGCACATGATTACACATCAAAAAATGTCTACCCAGTGGCTGAAGTTTCAGATTGGAGTTAATTTCAAGGTTGATTGGAATGTCAGAGTTAATGATTTTGTCCCCGAAATCTTGGAATTCGTAATTATCCTTAAAGACTGTAAACAGTGTTGGAAAGAGCCTATTTGTCTTCAACTTGTTTTTCCCAGAATTGCCTCCTCCCACCATGATCTTTCAGCAACAACCTCAACTGCCTGCAATAGTAGTTAAAATTATGGCGCCTGACACTCTTGAATTTATAAACAGCCAGTCTGTTATTAGTGTTGTTATTAAGTCACTATGATTGTTTAATCAAAAAGTGACCTGATTCTCTCCCCAGAGTATCCGGAGAGATGGGTAAGGCTAAATAAGAGATAGAAGAAAATGCACATAATTAAGTTGAGTTGGAAAGTAGATAATAAAATGCATGCATCTAAAAGACAAACAAAAGAAGCAAAGTTCTTGAAAAATGGGAAAGTAGTTGTCAGTAGCAAACCAGGAGAGGGGGAGGAGAAGGGAGGGGAAGGAGCCTAGAGAGAAAGAGGACAGGGGGAAGAGGAGAAAGAGGAAGAAGAAAAAGACAAGAAAAGGAAAAGAAAGCAAGCCCGAATCAGATCTTGCAAAAGTTCGCAACACTAGAGTTTGTGAGAAGAACGGGCTTGCTCCCCTACTGTGGCATCCAGTGTCATCGGATATTTAAGAGTCCACCATCCAGGGATTATTTATGGACTCCAAGACTGTAGATCTTTTCTGTATGACCTTGGAGCATGGATTATGTCCTTCGGGACCTGTTATATGATACCGTTAAGCCTCCGTTCCAGCTCATTCCCCATCCTTGATGCCTTTCTCTCCACAGTCTTTCAGTCTTCTCACATTAGCATGGAATTCCACTCTGGCAGAGATAGAGGGCTCTTGGAGGTCATTTAGTCCAGCCCTGCCATTCTAAAGAGAAACTAAAGTCCAGAGAAGAAGAGCAGCTATGTGTCCAAAGAACCAAGACTTAAAACAAAAACAAAAACAAAAACAAACCCCAAAACCAAGATCAATGCTTCTTCCAGTCCAGGGTACCCCAAAAAGATGAGTTCTTAAATGGGGTTGCAATTGTGGTAAGGGAATCAGGAAATGCCTACGTACCTCTCCCCCAGTTTCTTAGCTACTGCTCCCTGTGCTCAGTGGTTTCCTTTGACAAAAAACAAAGCTCTTCACTCTTTAGGGAGAAGGAAGAATGTTGTGATTGACGTTTATCGAGCACCTTCTACATGCCAGGCACTGTGCCCGATGCTTCCCACCCACAGTCTCATTTAATCTCACAATAATCCCATAACCTAGGTTCTATTAGTCCCACTTTTCTTCTCTGAGTTCAGTTTTCTCAGCTGTAGGATGACCTTCTGGAGGTCACAGAGAGTAAGTTCCAGAAACAGGGTCTAACCATAGGTTTGTCTTTCAAATAGCAGTGGTGCTCCAGTGGGGATGGGGGTAGATTTTGGAATCGAACTGTATTGGGGAATGGAGTACATAAGAAGGGGAAAGAGAGGGTGGAATGCTGTGCAAGGGAGATGCATCACTTCTCCACCTTCCATTGGCTCCCCCTTTCCAAGGGCAAGGGGGCTGGGATGAGGTTCAGCTCTGTCTCCAGCATGCATGCACAAAGGAAACTGGATCATTGGTGTTCTCCACCATGGTATGCTGCCTTGAAAAGGCAAACAGCTCTCTCATTGTCTGAGATTACCAACAGCCATGTGAGTTCAGTACTTCCAGGGCAAACCTCCAAAAGGAGAATTGCATTCGATCAAGTTCCCAAAGGCTTAAGCTGCAGAGGCAGAAAACCTCAGGTCAGGTTCCAGCTGTAAATCCAAATGTCTTCCCTCTAAACTGTCTGTAGGACCCAGCCGATCCTCAGGCTGACAAAGACCCAGATGACATCTGGTCCTCCTTACCCAGGAGAACATCTGCGAGGAGTTTCTCAACACTGAGCTGTGATAACAGTTGTACCGAATGACACACTCCTCCACGCAGCCATTTGGTTCCATCAGAAACACCACATAAATGCAGCCAAAAGAAGGAAGATCTTGGGCTTTGCTGTCTGAATTCTCGGAATCAGTGAGTCAAATTGCCTGGCCTGGGAAGTCTCAGGGAAAGTATGTTGGCACAGCCTCCATGGGGGAAATGGGGCATTCTAACTTCTCACTCAGAACACTCTAAGCATCCAAGAGCACTGAGGCCCTCTGGTTTCTGCCATGGGATAATTGGCCATTTATCCCCCATCATCTCCCCATACAAGATAATGGTTTACTTGGGAAATTAAGGTTTAATTGGGAAATTAAAGCAATCTTCAAATGCAGAGTGTGGGTTTGTTTCAGTATATGGTAGAGGTAATAGAATCAAGAACATTTTTAAAAAGAAAACACTGAGCAATAGAACACTGATAGAAACCAAACCAGGATCAAGAAATGTGGGGTTGGGGGCCTGGCTTTGATGTTACTGGTCTGGGAGAGAGGATAGTCAGGTCCTCTCTCTGAATCTTGACCTCTTCTTCCTTGAAACCAAATGGGTTACTTGAGTGGTTGTCCGCTGAGGTAGCTCTGTCCCTAAGGACCATTTGTGAATGTATAGAGAAATTCTGTGATTGTCACACTGACTCAAGGACACAACTAACCCTTCAGCAACCAGAAGCCTGCAATACATGGGACATTCTCACCAATAAAGAACTGTCCCTCCCACAATGCCAATAGCGTCCTTGTTGCAAATCCCTTGATAATCTCTTACTGCTAGAATCAAAGATTTTTAATGAAAAATTGGCCCAATTTTCTGCTTTGGTAGGTGGGAAACTCCAAGTAAATTGGAGAAGCCTCATTCACAGCTCTTTGGCGCCTAAGTCCTTGATATTCTGTTACTTTCTATGTATCCTTCCCTCTCTCCTCCCTACGTATACACACGAATACATGCCAATGTTATGCTGCTTAATTTTTCATCCTTACTTTAACAGTCAAATTTTAAATGAATCTTTCTTTTGTACTGTTTTTTCCTTTTTTTAATGGACTTGCATGTTATTGGCACATGGTTTTATTGTGAGCTGTTTGTACATTGCCCTTACTACACCAAATTCCTCGATGGCACTGACAGATCTTGCTCATAGCTGGTCATTCATTCAATAAGTCAAATGAGACTTGCAATAGCTCATATACACTGAGCACTTGCTACGTACCAGGAACGGTACCAAGAGCTTTTATGTGTCTTGAGTCAATTAACCCTTAGGCCCTCTTATTATCCCCATATTATGGATGAGAATATTGAGACTAAAGGAGGCAAGTGACTGGCCCGCAGTCAGTCACACAAGCAGGTATCATGTTAGGGACTAGAGATCAGAGACAGAAGCCAGTTCCTGCATTCAAGGACCTTGCATTCTTTTTTTTTTTTTTTAAGATTTTATTTATTTATTTGACAGAGTAGGCAGAGAGGCAGACGGGGATGGTGCGGGGAGAAGGCTCCCTGCTGAGCAGAGAGCCCAACCTGGGGCTTGATCCCAGGACTCTGGGATCATGACCCAAACTGAAGGCAGAGGCTTTAACCCACTGAGCCACCCAGGCATCCCAAGGACCTTGCATTCTGACAGGCAAATAAACCAACACGGACAGCATGGAGAGCATGGTCTCTGATTATGATCCTAGAGATTGCCAAGTGAGCCCCAAGGAGAGGCACAGAGCCCAGTGTCTGGAGGAGAAACCCCAAGATGGTGCCTGAGCTCAGGTTAGAGACACAGTGAGAAATGTCAGGCCAAGGAGCAAGGACACTCCACTGGAGGATCCCAGAGGTGGAAGTGTGTACCTTCCAAGGACTGCAAATGCCCAGGGTTAGAAGTCATTGCTTGGAATAGGGTTTGCCACTAGGGAAACTGAAATCCAGTATAATTTACCCACAGGGAAGCTGAAAAGGTATGTCGTTGAAGTCCCTGGATTTGGTTCTAATGGGAACCAGGTTGTAAATGATTGGAGCTTAACCAGCAGCCTCGGCGTCCGTCCTCTTCAACAACAGAGGCAAGGAGGAATAGAGAACCAAGCCCTTCCTAAAAGCTATAGTTAGTGTTAAGCATCTTCCCTGCTAGTTCAATGAATCCTTGCCTCTGCCCAACAGGGCAGCATTATTATCCCATTTCGTAAGTGGGAATAGTGAGGCGCAGGGAGGATAAAAACAGTAGTGAGGAGCCATGCCAGGAATTAAACTCTGATCTGATTGTAAATCCCACGATCTTAAGAGGCTGCCGTGCTGCTCCCAGGGTCTCACTTGGTGTGTGCTCAGCCCAGCCATGCTTACCAACTCTGCCGTCCCTGGGGACACTGAGAGGCTACTGGGGTCTCCCTGTTAGGTCTGCTACTGCACCTAGACGTCAGTGTTTACTTGAAAGCGCCTCCTCCCCTCTTCTGTGTGGTCTGAAGCCTCAAATCCAATGTCAATTTTGTTCATGCTCAATCTCAGTTTAGATAAACCAGTTAGCAGAGTATATATGATAAAATTCCCTGCCAAGTTATAAACTAAGTAGTCAAACAAACAAACACAAAATCAAATGAAGATCTAATTAGCTGGGTCCATTCACTCTGTTCCCTTCCAGCTGGTCCCGAATAATCTATAACAAACACCAGGGAAGAAAAACAAACTACCTGCTTTCATCTTTCATATTTTTTCCCCCTGCTCCTTAGTGTTTCTCATCTTTCCTTCTCTCTCTCTCTCTCTCTCTCTCTC
>NW_019154093.1:24595737-24626146 GCF_002288905.1 Enhydra lutris kenyoni | reverse complement strand
GTAGTGATTCTCAAGTGTCTTTGCCCCAGGCGGAGTTGCACCGCCCTTACCTGGGCCGGTCTGAGTAATCCGATCGGGTTTGCTTTCGGGAGCTTTTGTTCCCTGAGCGCTTTCTGCAGAGTTCCAGAGGGCGGGAATGAAGATGGCGGCCTCCCGGTCTCCGGCCCGGAGGAGCCGAGAGCCCGGGGCCCCACTCCTCAGTGCGCCCTCAGAGAACAGCGCCCAATTACTCCCGTCACCCTGGCCTCCAGCCACGCTCTGAGCTGACCGAGCCTGCGACCAGTTCAAGGTAACCCCGAGGTTAGAGCTTACTCCTCAGCTCTGTCTCTGTAGCCGGCTACCCCGTTCTAATACCTGTAAGCTCTGTGACACTCAGACACCCCCGATCCTTCTGTGACCCTGCGGGACCTAAGGCCACGCTGACCCCACGTGGGCTTCACCCCAGTTAAGCCTCTGGAGCGATGTCCCTCAGTGGAACAGACTTTTAAAAGTCCTGATTTTGTGCTCCGTTGCTCCGCTGCTTGCCGGGAGCCGGCCCCTCCCCCCGCGGTCTATCTTCCCGTCGCTTTGGATTCACTTCTCCGCCAGTCCTACCTTTCAGAAAGTGGTTGATTTTCTGTTTCTAGAGTTGCTGTTCTTCTTCTCTTCGATCTCCCGTTGGATTTGTAGGTGTTTGCAATCTTTAGATAAGCTATCTAGCTGATCTCCCACTACCTGAAGTAGTCTCAGCCTGCTACTTCCCCGCCATCTTGACTCCAGTTTAGCATTTTTAATCAAGTTAATGATGCACTTCAGCTGTAACTCACCAATCCTACTACTGGGTATTTTCTCTAGAAAGATGAAAACTTAGATTCATGCAAATAGCTATACTGATCTCTTTGTAATCACTAAAAAGTGGAAACCACCCACATGTCCTTCAGTGGATGCACAGATAGACAAATCATGGCTTATCCGTACCATGGAACTCTGCTCAGCAATAAAGGAATGACTTTTTGATGCACGCAACAACTTGGATGAATCTCAAAGGCATTACGCTGAGTGTAAGAAATCCAACTCAAAGGCTGTATACCCTATGAGTCCATCGATCTGCTATTCTCCATTCAGAGAAACAAGAACTACAGTGGGAGAGCATGGATCAGTGGTGGCTCAGGGTGAAGGGTACAGGGAACGTGTAATTGTATGTACGCGACAGGAGGGAGTTTGGGGATAATAACTATTCTGTCTCCTGATTATGATGGCGGTTACATAAATCTCTGCACGTGTTAAAATTCCTAGAACCATACGCCAAAAAGAGGGCATTTTACTCTGTCGTCTAGAAAAATAACAAATTGAGTGGGAAGAATAAAAATAAATTACTTTTATTTATCCGTAACTTTTGGGTTCACAAAGTGTTTTCATTTGATTCTCGCAGCTCAGAAGTCATAACTGAAAGACACAAAATGACTTTGCTGGCAAATACTGATGTAATACTTGAATCCCATCCTTCCAATTGCAGATTCTGGGTCCTTTTCAGCACACCTCACTAGGTGATACTTGAAGTCCTTTCCTTTTCCAAGAGACTGCATGTTTGCCAAAAGAAGCTGTTATATACTGTCTATTGTTGGTCTTGTTTTGTTTTTTCTCCAAGTTCCTATGTCAACCCGCTCATGCTCCTGGGAACGTTTATATTTTCGTAGAGAAAAAACAAAATAGGCCGGTGCACAATTGCATAAAATGACACATTAGAGGAAGGCACTTTTTTGACTGTCTCTTTGAATGAATGATTAGAAAAATAAGTTGTGGTTAATTGTAAAGACTTCACGCATATATTCATTCATTCAACACATCTTTACTCAGCCATATCATCGGGTGCCGTGACTTGACACCAGCAATTTCTTTGGCGGTAGAAACTCTCCCTACATACCTTTCTGGCTAACTCTTAAGCATCCTTTGGAAATTGGCTGAAAGTTCACTTCCCTGGTGGTTTCCCTGTCCTTCTCCCACAAGCCTGCTTCAGTGTTTTCCTGGGACCAGAGAGGGCATCCTACATGGTGTTCCGTATGGACACTGAGGATTTCAGTACAACATGGCGGCTGTCTCTCCCCCTAGACTCTGAGCGTTAAAAAGGGAGGGCTCAGACTGGAATCACCTGGCACAGGACTCTCCACAGTTAAGAGGCCTTCATTCATCCACTGGCCAGTTTTTTACATGGCCCTTGCCTGTGTCAGGCAGTGTTCTCTTGCAGAGAAAAATGCACAGTGCATCTCCTCATGGATCTTACCATTAAAAGTGAAAGACCATGAGGAAACAAATGACATGTATCACCGTCCTTCTAGATCAGTGAAGAAAAATAAAAGTGGGCAGGAGGGAAGAGTGTAATGGGTTCCTGAGGAAGAAACATTTGAGCACAGATGGGAACAAAACACAATTCTTCATTCAGTGTTTACCCAACAAGAATTTCCTGAGAATCTAGTACTTCATTTATTTTTCCCAGTCTTCCAGGCCCTGCATCCTTTCCCAGCCCCCGTGCCTCAGTAAGCATGGGGCCATTTGCTAATTTGGCACTTTGGGCCCTGGTCCCCATGGTGGCTGGAGCCACGGGGATGCCATTGCTTGGGCTTGGGGACTCACCTCCTCTCCATGGCCTCTGACAACCTGAGCAAACTTCTCCTGGGCAGGGGTGCTGGGAGTAATTTTGTTTTGGAACCTGGGTTGGTGTTTAGATTTTAAACTAGTAACCTGCCAGTCTCCGGCCATTTGAGAACTTGGCTTCCTTTGACTCATAAAGTATCCTTTATGCCTTGGAGGTGACATAAAATATCATTCCATCTTTGCCCTGAAATACTCCCGACTATTGCATGAAATGGGCCTTTATGGTACATCAAAGGCCCATAACCGTATCCTTTCCTAGACCTTTGATATTTTAATATTTGGCCAATGAAAGTATTATCTCTTTAATCCACAGAGCACTTATTTATTTTGTCGGTTATATCTTTGTTGTTACTTCAGTGATGAGAGTGCTGCTAGGCAAGGAGAAGGCGCCCAGCCTCTTGGCAGCTCCAGAGTTGGACTTTTTCTAACTTTTATCTCCAAGAGTGAAAGAACTCAGTGTTTGAACTCTTTTTGGTCTAGGTCTCCTAAGGGAAATGTCAGACAGCATCCCCCTCAACAAGTACCTCTATTATATGCTTCTCACAAGCCCACCAAGTTCCTTCAGTGGGCTTCCATGGGCTTTCTGGAGCTGGAGGAATTGATGTTTGGCTTTAAACAGGAGCCAAAACGTCATTATTATTGGAAATGGGCTGCTCATGTTCAATGAGGAGATGTTGCATACCTACTATGTGTGTCCTTTTAAGTTAGAAACCTAAGAGCCATCTGAAATTGCTTGCGCATTTTTTTTATAAACTCAAGAAGTACTTATTGCGGTTCTATGGTTGATCAGACACTGGGCAGGACCTTAGGGACACTCCGTATAAGACAGTCTGCCCTCAAAACCGTTTAGTTGCCTTCCTCTCTCTCTTAAACTCCTCTTCATTTTTTACCAAGTCCTGTGGGTTCTGCCTTCCAAATAATTCTCAGATTCACCCCCTTCTCATTGTACTCCCTACCTCTGCCTTAGATCAGGATCTGATCATTTTCCAACTGATTTCCTGCCACCATCTCTTAACTGGACTCCGGACCACCAGCGTCACCCCTGTGACCCACCCAGGATCCAGCCATGGTCATTAACTTAAAACTTTAATTTTATCAGTTCTTTGCTCCAAACTTCTCAAGCTCAAATGCCTTCAAGGCCCAGGCAATGAATAAAAATAAGTGAAGTCACAGGATAAAGTCAGGGCCAGGAAGGCGGTAGAAAGTCGAAGTGGAGACAGCATGCCCCACTGAAATGAGGGCCCCAAGTCAATCCAAGTAAACGTGTCTTCAGGCTGAACCCCAGGCCACAAGCCTGCCCGCCCCTCTAGCTCCCACTGAATTTGTACACCTCTCTGCAGCCTCTCACCGCTGCCTCCTCATGAACTGACCCAGCTGAACTTTGTAGTCTGGTTTCTCACCCTGATCATCCACTACCTGCCTCCTCTTCTAATCTGTGCTTAGCTATGTTAAGTTTCTTGCTTTTGTTTTCCAAAAACCATCACACCTTCATGTAACCATCACATCTGCTCATGGTATTACATTTCCTGAAAATTACCCCGGTTTCTCATGTACAGAGTTCTGTTTCATCTTTCAAAATTTACTCTCCAGTATCCCCTCCTCTGACTCTAGAACTGATCCTTCCCTCTCTGTCTTACTTCTTTGCCTTGTTGGTCAGTGGGTGGAGAAGAGCAGCGTGTTATCAGGAAGCTCCCCATGGCTGGTGCTTGCTGGCTGACACTGGGCAATATTTGTGGTCCTTGTACCTCACACTGAGCAAACTCTTCCGTGGAAGAGTCACAAACTGAATTATCAGCTTCAGTGTTAAGTAATTATGCATATTTCTTATTTAATTTTTATAAGAGGCAGTTTGAGGAGTGTGTGTTATTACATCCGTTCTCTAAATGAGGAAACCAAGACTAAGCAGAGCCCAAGTTTACACAGTAAGTGAGTAGTAGAACCTGGCTCTGGCCCCAGGTCTTCTAATGCAGAGGTCGGCCTACTTCCAACAATGTGGCCCACCCAGTTCTCAAACTGAATGCAAATATACCAGTGGAAAGTTCAGGCCAAATGTTGGTAAGGTCATTGATGGGAGAAGATGAAATAGATGAAGAAGAAAATGCACAGAAAGAGACAGAAAAAAACAGACTTGGGGCTCTCTTTAAGCACCATGTCACAGACCTTATAGTGCAGAAAGTCTTCACTATTATGGAGGTGTCCTGGCTTCTGGGCCTAGTCCTGCTACTAACGTGCTAGGTGACCATAGGTGAGCCACTTCCCTTCTCTGAGATGGCAATTCTTCACCATGAACTGTGGGGGCCAGACTCCCTGGTAATTGATGTCCCTTCTTGCTGTGTCTAATGTCATGTCACTAACACCTGGAGAATTGGCAGGAGTGAAATTGTTCCCAGGTCCTCTGTTCTTAACTGAGGCCCACCCACTGTCTCACCACCCATGGTCTTTTTCTCTCTACCTTTCCTTTTGGAGAACCTAGAAACGGGGAAGCCAGGCACAGGTATAGAAGCAGTGAACAAAGATGACTCAAATTCCTTGCATCCATGAGCAGCTTTCCAGAATGAACAGGCCAGTCCAGTGTGTTGCCTCACACAATGAAGGACTTCATTTCCCATTATCTTTGCTTTTGTTTTTGTTTTTTTAAGATTTTATTTATTTATTCGAGAGACAGAGAGCAGGAGCAGGGGGGAGAAGGCAGAGGGAGATGGAGAAGCAGTCTCCTTGCTAAACAGGTACCTGATGTGGGGCTGGAACCCAGGACCATGAGATCATGACCTGAGCTGAAGGCAGATGCCTAACTGACTGAGCCACCCAGGCACACCTCCTATCATCTTTGCTTATATTTTAAAATGCAGGAATAAAGGATTCACAGCTACTCGAAGGAGGATAGCATTTTTTTTTTTTAGGATCATGTCAATTCTTAAATGTATTTGACTTTTGTTCCTTCCTCCTTGAAAAAAAGCAAAAGAGAGGAAGAAATACTTTGAATGAAAAATTTACTGACTATTTAGGAATAATTTACTGGTCTCGTGGTGATTTCTGGGTTTTACTAGGTCCTCTCCTCTCAAATCATACTCCACACTGGGGGCCAGAGAGTGCAAGTGGGGAGATTCACAAGGAAACTAATGTAGTCCATCAGGCCTTCGTCAACCTTGGTCTGGACTATGACAGTGCGGGGGAAATCTAGAGAAGAGGGTAAATGTGAGAGATAATTGAGAAGCAGAATTCATGGGACTCAGCTGACAATTGGACATGAAAGGTGAGATCAAGGACCAATAGTCTAGGATAACCCTTCACTCTGGTTTTGGTGATGGGTAGATAAATGATGGCACCATTTCTGTGGAAAAGAGATCTAGAAAGAAAGGTACACTTGGGAAGCAGAGGTGATAAGTTCGGTTTTGGACATGCTGAATTTGAGGTAAAGCATTCAAATGTAGATGTTGCAAATACTAAGGAAATAGTTGGATCTACTAAGTTTAATGCCATTTTGATAGACTGTATTACCAGAATCTGTGCTGTTCCTTCCTCTAGGACCCTTCTTTATTGGACCTGTCCTTGAGGAGAACCATAATTCCTATCCCATTGACATTGGACTTGTCCAAGTGATTTGCTTTGGCCAACAAAATGTGAGAGAAATGATGTGTTCTTTCCAAACAAAAACTTTAATAAGAAAACAACAGTTTGGCCTTGTTTCTTTCCTCTCAGCCATGACACTGGCATGTCCCAGGGAGGGGCTGTTCCTTCCACTTTGATCTGGGGAAAAAGAAGACCTGGAGCAGAGCCACAGCCAATCCAAGAGAGCAAGAAATCAACCTTTGTTGTTGTGAACCACTAATATTTGAGGGTTCATCATGATGGCAGACAAGCTTAGCCTAAACTGAGTCACTCATTTATGGGAGACACTGAGACCCAGGAATATAAATTGGAAAAGGGAGAGGAAAAGGAATTATCTCCAGGCTTTCAAATCTTAGTAAGTATTTTTCTCCTCTCTATGCAGAAGTTCTCATGTCAACAGTGTTTATGTCCCTTGAACTTAATATGTTAGAGCTGAATACCTTGGTAGCAGGGCCCAGTTTCCTTTTTCTTTCTTTCTTTTTTTAATATAAGTGAAATGTTATTTTCTTTTCCTCTGCAGAGATTTCATCAGCATCCTGTTTTTTTCTCTCCATTTAAAGGTTCCTGCCTAGCATCAGGCCCATTAAAGTGAGATTTCTTTCCCACCACTTTCCCTCTCGGCTCCATAATACTGACTTTATGCACAAAAATTTTATTGGGGGTTAAGGCCAGGTGTGGGAAATATTAAGACAAAAAGCCATTTAAAAAAATCTATGTAGAGTGGAGGAAAGGGATCATTGACCTAAAAGATGGGAGTTTGGCTCCCACCTGATCTGCAAAATGGCTGTGTGACATTGGACAGGTCACTTTCCCTCTTTGGGCTTCAGTTTCTTTATATGTCATGGAGGAATGATATGTGCCTATTTCTAATGTTTATTTGAAGATAAATTAAGCATCTATTTGTAGATGTCTTTGAAAGCCTGGTTGTTGGAAGAGTAAATGTGTGGAGGTGGAGGATTTGGAAGACCAAGTATTGCCAAGTGACCTTGGATAAGCAGTCTCTTGGCATGGATTAAAATCCCAGTTGCCTGTGAAAGCATCTGTACCATGCCAGGCCAGTAGGCAGAAGCTTGGATGGAGGAAAAAGATTTTGGAAAGTGCTTCCAGCATTTGGGTTTTCCTAAGAGCAGGATTTCTGGCCCAAGTTTCAAGGGGGCAGGGTTTTGGGGTGACAGTGATGGTGGTGGTGGTGGTCTACTGCATTTAGAACAATACATTACAGATCTCATCAGACCTTCACAATAGTGCCATTGTAGCCCCCTGCTGTGAACCCTATTTATATGAGAAACTGAGTCTCAGAGAGGTTAAAATGTATGAAATGGAATCCCACCATAACTTTTGAAGTTACTGAAGGCTGGAGGTGGGGTGGAGGGGGCAAAGTGAGGGCAGAGAGCCCAGGAGGAGGGAGGCCATTGCAAGTGCCTGGAGGGAAATAGAGGCTGGATCACAGACAACCTGGGGATACACTGTAAATACCATGCAGAGAGGCTATTCGTCCAAGGTCATGGGGCAAATTGTGAAAAAACAAGTCTGGACCCCAGATCTTGGGCTCCCAGCCCAGATACCTTTCTCTTTTCTCATATTCTTGTCTAATATAGAACGTTCTTCATGAGGTCGATGGAAAATGACATGGAACCAAGCCTTGAATCTGGAAGAAAAAAATTTTAAAAGAAGCACATTGATAAAGAGGCTCAGGAAACAACCACCCACAATGGCTCCACACCATTGAGCAACCTTCCTGGGGCAGGACTTGCGCCCTGTGGTCTTTCCTCTTGGCCTCTCCACCCACACTGCCCTGGGCAAAAGAAACAGCGAGGACAGACCAAGAGAGCTAGAGGAATTTAATTAGTGGGAAAGGGATATGTGTACATGTACACATCCTATATCTAGTCTCAGTAACCTAGCAAAATAAAACAGAACCTTTTTATGCATCAAAGATTATTCGTTGACAACAGGAATTGGCAAATGTTTTCTTAAAAAAAGCCCAAACAGTGAAAGCACCAGACTCTGTTGAAACTATTCAGCTCTGCCGTGGTATAGCCAATGTAGCCACAGGCCATACTTCAATGGAGTGTCTGTGTTTCAGCAAAACTGTATTTAGAAAAACAAGGGGTGGTCTGGAGTTGGCCCAAGGAGCATAGTGAACAGGCCCCTGCTTTAGAATCAAGTTGTCCACCAGTACACTATCTGAAAGGGGGAGACATCAGAGCCAATGCTAGGGAAATGATCAGCATTCAGTAATCATGCTGACACAATAGTTCGACATCTTAACAGCTCTAACATGGGCAATTATGGAACATGGTAGAGTCATTCAAACAAACCCCTGAGCATCTGTAGCACTATATTGAGCATTTGCTACCCACTAGGCCCTGTTCTAAGCAATTTACATGAAATACCTCTAATGGATTCAAACACCAATTACCCTCCGACTGTACCTATGAAGGGGTGCTGTTATGTGTCTCCATCTTTCAAGATGCTTTTACTGTGCTTGTGTACTTCCTGTAATGTACACATGGATAGGAAGGAGACCCTTGTGGGTCTCAGTGCTCACCAAACTCAGGTGCTTGGCTAACTCCAGACCTTTGCCACTTGGGTGGCTTACTCCTGGACTCCTGTCCTCCAGTCCTCTTAGAGCAGACTTCTCAGGGAGGATGTGGCTATCAAATTCCAGTAATTTCCAGTCAAAGGACTCAAATGTTTCCAAAGCTGAATTTCCTTTTCACTTAGTTTCTATCCCACTAGGATAGGCTTCCTAAAGGCACAGGCTTCCTATAGACTGAGTGTGGCATGTGAATGTTTATTCTTAACCTTGCGCTATTTTTCAACATAAATAGCTTCTCTGCATGGCCCAGAGGGAGCTTAGTCAGGAGGACTGTGTTCTATTCTGGCCCTGGCACTATCCCACTGGATGACTGACTGTGAGCCTCTCACTCAACTTCTGTGGGTCTTGGTTTCCTTGTCTGTTCAACAGGAACATGAAGAGAAATGATATCCAAGTTATTTCTCAGCTCTAAAATTTTGTCTGTACTCAAAAACTGGGGAGGGGCAGAGCTGAAATTTGAGAAAATGGGATTCTGCTCTAGGTCCTGTCACTACTATTATAACCTTAAACAAGTCCTGGGCCTCCTTTTCCTAAAAGGTAAAAGGGTAATTATGGTTAACTCTTAAATAAACCTACTGCTCACAAGGCACTAATCTCAGCCCTTTACATGAGTTTAGACATTTAAGTCCTTATGGCCCTATAAGGTAGACCTCTTATCATCAAGCCTATTTATAGGTACAGATAGGTTAAGAAACATGACCCAGAAATGGACCCTCAACTCTACATTCAACTAATCTTTGACAAAGCAGGAAAGAATATCCAATGGAAAAAAGACAATCTCTTCAACAAATGGTGTTGGGAAAATTGGACAGCCACATGCAGAAGAATGAAACTGGACCAATTTATTAAACCATACACAAAGATACACTCAAAATGAATGAGAGACTTAAGTGTGAGACAGGAATCCATCAAAATCCTAGAGGAGAACAGAGGAAGCAAACTCTTTGACCTCAGCCACAGGAACTTCTTGCTAGACGTGTCTCCAAAGACAAGAGAAACTAAAGCAAAAATGAACTATTGGGACTTCATCAAGATAAAAAGCTTTTGTGCAGGAGATGAAACAGTTAGCAAAACCAAAAGACAACCTACAAAATGGGAGAACATATTTGCAAATGTCTTATCAGATAAAGGGCTAGTATCCAAGACTTGTAAAGAACTTAACAAACTCAACTCCCCAAAAACAAATAATCCAGTCAAGAACTAGGGAGAAGACATGAACAGACATTTTTTCAAAGAAGACATACACATGGCCAAAAGACCCATGAAAAAATGCTCCATATCACTCAGCATCAGGGAAATACAAATCAAAACCACAATGAGATACTACCTCACACCAATGAGAATGGCTAAAATTATTTCAGAAAACAACCAATGTTGGTGAAGATGCAAAAAAAGGGGAACACCTTTAACTGCTGGTGGGAATGCAAGCTGGTAAAGCCATTCTGAGATTCTTCAGGTTGTTAAAAATAGTGCTGCCCTATGACCCAGCCATTGCACTACTGGGTATTTACCCAAAGGGTACAAGGTACTAGGTATTTACCCAAAGAATATAAACATTGTGATCTGAAGGGGCACCTGGACCCCAATGTTTACAGCAACAATGTCCACGATAACCAAACTATGGAAAGAGCTCAGATATCCATTGAGAGATGAATAGATAAAGAAGATGTGGAATAGATATACAATGGAATATTACTCAGCCATCAAAGAGGATAAAATCTTATATTTACAATGACGTGGATAGAACTGGAGTATATTATGCCAAGTGAAATAAGTCAGTCAAAGAAAGACAAATATATGGCTCAACTCATATGTAGAACTTAAGAAACAAAACAGGATAATAGGGGGAGGTAGGGAAAAACAAAATAAGATGAAATCAGAGAGGGAGATAAACCTCGAGAGACTCTTAACCATAGGAAACAAACAGAGGGTTGCTGGAGGGGAGGTGGGTGGAGGGATGGGTAACTGGGTGATGGGCATTAAGGAGGGCAGTGATGTAATGAGCACTGGGTGTTATATGCAACTAATGAATCACTGAACTCGACATCTGAAACTAAATGATACACTATATGTTAACTAATTGGATTTAAATAAAATGAATTAAAAAAAAAAAAAAAAAAAAAACAAGAAACATGCCCCCAAACCACATAGCTAGGAATGGAAAGAGCTGGATTTGAACCCAGGCCATCTGGCCCCAGAGTCCATACATTTAAGCATGACTTTTAGAATGTCGCTGAAAGAGCTAAATTAGACAATCTCTAAGCGGGACTCTCCTGGCTTGAACATTTGACGGGGCTATGATTCTAAATCATTTTGCACCATTTTTCTCTTTTTCTCCTCCTCCACACCACTCCACCCTCTGCCCCATTCAGCTTCCATGCACCTCCACCCGCTCCAATATTCTGTATGTGATTGTGACGACTCTTTCTGTGACTCGAGAGGACGGAATAGCCAACTCCGCTCCCCTCGGTGTCACAGAAGCCCAAGGCTCCGGTGAGAGGCCGGCCAGTTCACCTCCTGTGGGAACAGACACAGGGCCCAGGCCTTCCCTTTGCCCCCCTGAGCCTTGCTAATGGAAAATAACACTTAAGACTTCCTGAGATCTATACCTGGTCAGTCTGGGAGAGAGGCTCCTCCTTCACCCCAACTTCAAGCCCAGATTTTTAACAAGGACGTTCTGTGTTTACTAAGCTAACCATTGTTGGCCACGTCCTGATGGCTAGGAGCCCAGATAAACAGATAGAGTCTCTGCCCTCATGGAGCTCACAGTTTTCAGGGGGAGAAACAGCACATGGCGTCTGAAGTATGGTTGCTGCAGCAGCTAACGCTGAGAGCAGAGAGGGGTGGCCATGAGCAGGAGCTAGTCAAAGGTGTGTGGAGTGGGGGGCAAAAATCCAGACCAGTGGGGCGCCTGGATGGCTCAGTGGGTTAAGCCTCTGCCTTCGGCTCAGGTCATGATCTCCGTGTCCTGGGATCAAGCCACGCATCAGGCTCTCTGCACAGCAGGGAGCCTGCTTCTTCCTCTCTCTCTGCCTGCCTTTCTGCCTACTTGTGATCTCGCTGTTACATAAAGAAATAAAAAAATCTTTAAAAAAAAAAAAAAAAAAAAAAGTCCAGACCAGAGGGGAACGTGTGACACACTCAGGAATCGGAGCAGCCATGTCCATCCTGTTCTCTTCCCTGGGTGCTGGGAGCCTCATAAAATTCACCTTGCATCCTCCTCAGGACAATCCCAAGGTTAGCTTATTGTCCTCACTTCACACCTGGTGAATGGGAGCCTGAGACGACACAGGCACCGTGGGCTGCCTGTGGGAGCTGCGTGGGGTGGAGCGGGGGTTGATCCCAGGGAATCCCCAGCCCAGGCTCTCTGCCCTGAGCAGGACTGCCTCCTCTCTGAGGTGTTTGCTTCAGGGAGAAAGGGCAGATTAAGAATACAGACTAGTGTTACTCAATGTAGTTCCAGGGACCAGGGTCTAGGTGCCAAGCTCCAAAATTTAGAGCAATTTGACACAGTACTCATTTTATGCCTGTTGAATTTAATAATAAAAAATTCAGGTTTATAGATTGTTTGTCTTTTTTTTTCCACTATAGATCTCCATTAGTATATTTTTATTGAATTTTATATAAGTATTGGTCTGTGACAGAGGGAAATTTTTAAAAACTAGTTTTGCAACCACCAGAGGAGGACTCCTATTAAAAATCAAATCCCAGGGTGCCTGGGTGGCTCAGTCCATTAAGTGTCTGTCTTCCGCTCAGGTCCTGAGATCAAGTCTTGCATTGGGCTCCTTGCTTACAAGGAGCCTGCTTCTCCCTCTCCTCCCCACTTGTGCTTTCTCTATCTCTCATTCTCTCTCTCAAATAAACAAAGTAAAAAAAAAAAAAATCAAATCCCCACTTGGTGGTATGGGGAACAGGTGGTGGTGGAAGGAGACAAGGGAGGGGAAAGAAAGTCAAGATTATACTTTTAGCCATTATATTAGCCATTATACTTGGCTCCCTTTTTATTGTTTTCATTATTGTATGAAGGAGATTAGAAAAGACCCATGAAGGCAACTGTTTTCTCTAACTTTAAAAAAGACAAAGACTCAGATCCCTTTTTGAGAGCACTAAGGATACGGACTCGGTCTGCCTTCTAGCACTCGGGGCACCGCAGCGACCAGGACCCCGTGGCCGGTGCTCTGCGATGCCCCAGCCGAGCCATCAGGCCCGGCTGATGTGGAATTGTGCCCTGATTGCTTCTCTACCGAATGCCGTCCCTCCTGCTTGTGCTGCCTCCACCAGCTAGAAAGCTCTTCCCACCCCTGCTAGGGTTTGGAATCTTCCAGTCTCCTAAGGGAGAGTCCTGACTTTACTACTACTACTACTACTACTACTACTACTACTACTATTACTACTACTACTACTACAACTACTGTCATTTTAAATATGGAGAAATTGAGGCCCCACAAGGAAGTGTGTCCTGATCAGGTTGTAGGACCCAGCTCTCTAGGTCTGGAAGTCCTGGTTCACTCCTACTTGCTCCATTATAGCTCCCTACCCTGACTCACCTCTCCTTTCCCCATTTAATGTCTCTGTCACTAATGATCCTAGCATCCTGGCTGTGAATCCATTCTTCACTCTGAAATTCCTAGGGCAGGTAATTTTATTTCCATTTTGCCCTGAGGGAAGGAATTCGTGGAGCCTGTGGCATGCACTTCAAAGAGAGCTGCAGGATGAAAATGCACCCACCCACCTCCCTTTCTCCCTCCATCGCCCTGCCCAACCAGTTCTCATCTTGTCTTACAGCTCAAACCAAAGTGGAGTCTCTATGAGAGAAGGAACCTTGGTTTTTGAGTTAAGGGCAGCCTAGGGCGACAGCTGCCCCAGACTCCCAGGCCATGGTTCTAGGGCACTCACAGTGGCCACCGCTGGGTTTTGCTTGCAGGATTGTTAGATAAAACTAGGCCGGTGGGCTGTATTTTGTCCCTGTCCCAGTGAAATCCCTGACTCAGCCCCATACAAGGGGTTTTCTCCTTTTAAACAAGAATTTCAGAGTTTCCTTTGCCCAAATCTGGGACTCCAAGTTCCTCCTGCATCATCCCGGGCCACACTTTTGCACCTGAAATTTTCCACTTCTCCCTCCTTTAAATGGCTCACCGCAGTGTCTCAAGGATAACCTCTCATTAGGGCAGAAGCTCTGATGCCTTGCCAATAGAGAGTGCCAGAGGCACCCAGATTTTCCAAACATCTGGCCAAATTCAACAATCATTATTTTATTTGCTAATTTTAAAATTGATTTTATACACACACACACACACACACACACACACACACACACATTTCTGTGCTTCAAAGCCCTCCTCCTTAAAAGGAGGGCATAGAAGTACAAACAGAAATTCCTGTCTTGGGGCGCCTGGGTGGCTCAGTGGGTTGGGCCTCTGCCTTAGGTTCAGGTTATGATCTCAGAGTCCTGGGATGGAGCCCCACATTGGGCTCTCTGCTCATCAGGAAGACGGTTTCCCCTCCCCCACCCCCGGCTGCCTCTCTGCCTACTTGTGATCTTTCTCTCTGTCAAATAAATAAATAAAATCTTTAAAAAAGAAAGAAAGAAAGAAATTCCTGTTTTAGTAAAAGTATGGATCAGCCAGACTTGGGAACCAATCCCATTTCTGCCACTTAGTAGCTATGTGATCTTGGCCAGTTAACTGAATAGTTCTGGGTCTCAGATTTTGATAACAACAGTACCTATCACATATTTATTGTAATTACTAATATGATAATTAATGATTATGGTATATGATATGGCATATGGGATGTATGATATGGCTATGATAATCACTTTAAGCCACAGAGCGTAAACTCCAGAAGGGTGAGACCCTCAAGTATCTTTTAACTTCCTATCTCCTTTGCCTGAAACAATGTCCGGCTCAAGAAGGCACTCAACAAATAATTTGTTAGTGAGTAAATGAAAAATGTTGAAAAGAACCTTGAAAGATGATCTGCTCTGAACTGAGTTCTTAGAGCTATACCAAAATATTGATCATTTTAGTTCATTTTTATAGATTTAACAGGTACTTTTCTGATTTACACGTTTTCCAAATGGACATGCATTCATTCCTTTCTATTTTTATTTATATTCCCCTTGTTTAAAAATTACTCCTAATTTCATCACCTATAGACTTCTCATATTTCCTATGTTCCTTCTTTCCACTCATTTTTAATGCATAATACAAAGACACTCATTTCCCAGAGGTTAAGCCAAAAAGATAAGTCTTTTTTTCCATTTTAGTTGCAAGTTTTATCACTCATACTGCTGGACATGAGATATCCTGTTCTGTGTACCTTTCTGTATATTTTTTAACCTGTAAGTAATATGTTGAGTTTTGCCCTATTTTTAATGTATCAGCCTGAGAAGCAAAAATTTTCTAAACCATAAGATCCATTCTGGGGTTATAATAGATAAGGTCTTTATTGATAAAAAAAAAAAAAAAGTCGGGGAACCTCATGGGGGCCTGGGTAGCTCAATCAGTTAAGCATCTGACTTGATTTTAGTTGAGGTCATGATCTCAGGGTCCTGGGGTCAAGCCCCATATCAGGCTCTGCACTCAGAGGGGAGTCTGAGGATTTCTCTCTCCCTCTTCCTCCACTCACACACACACACTCTCTCTCTAAAATAAATAAATATTTTTTTAAAAAGTTGGGGAAACTTGAGGCGCCTGGGTGGCTCAATGGGTTAAAGCCTCTGCCTTCAATCTCAGGTCATGATCTCAGGGTCCTGGGATCGAGCCCCACATCGGGCTCTCTGCTTGGTGGGGAGCCTGCTTCCCCCTCCCTCTCTCTCTGTCTGCCTCTCTGCCTACTTGTGATCTGTCTCTCTGTGTCAAATAAATAAAATCTTAAAAAAATAAATAAATAAAAAATAAAAAGTTGGGGAACATCTAAACAAGTCTAGTGTACTTATTTAGCCAGTCGGTTGGTGAAGGTAATTAATGCTCAAAAATGCTTATTATGTACCTTAATCCAGTTAATCTTCAAGAGTGTATGGAGCTATTTAGGTACCTCAATTGGATGCTATGAAATGGTAAAATAAATTAAAAAAATATATATATATTTTAAATTTAATAATATTAATTAAATTATTATAAATTAAAGTAATTAAATACACACACACACACACACACACACACACACACACACACATATTTTGGTCTTTGCCCCCGGTTCCTGCACAGAGCTTCAAAATCCTGTAGGATTTCCTGAGTAATAGCAGTGTCTTTTGATATTCAGAATGATCCCCTTTATATCACATCTGAGCTTGTGCAGACAAGGGGACTTAAATTGGGCTCTGTGACAATTTCAAGGGAGAGACTGGCTGCACACTTGATTAGAGGGTTGAAACTTTAGCCTCACTTCCCTACTCTAGAGAGAAGAATGGGGCTGGAGATTGAGTTTAATCACCAATGACCGACAATTCAAGTCAACCGTGGCTACATACTGAAGCCTTGATAGAAAGTCTAAACCAACAGCAGTTGGGGAGCATCTGAGTTGACGAATACTTGGATGTGCTGGGAAGGGGTGTGGCCAGAGAAGGTATGGAAACCCTACACTAATCCCACCCCTGACCTTGCTCTCTGTATCTCTTCCATTTTGACTATTTCTGGGTTGTATCCCTTACACTAAAATGGTGATTGTAAGGACAGCATTTTTCTGAGTTCTGTTTAGTAAATTATTGGACCTGATGGGGAGGGGGAGTGGTGGGGAACACCCTGAATTTCTAGCCAAGCTGGAAAGAAGTGTAGATAGCCTGAGGACCTGGGACTTACTACGTGTCTGAAGGGAGGGCAGTCTTATGTAGCTGAGCTCTTAAGCCTGTGGATCCTGACACTAATTCAGGGTGGTTAGGTGTGAGAATAGGATTGAGCTGAAGGACACCCAGTCAGTGTTGAAAAGACCCATCTCAACTATTAAATGGGAAAAGTGAGGCTCATAGGGGAAAAAAAACTCACTGTCACATATCCTTCCTTCTCTCCATGTATTTCCTAAGGAGACTGCCTGCCCTAGAGTCAACAGGTAGCCCATATTCCTCACACCATACTCCATTCTTCCTGATGGAGAAGGAATGATTCATCTAGCAGCTGAGTAGTTAGTCTGACTCTCACCAGTCCATGTTTCTAGACTAGGTGGGGTTAAGAACTTTGCCCTAAACTCTTTGCTACTGGAACTAGATGCTTGAGGGTCAAATGCTTGAGGGGCAGTGAAGGCCATGTAAGAATTTGCCCATTCCATAGACTCACACTCTCTCAAAAATGTCATCCAAGGTCCTGTTCATGGAAAAAATAATAGAAAGTCAATTTGGCCTCAGATCCAAAAGCTGGGCCATCCAAGGCAACACTACCCTGATGAAACCTGAAGTTTTACCTTCATCCCCCTGTAGTTTGTGTTTGTTTCTCAGTTGGTTCAGAACTTGTAGGGATAGGGAGAAGTATTATCACTTTTAAACCCCTGTCCATGAGGCACTGCTTTCAACTATGATTCCAAAGCCTCTTTCTCTTATTCCACAAACTCATAACTTGAGGCAAAAGACTTGGTGAGATAAGAATGAATGTATAAATAAACATTTTTATATTTATAGAGCAGAATATCTATAATATAGTGTGAGAGAAAGAGATGGTCTCCATATCCTACCCAAACTGCCTCTTGTGGCTTGAAAATTTTGTAATATTCCCTGGAAATACTTTATGTCCAAAAAGAACTCACCATGGGTAGGCCAGCACATGTTTCCGTTTGTTGTTTTATATATTTTATATTTGCTTCAATTATGGAGCCAGCCCTTTTAAAGCCAGGAAGTATGCATAAAAATGTGTGTGTGGAATGATAATTTTTCTTAAGGTTTATTTCACTCAAAAATAAAATAAAATAAAATAAAATAAAACCCACCATGGATCAAACGAAATGACCCAGTTCAAGACAACGTGTCTCCTCCTGTGGGTCTTTTCGTAACTAAAATTTCCAAAAGGTATCCTTTTGACTGTTTTCCTAAATCCTTATCATATTGAAAACAGCTGTTTTCAACAGTTAGGTGCAAAGAGCTAGGAGAAAATGCCAGGATATCTTTTTCTCTCCCACATGAGTCTATCCATTGACCAGCAGCAGGTCATCCCTGTTTCCCTGCAGTTTGGGAAAGATGACCTTTAGCTGAAATCTACTGTTTTGCACAAAGACATTATTTTTGCCTCATTGGAGTTCAGAAATTTGCCTTTTCTGCCCAGGTGTGTTTAATCAGATTACTGAGTCTCTCTCCTCAAGGCCACCATTTAAAAAAAAAAAAAAAAAAAAAAAGGATCAGAAGCCTTCATTTACTGCCTGGATGGCCCAGGCTGCCTCTGCCTAATCTTCAGGTCAACACACACAAGTTGGGTATTTTTACCTGCATTTACAAATAAGAGACACGAAAGATCCAGGGTCTTTTTGAGATCCCAGAACCTGGTGGTGTAGCTGAGAAAGAGCCAGAATTCTAGAAGTGCTGGCCCCAGAGCCAGGGCTCTGCACCAAAAGAGCATGCGTGGGGAGGGAAACCCCCCCCCCCCAAACCAGGAAGTCAACGCGAGCATGAGCAGATGCGGAACCAGGAAGCCCACAGCTCTCAGTTTAGTAAATGTCTGGCTAATGCACAGGGCACGGAACCCTGGGTTTTGTTTTAAAATGAAACCATCCAAAGCAGCCCACTCTCCTTTAAAGCATGTTTTAGGGAGAAAAAAAGATCAGAGGGGCCACAAGGCATTGCTATAGTTGGTGGTTTCCATGTTATCAGCTACCGATGAGGAGAAAAGGAGATGTCCTCTCTTGGACTTGCGGCCCTCCCTTCGGAAAACATCTCGTTGCTCCTCAGGGCAAGGGAGATGATGAGGTCAGAAATCCTATATGCCTCTCCTTCTGTGGCACAGTGGAGTTGCTGTGGAAAAGCACCAAAATGTTCTAGAAGACTCGGGGGGTGGGGAGAGGATTGTGCCCCCCACCTTCAGCTTCTCCTCAAACACGTTTCAGCAGTGGAGTAATTAGACCAAGGAGAATATGCCTCAGGAAGCTCTGTCCCCAGAGGCCCGTCCAGACTTGTTTAAAGACAGCTGCTCTGATCGTTAAAATGAAATAGGACATGTAACCAGATTATGGGGAAATTATTGCTATTAACAACAATAATTACCCTCTGTTCAAGTAGCTTCCTGAAATAAAAAACATCAAAGCAGCAGTTTTCAATTACTTTACTTAGTACCCTGCATGAACCCTTTGGGTATGTGTGTGTTTCTGACACATCAGAGAGAGTGAGTTGGGGTCGGGGAGCGGGGAGGGGGTGCAAGTGTGTGTATGTGTGTGCGTCTGCATGCATGTGTGCTGTATATACACTGTGAATTGTGTGAATACCTCTTTTCATTGAAACAAATGAATCTGGTGAGTACCTATAATGTCAGGCTCTGCCGGGGGTACTGTGAATTGCACCCAGGGAAGACTGAGTCCCATAAGAAGCTTAAGTGTGGAGCCAGAGGCAGACCTATGAAGTGACCAGGGTACGATGAATCCGATCCTAAAGGAAGCCTGGCTGGCTATAGCTACACAGGAAACAGGCCTCATTCCATCTGGCCTGGGAGAAAGGAAGGAGACTTCCTAGAGGAAGGGGTGCCTATGCCTTCCTGGAGGAAGGGGTGTCTATGCCATATCCAGAAGGACACATAGGGGTGAGATGGGAAAGGAGGGAGGCTGGGCCAGGCTTCAGAGCCGAGGGTCCGGTACAACGAAAAGTCCAGCGGTTTGAAACAGCTGTAGTGATCTCAGTCCCTGGAGATGAGGCTGCAGATGGACACAGGTAACAGACGTACAGAACTCCATGGAAAACCTGAAGCAGAGGAGGGAGTGTTTTAGAAAGAAAACTTTGGTCGTAGCGCGAGACCAGTAGAGACCAGATTGGGGAGAGGGAGATCTGTCAGAAGGCTGTTGCAGGAAACCAGGCTAAGAAAGAGACCTTCCCGAACCTATGGACTGGAGGCCGTGGGTAACAGAAGCCTTGAAGAATTAAAGTCCTAGGATTTGGTTGGCGGATGGATACAGGCAAGGGTGATATTCAAAAGGTCCACCAACCAGGACGGCCCAGGCGCTGACCCATCGGAATGGACACCAGCCAGACAAGGTGGGCAGAACCAAACCGTGCATCCCTCTGAAAGCAGCCCCAGGCAGGGGTCTCTGCTGTTCCAGGTATGTCACCCTGCTGCTGAGGGTGCTGGGATGGGGTGGGGGAGGCTTGTCCTTGACCAGGATTGCTTCTCTCCGCTGCTGTGCTAGGCTGATGGAATTAATGCCACCCTCTTTTTTTGCTCCTCCCTACCCTTTTGGACTTTGGAGTTTTTCATTCCTTAGGGCCAAATACATTTCGGCAGCTCGTGCGACTCACTCTGGCTAACAGAATCAGGTTGAAGGGATGGTGTGTGCGTTCTGAGCCTAGATCACAGAGGCCCTCCATGTTTCCTCTTGCTTGTGGCACATCTGCCATGGCCATAAGGCCATGTGCAGACCGGTCTGCTGAAGAATAAGGGACTTAAGGAACAAGGTAGAGTCACCCCAGTGACCCCAGCTGGGGCAATGCTGGGCCAGCCAACAGCCAGGCAATGCCCCGACATGCAGACAAGCCCAGGCAAGGTGAGCAGAGTGGACTCGCCAATCCCCAGCTAGCTCCGGATTGATAAATGCTTGTGGCTGTTTGTTACAGACCATTTTTATGGGGCAGTGATCATTGGGACACCTTTCCTTCCCAGCCCTTCTTGTCCCAACCCTTGTACACATATCTGTTTTACAGGATGGTCAGTGTGTCATCTACACTCTCATCAGCATTCTTAATGCAAAGGTATCAAAAATATTTAACAGGGAAAACACCTGAAACTAAATCTGTGGGTGGATTACAGGCTGAACGCTCTCAAGATCTCCACCCGCATTGGGTGGAGAGGAAACCTCTGGAAAATGTAAGGAGGGGGCAAGGAATATGGGGGGGGGGATTAACTGGAGCATCTCTGCCCTTCACTGCCAGGACCCTGCATTCACATGATGTACCTCCTTACTTTCAATCCAGTCTATCAGAACTTGAAGGGATTGGAAAAATGTGCCTTTCTTCCCATAGTATGGGTGAATGTTTCCTCATCTATAAAATGAAGATCATGATGGAACCCATAGGAATGTTGTGAGGCTTGAATGACATAATTCGTGTGCCCAGCCCATGGTAGAGTAATAGTCCTCAGTGGATTGTATGTTACATAAATACAACATATGCATAAGATGTGTGACTGCCTCTTATCTGCAGGGGTAGGGGTGCAGCAAAGGCTCTTGGTGGTATTTGAGTCACCCCTTGGCCTGGACTACATGGCCTAGCTTGACCCAGTCCCTGATGACCCCCACACCTCACCTCCAGCCCGCCCACCATGTCTTCTATGCTGTAGTTGTGCGGAACACGTTTTGTTCTCATGAGCCTCTGTGCCTTCCAGATACCATTGCCTTTACCTGGAATATCCTGGCCATCCCCTCTTCCCTCCTCATGCCCATCCCTACCCTGCCTCGCTGCTACCCACAGACCAGATCTCAGGATCATTTTCGTTTACTTGTTCATTCACTCCAAAAATATTTGTTGAGGGTCTACTTAGTGCCTACATTCATTTTCTAAGTCTGGCATAACAATGTATCACTAACTAGGGCACTTAAACAACAACAATCTATCTTTCTATGATTCTGGAAGCTAGAAGTCCAAGATCAAGTAATCAATGGGGCTGTTCTTCCTTAGGCCTCTCAGGCTGGTTCACAGATGGTCATCTTCGCCTCTGACCTCTCATGGTCTTTCCTCTGTGCTTGCGCATGTCTGTCCTAATCTTTTCTTCTTCTAAGAATATCAGTCATGCCAGATTAAGACCTGCCCATGTGACTTAATTGTGACTTTGTTACCTTTAAAAGACCTTATCTCCAAATACCTACACATTCTAGGATACTAGGGGTTAGTCTATATGTATAGGTCAATATATTAGTTTGCAGGAGATACATCCATAACAGCCCATAACAGCATGACAATGCAAAGCATTTTTTACTCCCCATTTTTTCCTCCGAAAGAAAATCATTTCTGATTAGGAAGACATTTCTACATACTCCTCTACATCTCTAGTGATGCAGGATTTTCATTATTATACACCTCTCCAGCAATATGAATCACATCTCCAGCCAGATTCCAGCCCCATAAGGAAAGGCACGGCATTGGTCTTAGTCACTGTGTTAGGCTCTTCCGATATGATAATGAGCAATAGATAGTAGTTGACAATGGATATTTCTCGAGTGAATGAATGTTCTTGGCTGCCATCTCTGCATGCCAAAACCACATCCTTAATAGAAAACATAGCCTAGAAAAATGTGTGATAACAATCCCTTACATTTAAAGAGCCCTTGACAATTTAAAGAGCCTATCTATTCCTTATCTTATGGCCCCTCCTAAGTGGCCCCATGGTGGGGTACCCCTGTCTTTGTTTGGCAGAAGGAGCCACTGAGGCCCAGTAAAAATAAGGATCTTGACCAAGTTCCCTCTGTAAGCAAGTAGTTCCGATGGACCCAGCCCACCTCAACAAATAACCACGGCTTTTGAAATTACAGTGAAATAAATTAAATTTGTAGTAAAATTTCCTGCTTCCCTTCAGAAACCTGGAGACCCTGGCAGCGGGGGAAATGAATGCATCAGCAAAACAGAGCTCGGCTTCCCCCTTACGCGGCTCTTTGTGGCATTCCATCCTCCCAGGGTGACACAGACTCAATGCGTGTCCTACGTGTTCCGATACTGGTCTCACCCTTTCAAGTTTGAAAGGCTGCAAAGGAGTCTGAACTTCAAACAGCAATTTAAGAGCTTTGCCCTTTCAAGTTTAACATTTCTTCAAGAACAAAAAATATTCTAAATTGTTGCTTTTGGAATCCAGTTATTATTACTCATGTTTTCTTCCTCCAAAAGAAAATCGTTTCATATGTGGGTAATGCCTCTTGGCAGCACTGGTTGGCAGGCACCTCCAGGCTCCAGCTTGACCTGGCTGCAGACAGAGGACCAGGGCATGGGAAAATATGTGTCTTTCTAAAGTGGTCATTTGGAAGCTGGGGAGTCCTCATCAGACAGGCTCAAACTGAAGTCTGCAGTGACCCAGGTGTGAAGGAGGCGTAAAGCAAGGCTAAGAGGCAGGGGCCTTGGCACCGGGAGACCTGCATCCAGATCCTTTCTCCAGCGCTGTTACTGTGTGATTTGGAGCAGATAGCTTATCCTTCCTGCATTTCTGATTCATCCTCTATGAAATGGACACTATAGTATGGTAGACTTGAAAATATCATAAGAATGAACAGATGAAAGCACATAAAACTCTTATCTCAGCAGCTGGTACACTGAGTACCAACATTTTTTGAGAACTTACCCAGGCCATGCTAGCCCCGGGGGGAATGTCAAGAAAAGGGGTCTGAGAAATGACCCCGGGCCTGAGTGGAGGTCCCATTCCAGTCCTTGCTCTCCAAACAGGGTCCTCCTGGTGGTGGCCCTCTTGGTCCTAAACCAGTCTTCCTCTCTACCTACTTTGGGCAAGTGCTCTCTGCAAGACTTCCCCTCCCAGTACTCACCCTGTGCCTCTCAAACGTCCATCAAAGTTCCATTCTGATGTTCTAGACCCCCTGATGGATACCCCTTCACCCCATCCCACATACTCAGTGAGAGACCTCCCAGTCAGTGCTCCTTGGTGGCGAGGACAACAGGCCAACTTAATGTACCAACTTGCTCCCCCTTAAAGTGAGTTCCTTCTCTATCCAGTAGTGACACTTCCCTGCAGAATATGAGATTCATTCCATTATTTCTCCCTAAAAGGGATCCTAGTCTTGGGATCAGCCTGCAGACCCCTGGTTGACCTTGGTCAGTGTACCGCCTCATGTGTCCAGCGCTTTTGACCTCTCCCCCGCCCCATTTCTACATGTTTTTTTGGAGGATTTTTGCTCTTAATAGATAATAATTTTATTCATTTCCTTTTAATTCAAGTATAATTAACATAATATCTGGACTCCCTTTAACTTCTCTTTGACAAATTAATTCATTTAATGTGAATATTTACCTAGGACCTACTCTGTGCCATGTACTCTGTTAGACACGTTGACAGCATTTTCACTTTTGTGTCCAAGATTTTATACTCTGCTGGGAAGAGAAGACCTGTAAATCAACAATTACATTAAAGTGTGATCCAAGTGCTTAGGTCATAGGACAAGAGGACGCAGTAAAAGTAAAGAAAGGTGGAACTTATCCCAGACTGGGAGTCTTGGAAGGCTTCCAGGAGGAGGAGACACAGAATTCTGAAGAGTCCCACTGAGCTGACTATCTAAATAATGAGGAGGGAGGGGATGCAGGGAGCAAGCATTCCAGACAGAGGAAAGCTATGCTCAGAGTAGGGAACTGGAAATGGAGGGCTCTGTTCGAAGAACTACAGGATTTTCCAGATGCATGACATTCTCCCCATGAAGGCATAGTCTAAGAGGCAAAGTTAGACCCTGAGGGTGACTACACAAGCTAGAAAGTTCTGTGGAGTTATCTTTTGATTTTTCAAGGGAAGAATGATGAGATCAGACCCATGTTGAGGAAGCTCAACAGAGGACAGAGGTATGGTCCTGGCTCCCTCAGAATGCCACCCTGGGAGACCACCCTTCCACCCGCCCTCATCTATTTTAAGACCTCCAGGGAGAAGGGCCAGAGGCCCCAAGCAGTGCGAGGACATGACTGGGGGCCAGGGAAGGAGTAGCTTGCCTTCTGCCATGACTTTGCCGTCTCAACTTATCCTGAGCACAGCAAAGAAAAATAAATCACTCCTCAAATGGCAGGAGCCAGGGCTGGCCGCGTGATTGTCTAATTAGGTGTAAGATTACACCACAGGTCTGGTTACTGGACCCACGGGGATCCAATCCAACAGCATCAGACCAGACAAGAATAAGTGAGACCTTGCCTAGAATGAAAAGGGGAGAGACAGAACAGCCTGTCACTCCCCTCTCCTCCGTCTTCAGCTACCAAACTGAACAGCCAGATAATGAGGGATTTAAAAGAAGAAAGATGCATGGTCAGCTAAGATTTGACACTCAGTTTCATTTCTGCTGTGGATCTCTGATTACATCCAGATAAGCTAAGAAATAATCTGGGAAGTGGGAGATCACCACAAGCACACCTCATTCTTCTAATAGACAGGACTGAAAAATAATTGCCTGCTATGGGTCAGACATGGCCCTATGGAGGGGGTACATGAAAGTGATTGGGACATGGCCCCTTTGCAAGAAGCTCACAGCCTAGTAGAGAAGAGTGACTCAAACCTCACAACAGAAATTTCTATTAGGGTTTATTTTTATTCTTATCAGTAGGGTGGGTTTCATGAATCCATAGAGAACATTCAGAAAGTTATTAGAGGGACGTTGGGTTTGAACAGTGTCTTAATAAAATGAAAAGGAGAGAGGAAACTATCTCTTAGAAGTAGAGGTACAAGAAGTAAGGCATTGTCATGAATAACAAAGACTGTATTTTCTTGATTCCAAGAACTCCTGGCTTCTCAGACATACCACTACTTATATATACCTTCTGAAGGGGGGATGAAAATGAAAGACCTATTGCATTAAATAAACACCTACAAAAATTATCTACCCATAATGGTATATATGTGTCCCCACCCTTATAAACCATTTTCTTATATCACAGTGAGTTGCTCTATGTCTTCTATACATTCAGCATCCATTCTTCTGAGTCATTTTTAGACACTAGGAGTTACACATAGCATAGAGACTCATAACTTTTGGCAACAACATGCACTCTACATCTTGACCTCATTTGCACCTTTATGATTGACAGTACAATTTTTAGAAGTGCCTGAGAATAGTAGAATTTTATTTGCATTTCCTATTTGATAATACTCCTAGATTTCCTCCCCTTCCTTGAATTATGAAATACTAAAAATTAACCTTCTTTTAGTTTTATTGTATTATTATATTTCTCAGGGAGTCATTCATTTTGTCTGACACAAAACAAAATATAAAGCCTAAATACTACCATAACCATTAAAGAAATTGAAGACTGGTTTTAAATCTTCTCACAAAGAAAATTTCAAGTTCAGATGGATGGTTTTATAAGTGAATTCTACCAAACTCACAAGGAACAGATAATTCCAATATTATAAAAAAGCTTTTAGAGAACAAAAAAAGGAATATTCCCCAACCGGTTTTATGAGGTCAGTATGATCTTGATGCCAAATCCAGACAAAGATGGCATAAAAAAATTAAAATTACAGACTATTTGAATCTCCCTGATGGCTAGTGATGATGAACATTTTTTCATGTGTCTGCTAGCCATTTGTATGTCTTCATTGGAGAAGTGTCTGTTCATATCTTCTGCCCATTTTTTGATATGATTATCTGTTTTGTGTGTGTTGAGTTTGAGGAGTTCTTTATAGATCCTAGATATCAACCTTTTGTCTGTACTGTCATTTGCAAATATCTTCTCCCATTCCGTGGGTTGCCTCTTTGTTTTCTTGACTGTTTCCTTTGCTGTGCAGAAGCTTTTGATTTTGATGAAGTCCCAAAAGTTTGTTTTCGCTTTTGTTTCCTTTGTCTTTGGAGACATATCTTGAAAGAAGTTGCTGTGGCTGATATCGAAGAGGTTACTGCCTATGTTCTCCTCTAGGATTCTGATGGATTCCTGTCTCACGTTGAGGTCTTTTATCCATTTTGAGTTTATCTTTGTGTACGGTGTAAGAGAATGTTCGAGTTTCATTCTTCTACATATAGCTGCATAGCCACTTTGGAGAACAGTGTGGAGATTCCTCAAGAAATTAAAAATAGAGCTTCCCTATGACCCTGCCATTGCACTACTGGGTATTTACCCCAAAGATACAGATGTACTGAAAAGAGGGGCCATCTGTACCCCAATGTTTATAGCAGCAGTGGCCACGGTCGCCAAACTGTGGAAAGAACCAAGATGCCCTTCAACGGATGAATGGATAAGGAAGATGTGGTCCATATACACTATGGAGTATTATGCCTCCATCACAAAGGATGAATACCCAACTTTTGTAGCAACATGGACGGGACTGGAAGAGATTATGCTGAGTGAAATAAGTCAAGCACAGAGAGTCAATTATCATATGGTTTCACTTATTTGTGGAGCATAACAAATAGCATGGAGGACAAGGGGAGTTAGAGAGGAGAAGGGAGTTGGGGGAAATTGGAAGGGGAGGAGAACCATGAGAGATCATGGACTCTGAAAAACAATCTGAGGGGTTTGAAGCAGCGGGGGGTGGGAGGTTGGGGGAACCAGGTGGTGGGTATTAGAGAGGGCACAGATTGCATGGAGCACTGGGTATGGTGCAAAAACAAGGAATACTGTTATGCTGAAAATAAAAAAAAAAATTATAGGATATTTTTAAAAAATTGTAAAATTAAAATTTAAAAAAATTTAAAAAAATTAAGACTATTGTCACTCATGAACAGAGATTTATGAATATTCTAAACTCTGTATTTTCAAATTGGTTTCATTGAGGATCCAAAAATATAATGCAATTTGATAATGTTTTATTAATCCCAGAAGTACAAGTTTAGTTTA
The DNA here is from genome assembly GCF_002288905.1 of Enhydra lutris kenyoni. NCBI lineage: Eukaryota > Metazoa > Chordata > Mammalia > Carnivora > Mustelidae > Enhydra > Enhydra lutris. The sequence goes on along the minus strand of NW_019154093.1, from coordinate 24,598,670 downwards.
GCATTTTAAAAAATTTATGGCATATTTTACTTTATTTAATAATAGAGAAAAATTTCATATCCTTCTTGTTAGATTTTTTAAATGTTCAATAAAGTTTGAAATAGACTTTTACAATTAAAAATTCTTACAAAACTAGGAGTAGGAAGGAACACTTTACTGCTAAAGGATATCTATCAAATGTCTATAGTAAAACATACTTAAAAGTAAAATGTTGGAAGCGTTTCCTTTGAGGCAGGAAAAGGATGATTTCCTCTTCAATATTTGTCCTAGCTAACATAATAAGTAAGGATAAAGAAATAAAAAGGATAGTAATAGGAAATGCTCATAGATGTGGTATATGTCTGTATCCAGAACTGAAAAAATGTAAATTATTATCATTAATAATATAGTTGGATAAAATATGAAGATGCAAAAGCCAATTGAATATTTAGATTGAAGATACACTTAAAATAAATAACTTCCTAAAAGATAGTATTTATCCAGTCAGAAAATGCATATGCAAATATTTTATATGTCATACCTATTCTATATATGACTCTCTATATACTTGAGAAATATAACAAAAGCTGAGCCAAAATTCCATGGAGAAAATTCTAAAACTACTCAATGTCAAAAAAGAGAAACAATAAAAATTTTACTGTGTACATGGATGGGAAGACTCTATCATACTGATGTCATTTTCCCAAAAATAATCTATAGGGTCCAAATCCCAACAAGAACTTTCTTGTAAAATTTGAAAAGATTTGCCCCCATCTTGAATGAACTTTTGCTCTACCAGAATGCTTATGAAACCCCTGGACAGTCATGTCACGGCCCAAGGACAGACAAACAGACCTACATGACAGAACTGATAGCCAAGCTACTTTCCTGAGTATATGGAAACTTGGTTCTTAGCAGAAGCAGCATTGCAGATGTTGGGGGAAGGATGAGCTACTTAGACAATGGTACCAGGAATATTGGGGACTCATTATTGGGATTCATATCACAATATGAAATGGGGACTACCTTGCACCATACATAACAATCTGTTCAGGTAGAGTCAGAACTTCCATATAAAAAGTAAAACTTTCAAAATTTAAAGGAGACTGTAGAAGAAGGTCTTTATATTCTTGATATAGGGAAAGAATCCATAAAAAGCCAGGAGGCATTAATCTCTCTCTCTGTCTATACACACACACACACACACACACACACAATTGATAATGTGAATACATTAAAATTAAAAGCCTCTGTCAAAAGACCTTGTCAAAAACTAGAAAAACAAGCCATGAACTACTACAGAAATTTGCCATACAAATAACTTACAGAGCATTAGTCTCCAAATACATTAAAGAATTCTCTCTTAACCAATAAAGAAATAAGTAACATAATAAACAAACAGTGAGCAAAAGACATGAACAGACCTTTCACGGAAAAATAGAGGAACATGAATGGTCTATAAACATATAAAAATATCCATCCTCATTAGTGAACAGAAAAAAATGTTAACTAAAGCCACAATAACTATGTTGTACTCACAGATGGGCGAAAACTACAAGTAGCACAATATTGAAAGTTGCCTAGTGTGGAACAATGGGAATTTTCCTATACTGGTGGTACGTTGGATGTTGGTATGATGGCACAGGGAAGCAGTTGAGCATCATCTCAGCGTGGTGGAGATACACATACCCAGGGACCTGGCCATTTCTCTCCCAAGACACAGCCTGAAGCAATTCTTGAACCTATGCAGCAGGAGATGCTCTCAAGTTTCCTGACAGCATTGTTGGTAATAGAAAAACAACTCGAAAGAGCCCCTGTGTTTCTCAGCAGAAAACGGATCCATTTGAGTAGGAATTCAGGCTATAGAACACCAGGCAGCAGTGAAGAGAAATGAACTACAACTTCAGGCGTCCATTGTGGATACATTTCAAAAATGTAACAGGGAGTGAAAAGAGCAAGTTGCAGAAGCCCACACACACCTTTATGTGTGTTCTGACACCTGTATTATAAAGCTCCCGATATAGAAATGTTCACGATATATTGTTTGGGAGTGCATACAAATGTAATAACCTATAATGCAAAGCAACATAATGATGGAGACAAATCCTGGGTAATCAAGTATGGTTCTCCTTGGCACAAAGGAGGGCCACGCCCGAATGGGAGGACATAGGGTGGGCGGGGGGCTTCAAAAGCATTGAGAACATTTTATTTCTTCAACTCAAGCTTGGGTATTTTATTATCCTTCCTATGGGTATGTACATGATAGGTTCTTCTGTGTGAATGAAATGGGTCCTAATTAAAAGTACTATCTGAGCACTACACAAAATTTGAATACAGGAATGTATAAAGAAAACATAGTCCCCTCCAATTCTACTATCCATAGATGACTATTGCCCATGTTTTTATATTCTTTTACTCATTATTTTATATCCTGCCACATTAAAATATTTTTTTGAAACATACAAAAAGTGGCTGGAAGTCTTTGACAGATAGGAATTGACCCTTGAATGATAACTTTTTCAAAAACAGAAGAGGTTGATAAAACTGATTTGGAGGCTGTTTTCTCTCGCTCTCTCTGTCTCTCTCTCTGTCTCTCTCTCTCTCTCTTTTTCTCTAACTGGTGACTGCAGATTTGTTTTAACAATAACTACAACATGCATTTCAGAAATGTTAAAATGTGAAAAAAAAACTTCAAATCTAGAAAATATGCTAGTTTATTATAGTTGGAGCAGAGAGTGCAAATGGAAGCAGGAAGGAATGGAGAATGACCAGACACGAATCTGCAAAGTAAATCTGGTGCCAGGTTGCAATGGGCTTTGCATGGAAAGCTAAGGAACCTGCAGACATGGGTCCATGCTACGTAACCAGACGTTTTGATTGTACCCCCCTCTTTGTAAGGAAAAGAGAAATGAGTCTATGCCTGGAACAGGTGTGTATTTATATCTTTATAAGTC
>NW_019154093.1:24512816-24595727 GCF_002288905.1 Enhydra lutris kenyoni | reverse complement strand
ATGTTTATTTCTCTACTGATAGACTAAATATGAGAAGTAATATTTTCTTCCTACACTCCAAAGCATTGCCTTGAGCACTTTCTGAGAAACTCACACCCACACACCCCTTTGTGGAGCCTCTGCTCTATAGGAGGTCTAGGGAAGGATTTTAAACAAGGGGATAATCTGCTCAGATGTGCTCTCTGCTCAGTCCATCTTAAATAAGAACACAGATGAATGAATTCCTTAATTCTTCAATAATAAATGAACAATCCAAGGGATAAACTCTGGAAGCCCTGCAAAGGATATATTGGAAAGGGAAAAACAAAGAAGGCATAGCAGGCCGGGTGTCTAGTGGCCCAAGATATGGGTTTGGATTAAACGGCACACTTGCTTCCAAAGTCAACACCAGAAGAGGATGGAGTGAAAGGAAGAGTGTGGAGATTTAGTTCATAACTAAATTTGATTTAACTAAAAACCGATGTTTATTTCTCTACTGATAGACTAAATATGAGAAGTAATATTTTCTTCCTACACTCCAAAGCATTGCCTTGAGCACTTTCTGAGAAACTCACACCCACACACCCCTTTGTGGAGCCTCTGCTCTATAGGAGGTCTAGGGAAGGATTTTAAACAAGGGGATAATCTGCTCAGATGTGCTCTCTGCTCAGTCCATCTTAAATAAGAACACAGATGAATGAATTCCTTAATTCTTCAATAATAAATGAACAATCCAAGGGATAAACTCTGGAAGCCCTGCAAAGGATATATTGGAAAGGGAAAAACAAAGAAGGCATAGCAGGCCGGGTGTCTAGTGGCCCAAGATATGGGTTTGGATTAAACGGCACACTTGCTTCCAAAGTCAACACCAGAAGAGGATGGAGTGAAAGGAAGAGTGTGGAGATTTAGTTCATAACTAAATTTGATTTAACTAAAAATCAGATTAGATGCGATGATTCAGAAAGCAGCAATCATTGAGAATGACCATGATGGGATGGATCATGATGCCCTACCTGGGACAAAGAAGTCCTGGGAGCAGAACAGGGCTGCCAAGAAACAAGGAAGATCCATTTTTAAACCTGAGAACTTGTGAAGTCTACAGGACAGTTAGTGTCTGGACCAGAGCATGCAGGGGTGGGGGTGGGAGGGAAGTAGAGAATTCTGGACTGCTGCCCATGATAAAATGCTTCTACTGGGCCAGCCAGGCCACACGTTATTAGGCACAGGTGGATACATGCATGTCCATGGAACTGAAATGGAAGTTTTACAAAACAATGCTTGTCCTGACAGTATGGAATGCATGGTCATCTTTTTATTCTAATATTTTTAATGCTAATAGCAGTTCATAAAGTCAATTTCATGATCCAGAGTCTGGAAAACAATAGGCTGCAGGAATTGGTTTAAATAGAACAATTCATTCTAATCATTCAAGCATCAAGTTGTGAGAAGACCTTGGACTACGGGATCAGATAGGCTTCTATTTGAATTCCAGAATTAGCACCCACTAACCAGGTCACCATGGAGAAGTCAGAGTCTCAGACTCCTCATCTGTAAACACTGAAATAATATTATTTGCCTCCTAGGCTTACGGTGATGAGAAAATAAAGGAGAATAAACACGGCATCAGATGCAGGGTTGAGCCCTTCCTTATCACTTTCCAACTCTGATAGAGAACACAAACTGTTGAGACATTTTTTCCCTCTAAGAATCCCACCAATTTCCTGACAATAGCTATTAGAGCTTAACTAAGGTACCCAAAAATTAGAGAAAAAATTAAGACTGAGTTGACCTTGTTTTACCCAGAGATTTTAGGGAGATTTATGCAGATAAATGGATGCCTTGAAATCCTGCATAATCTGGCTGTCCTGTGACCCAGTAAGGTAATTCTGGGCCAAAGGAAATTGCCCTGTAGACATGCTGCTATATTGAAGTCCCGGCTCAAAGAAAGGTCGGCGTGGCCCCAGAGGGCAGAACTGGAAAAGAATACTTGTTGTTGATGGATGTTTTGAAAACATGACAATTCAACACATAATCCCCCAAAATAACAGTCTGATACCTCCAGAACCTGAGCAAGGTTTAAAAATATATGCCCTGGAAATGAAAAATAAATGTGAATGAGAAACAAAGAAGGAATGTTGTTGTTAGTAAAGTGAGCTTCAGGGTCACATAGACGTCGTCCAATTTCTATGGAACTCAGTGATCAACAGCCTTGAACAAGTATTCAACCTCTGTGCCTCAGTTTCCACACCCGTAAAACAAGGAGACATAGCACCTGGCTCGTGGGTACCTGAAATGCTCATCATCGTGCTGGACACACAGTTGAGTGGTAGAATGTACAGGACTGTTGGCTTTGAACAAACAGGAAATGGGCGGGCTGTGTTATATATGGTATATGCAGCCTCTAATATGTACTAATATAATTTATACTGTGTGACAGCTAGGGAAGGGTCCTATCCCTTTGAGTCTATGCCAAAAAAAAAAAAAAAAGTAATCCTTGTAGCCATTTTAATTGTATTTTGCAACTAGAGGTATCTATTTTTAGAAACTATCTCAGGTCTCATTAAATTCAGGTTTCAGAGAAGTAGATTTATAGTTGAACCTACTGTCTAAAACCCCATAACAGAGAACACTCAGACATTTTGAAAAGAATCAAGCATTTTTTACAACCTTGGGAGAGTTATCTTTGAAATCTTTGGAAACGTTAATAAAAGCTATGTTTAGCTTTCAAGCATATACATTGCTTTTTTACTACATCATGTTTCCCACATACAAAAATATAAAAATCAAAGTGAGATAATGAGTTTAGGACTATGCCATTTTCTTTCCTTTCTTCATGATTACAGGGAGTTAAAACGTGTGTGTGCATGCACACACACACACACACACACACACACAGGGAACACACAAAATGGACACTTTCATGCCTCTGGGCTTTTATTCAAATTGTGGCTTCAATTCTTCGTGCACTTTCCCCTTTTCCACCCCAAACTGAATTCTTGGTTCTTGTTCACTCCCTTCCAGCTCAAATATCTGTTCCCTTGTCATATCTTTCCCACCTTGACCCATCCACTGCTGAAAGAATGAAACATTCCTTTTCTCTGCTACTGGAGCTTTTTTTCCACATGATTAAAACCTAGCAGTCAGCCACATTAACGAATGGAAGAATGTTATTTCATTTTAGAGATACATTACATAAGTGCTCCATAAATTACTGTTAAACTGCTGTAGCATCTAGACCCAAAATAGAATGGCACTCGCAAGATAGAAGCTTCTCTCTTTCTCATTTAACAGTCCAGAGTAAGTATTCCAGGTCGGGGGGCAGCTCACCTCCATGTGGTCATTCAAGGACTCAGGCTGACCTTGGCTCTAGCAACTGCCAAACCTACCTGCCTTCCAAGGCGACTCAAGTATTTGTCCTTCTAGCGGGGGGAAGGCACGGAGGAAGAGCACGCACAGAAGGCATTCCCAGGTGTGACTCGTGCCACTTTTATTCACGTTGCACTGGGTACCTTTGGGTGGGAACCCACAGCTCCTGCCACATTCCCAAGAGAGCATTGATGGCATCGTATTCATCTACATACCTACAATGTCCAGCAGAGCTCTTGGCACGCTCCAACCCTCTCACCAACACCAAGACCATCCCCAAGTGCCCACAGTGCCAACTCCCAACAGTTTACAACCCGTGCCGGCTTAATTTTTTTCTGAATACTTGCTACCATTCGACACCTATGTTTTACTTATTTACTTGGTTTCATCTTCTAGGATGCCCTCCACGAAAGCAAGAATTTTCGGTCTCTTTGTTCCCCACTTTTATCTTTGGCATCTAGAACAATGCCTGGCATATAAGAGTGGCTCAAGAAATATTTGTCAAATGAAAGACGAAATGCAGTGAACCTTTTCCTTTGAGGGCTACAGGTCTGGTGCTCTGAGCGCTTCCCATACTAACTGCACAGGCTGCCTGGGAACACAGGACAGTAAAAGCCCTTCACACACCCAGGGCTCCAGAAGACCAGATATTCTGGCACAGAATTGTGTATTCCAATATCAAGCATGCATTTAGCAACTGCGGATAAATAAATCTGCTTTCAACGGCACCAAAGGAGGGGAAGGGACTTTAAGAAATGTGAAGTCATGCAAAAAATTTAGGAGTGGTGCATCCAATTAGTCTTTGCTTTTGTATAGAAAATGGGCTTTAGGGGTGCCTGGGTGGCTCAGTCAGTTAAGCATCTGCCTTCAGCTCTTGTCGTGATCCTGGGGTTCTGGGATTGAGCCCCACTCGCAGTGGGTCTGCTTCTCCCTCTGCCCCTCCCCCCAGTGCATGCTCTCTCTCCCTCCCACCCCCCTCTCTCTTAGATAAATAAAATTTAAAAAAAGAAAGAAAAGAGAATGGACTTTATTCTCAAAGTCCAGTGACAGGCTGAGATGTGGGTGACTGATCATAGCTCTGGCTCAGAATCCACAGGCAAGCAGCCCCATGGGAGGGGAGGAGATGCAATCCAATATTAAGAGCTTATTGTATGCCAAGTACCATGCCAGGTGATCTGTTTTATTCCTTATAAAACCTGATATCATCATCATCGTCATCAACATCCTCATAATAATATCCACTCCAGAATGCTCTATTTATTGAAGGCCTATTAAGAGCCTTACATTATATCAAGGTGTGTATAACATAATCTCAAAAATTAATTAATTTTCAGGAACCCTATGGGGTAGACATAGTCTCCTTATTTCATAGACTGTCTTAGAGCTCAGAGAAGTCAAGAACTTGCCAAAGGTCCCTGAAGCCAGAGCACAAATAGGAATCTGAAAGTCTAATCCTGTGTTCCTTCCACCATGCCAAGCTACCAAAGAATGTAAACAGCGGGTTTCCTTCTGTTTTCCAGCCTCTAAAGCGCCAGGCCGTTGTCATTAGATATCCATATCCTCAGGGACTGAGGCCAGGCAACCTAGGCCAGGCACTTCTTTTCACGTCTCTGTTGATCTTGAAGAGAACGTGGTCAGGAGTAGGTTGTACCTGTGATGGTGGGGTCCGTCAGTCAGAGCTTCACAGCTGGACCATCCACTATAGCCCCCCACATTCAGTTCTGGGGCCTCTGAGAACATCAAAAACATGCTGGCAGCTGATCCTCCTGCAGCATGCTCTGACGACATCACTCTGCAGCTCAGCAGCCTGCCTCCACCACTCAGTGCTCATCCTAAAACTAGCCTTTCAGAAGCCACACACTCTGGCCTCCACCATGACAGCGACCACTCACCAAGCATCTCCCATGCATCTAAGTGCTTTCCACATGTTGAACCAGAGAAACCCTGTGATAAGGTGACTGTTCCTCTCATCCTATTTTCCAGATAAAGAAACGGGCACAGAGATGTTAAATAATTTACTCGGGGTCATACAGATAACAGTGCCAGAATTCTGACTCAGGTACTCTAGCTATAAAATCAGCCCTTGACACCATAGTTCTCACTTCCTGTCCCATCAGATTCTCTGCTGCCTTGTCCTGGGGAGCCCATGGAAAGCCATGGGCACTGTCATATATGCAACAAAGAAAGCCGGGGTCGGAGGCTGAAGCCCATGGGGCCACCATTGATCCAGTGTTTAAATGTGTCAGATGTGCAATCCATAAAGCCCTCAGAAGTCTCATGGGGTCAAGTGCCAGAGGTCCAAAGCAGTAGGGAACTCCATGGTGCACCCCTGCCTTCACATCCCTCCTCAGTCTCTCACTCCACATGGTCCCTAAGATCACCTCCCAAAGAACTACCCACTCTCAAGTCTGCTTTAAGTTCTGTTTTTCAGAGAACACTGGTTATGATAGTGAAGGGCCCCTAACATAGGACACTGAGCAAAGGACCCAGAAAATACTGTCAAAAAACCAGCTTTGGGGGCGCCTGGGTGGCTCAGTGGGTTGAGACCTCTGCCTTCGGCTCAGGTCATGGTCCCAGGGTCCTGGGATCAAGCCTCACATCGGGCTCTCTGCTCAGCAGGGAGCCTGCTTCCCCCCTCCCCTGCCTGCCTCTCTGCCTGCTAGTGATCTCTGTCTGTCCAATAAATAAAATAAAATCTTAAAAAACAAACAAACAAAAACAAAAACCACCCAGCTTTGGTAGTTCCTGCCATGCTGTGAATTCACTTCAGGTCTCTGAGCCTCAGGTTCCTCATTCCTGAAATGGGTTCAGTGAGAGCTACCCTGTCCACACCCTCCCCAACAGTGTTGCTGAGAAGACGAGAGTTTGTAAAAACTCTCAAATGTAGAAAATGTAAAAATGCAAGGTGTCATTTAAGAATGCACCAAAGCTTAGCGTTAGTCTCAGAATTTGGCCCAAATATTTCTTTCAGCTTCAGCTGGACCTTGGGTTTTGACCTGTTTGAGATCACTGCTGGCACTCACTGTTGTGTGACCCATGACATCATGGCTGCATCGGTCCACGCCATGTCTGAGAACATCAGTAATTCCAACAGGGCAAGACTTCTGGATTGATTTTTAACATCTAGTTAACTATTTTTAAACATATATAATCATTCTAGAGGTAACTTAGTAAAAAAAAAAAATCTACTGTGCTTCGTATGATAGTCAGTCTATATTTCAGTAATGTCTGTTATCAAAAGAGTAAAATACCGCCATAGTCAATGTTTTTTGTAAAGCTGTTAATATCTCTTTCAAATTTTCAAGTAGTTATAAGGGGAAAAAGACTGATGTTTCTATAAGGGTACTGAGAGAGTTCTTTAGCTAAGTAGCTTTAGGAAAACATTTTATAATTTCTGAAACTGAAATTATTTTTTAGAAAGATAAATAAAAATAGGACAGTAAGAAGTGGTAAGAAATTATCGTTTCTACCCTTTGTTATCAAACTTTTAAGGTATGATACTAGAAATTTGAATAAGTGGATAATTAATTTATAATAATATTCAAAATTTTCTCTCAGAAGTTCCTCTTCTGTGATGATAATATTACGCTTATATAGATACCAGTTTTGATGTTTAGACATTTCATGTTTTGTCAAAATATATTTAGTGAACCTGTTACATCTTTTTCTTTTCCTCAGTGTCCTAACTTCCAACAGCTTGAGATACTATGAGCTCCTTTAGATAAAGGTTGTGTATTTATTCATTCACCCATTCATTCATTTATATTAATACAAAAAATATTTATTTACTAAACACCTGCTATGTGCCTGTAGGCACTGTTTATCTCTATATGCCCAGGCACAAGTATTTACTAAACACCTACTATGTGCCAGTAGGCACTGTTCATCTCTATATGCCCAGGGCTATTTTAAATTTTTTGAGCAACAGAATATTTTTTTCTAATAAAACCTTCTTTAACATAAGGTGAAAGTAAGAGACTCATTCATGAATGAATGAATGAATACCTACAAGTGCCAGGAACTATGCTAAGCATTGAGGCTACAGCATAACAGGCAAAGTCTCTACCCTAATGGAGCTTGTGCTCTTGTGTGGGAGAAAGAGACAACAAAGAAATATACCAATAATATGTCATGTAGTAGATAGCCACAGAGAAAGGTAAGGCACAGTAAAGAGGGTAAAGAGTGCTGGAGCCTGAGGGGTTACTAATTTTATGCAGTGTGGTCAGAAGACCCATACCAGCCCAGTGACCTTTGGTCAGAAGACCCATACGAGCCATCTGGTTCATCAGAGCCACTAAGACTAATATTGAAATAAGAAAATAATTTCAGGAATTGGACTTTACTCAAATATGGGAGGAGCTGGGGAAGGGGACGTCCTGGCTTATAGGTGGGCAAAAATCATTTACAGGTCCTGAAGCACTGGCTTATGGAGACAAATTGCAGCTTTCAGGGATTCTGAGAAGCCAAGGATGTACAGCCACTGAGAGGGACTAAGAAGAAAGGTCTTGGAAATGTCCATGGACATCTGTTGCTTCTAGGTAGCTACCAACTCTCTAGGGCCATAGCCAAGGATCTGGGGATATAGGAGAAAAGAGCAAGTGCAAGGTGAGACTTAACAAGCACTTTTGCATCTGTCCATCACTGCCTCTGCCCATCACAACTTTCCTAGAGGAAGGACCACTGCTCTACTTCATTTGTCCAGATCTCATTCATGTTCTCTTTTTGCCAACTCTAACCCAGAGAGTTATAGGAAGAGGGATTCTGGAAAATGCCGGTTCCATCTTAACCAAGTTGACATAGCTCAATCTAGTAGAAAGTGTGCTCTCTAGAAGAGACTTTCAAATAGAAGGAGCAGCAGGTGCAAAGTCCCAGAGGTGGCACTATATTTGGTGTGATAAAAGTAGTGATGAACCGCTCAGAAAATTTAAGTGTTCATTGTTTATAGAACTCTTTAAAAGCATGTCTAAGTAATACTGTGTTACCTGTATTGGTAAGCTGAAAACCATAGCCTAGCATATTACATAGAGAGCACCCGATAAATGTTGAATAAATAAAAAATATTATTGTGATCCTATTTTTGGCTTGGCTTGGTTTGGTTTTCCCTGCCCAACATTAAACCTTCTTCTTATTTGTGGGCAATTCTCCGTAATGGAAAGTATTAGTAAGAAACAGCATCTTTACCTCTACAGAAACTGCAGAGCAGAAATCCTGTCTTTCCCCGTTCCACCAAAGCCCACATAAAGGTAAATGAAATGGACTTGGCCAGTCAGATGAGTCCACCTAACTTTGAATCTTAAAGAAATAGCTCAAAGACATGGAGATGGTTTGTTAATGATCCTCAGTGGAGATGACAGCAACAAGAGTCTAGCACCCTCGCATGTCAAGTGGCCATCGTGGTGAATGGCGAGAATGGTGGTGGTGCCACTATCTTAATCATTCTGTGCCCGGGACATGATCTTGGCTGAGTTCCCTACTGCACTCATTTGTTCTTACCAAATTTCCCATTGATTCTGTGTGTTACCTAATAATACCTAATATATTATTATTATGTGTGTAACCTAACATATTCTGTGTGTTACCAACATATTGTTTTCCACAGAAGTTGACCAGAGTGAGTTTTGTTATTTGCAACTGAGGGTCCAGGAATGAGTTGTAATCCAGAAGCCTAAGAGAATGGGGTGGGGACGGGTGGGCATTTAAGAGGGACAGGAATTTTTGGATTGTCTATCTAATCTAAGGGAGCTAAAGACAGAGTAATTTCCCTTTGTCTCCAGGAATGGAAATTGAGAAATTCATGGTAAGCAGTAACCAACAACAATAATAATAACAATGACTAAACTATTGGCTGAGGGCACACTAAGGGCAAAGTTTGGTGGACCGTCACACTAGCCCATAGCCTATAACACTGAGACTGTTAAGCATGCATGGGGGATTCGAGGATCAAATGGCAGAGAGCAATCCAAACAGCTCAAAGAAAGATACTGACAAACTCAAATCCCTAAATTCTCTGCTCAAGGTATGAACTAAAACCTGGGAAGATTTCATGCCCAGGGCAAAAAGAATCTCTTATAATATGACATCTACCAAGCTGAGCCACATAGAGAAAGCAAGTTCAAGCCAATCCTTGGGCTACCAAAGTGAAAGATAAAATGCCAGCCTCACCACACCAGTTGTCTTTAGCATAAAATGAGGGTACAGATTAAGAAAGAATCCTTCCCTAGAAATTGCAAAGGAATGCAAGGAATGCTTTCAAGAATACCTTGAAGGTCCAGGGGTATTTGTGTGGCTCCGTTCATTAAGCATCTGACTCAAATTTGGCTCAAGTCATAATCTCAGCGTCATGAGATCGAGCCCCATGTCTGGCTCCATGCTGGGTGTAGAGTCTGCTTACTATTCTTTCTCCCCTAAGGGGGGGAAAAAAAATCCAGCCTACACTGAGCTTTTGACAGCAGAAGCAGTAGTTCATCTCTTGTTCAATGAGGTTGTTCCTTGATTGCTAGAAGAATCTATTACTCCCTTGCCTGAGGAGATGCCCTGTAGAAGGAAATCAATGTAACTACCCTCCTCCTTTCATTGTCTTAAGATTTATTATTAGGATCAAATTCATGAGTGTTTTAGAGGCTAGAAAGCAGGCAATTTCAAAGTCAAACCTGAAGTTAGAAGCAGAAAAAGCTGGAAAACAAGTGTAAAAATGGACTTTGAGAGTGCTTCACCCAAAGGGAGGAGAACATAACACATCTTGCTGACATCAGTAGGGTATCCTTTCAGGTATTCTGGACTCAGAGTCTTTGAGGGATAGGAATGCTAGAGTGGATTTATCCATGTATGACCACTCCCTTGCTCCCAGTGATTGCTGTGTTGATCTGAGCACACTGTCTTACCAAGTACTTGAGATCTACATTGATGAAGAGAGTGCCAGCATCACTGAAAAGTGGTTTGGTGTTCTTTTTCTATGGGTAGGGGATGCTAATGGGTCAAATTCCAAGTAAAATGGAGTCACTGATTTCACTGGGAAGAGGAAACACCAGTAGAGACAATTAGAAACATTTCACCTGCATTTGTAAAGTAGGTGTGGTTACCATAATAGGCAGCAATATTACATCCCTGACTTGCAGGGACAAGAGTGGAAAGTGCCACTGACCTTAAGATACTCTAGGTCCTAAGTAGATTGGCCCCTCATCAAGGACCTTCTTGCTTTGCATAGCTGTAGGTTTTATGACACCAAGTAACATATTATGCTACTAATATTATTGCCATCCCTAATGCAATTCCCATATCTGAACAAACCCAGGGCTCCTTGGGCTTCAAGCCCTGGTAACCTTGAAAAGAGAAGCATGAATCATGTAAAAATATGGAATGTAGGGCTGTAACTCTTTCTCCTAGCCTTCCCCAAAGGGACCTGTGTCTTTTCAACAGGGTAAATATACCTCTGAGGTATTACTAGGCGTTGGCCTTAATTAAACTCTAAATCCTAGGACCTAGAACCTCCTGTAGCCTAACAGGTAGAATGAGAACTATGAAGTCTATTTAGAGATCAAGTGATAAGTGGAATTTTCACTCAATTTTGTTTCATGGTAAGTTCAGTGGAAACTCTGAATGCATCCTGGAATTTATGAATAGGGTATTGGAAACATAGTCTTGGGAATTCACAGAATCCACATTTGGGACTCCTAATGCATGAAGAATGAGCCAAGTAGGAAAGGTCAAGGGGAAGCCCCTGCAGTCCTCTCTCCCTAGCAAAATAGTAGATTAAAAACACTGTCATGCTCCTGGGGGCAGCAGTCACTGAGATCAGTGTCTTCACCAAAGAACTCGGAGATACCAAGATAATGATTCTCAGCACTACCTGCCAGTTTGCACAACTCTGGGGCACCATTTAGATAAAAAATACAATGTGATTGACTCTCCCAAAGCTATTTGATGTGGTAACTCTGTAGAGGCCATTTAATTATTCAGTTTGGCTGATAGAGAAGATTCTGGACTTTTTGAACCACACTATACTGCTAAAATTGCCAGTGTCTTCTGAAGGAAGAGGTAATACATTGGAGATTATCAGAATCACTGATCTCTGGGAGCAAGCAGTCTCCTTCTCATCAGAATACAGAGAGTTCATGATCTGGGATTTCCACCTTCACTTTATAGGTGGAGAAAATGAAATCAGAGAGCAAAGTGATCCATCCATCCAGATTCACATAGCCATCCAGAAGCAGTGCCCGGTCCAATCCCCACTCCCAGTCTCCTACTCTGCATGAAAGCACCTGGAGTTCCCCAAGTTCATGCTGAGGTGGAAGGTACAGGTTGTGTAGACTTTGAGCTGCCACTAGAAGAAAATATGTTTCTGGGAAAGATAAGAGAGAGACAAAAATAAAAATCAAGAATTGACAACCAGCCACGAGTGATGCTCAAGATGTAATTTCTTCCCAAATCTGACATCATTTGGGGGTTTATTTTCAACTGAATGCTGTTTAGTGTCCATGGGGCTTGTACCAAGGGAACATAGTTGACAGATGTGTTTTCCTCTTTAGTTTCCAAGAAAGCAGATGGTGGCAGCCAGCTCCCCAGGTGCCCGAGTGTGCAGTCTAAAGTTGTCCAAGTTTGGGAACAGGCCCAATCCCACAGACTCATCATCTGGGTAGGGAGATGATTCAATCCAATGACACTGGCCATAACCATTTGAGAGTCTTTTATGATGTAGTCCAACTGTACATCAGGGACTTGGCCAAGATGTAAAGGGATTTTTTAAAGACTAGCCACCCCCCCAACTTCGAAATAAATAGAACATTTGCAACATTCTCTAAACCACCTGGGCCCTGGGATTGAATTTCATCATGCACTTTATAAAATACAAATCTTAGAAGTAACATACGACATTATTAACTAAGGATGTGCTCAGGTCCTATGATAAAGGCACTCTCAGAGTAGAGAGGAAGGTTAGTGAGAAGAGTGTGCAGAGGGTTCTCCAGAGGCTATACCTGAATGAAGAAAGTTAGCCAGGGTCTCTGTGAAGCTTTGAGAAAACTGAAGAGTCCCACAGCACGTTCTTTGAAGCCAGTGGCCTCTGGCTATTTCCTGCTTCTGGCTGGGCCAAGGGAGGGGTGGGGTCAATATCGGCACCAGTAATCACAGCACTCCGGAGAGATGATGGCTGTCTCTACAAGTTGCTCCCTGGGGAGGAGTTGGCGTTAGACCATGGGGTCCCTAGGGTGACAAAGAGTAGCTCCCAAATAGACTATCTTCATCTGTGCGAGTCTGAACTGGACCTTTGCGGTTCCTCTCCTGCCCAGCTCATGTCCCACCTTCCATTACAAAATGTTAGTGCCATCAGCTAACCCACAAAAAGCCAAAAGCTCTCATGTCCTGCATCTATAAGATGCCATAGCAAAGAAACTTTGGTCTCATTCTGGAAGCTTTGAATAATAGTGGGCAGTTGCATTGCTGATTTTGCCAAAGGCACAACGCTGGACAATTTGTGCAGACTCCCACTCAGAAATCCTTCTGAAAAATCAGCTGTAGATGTTTTCCTCTCTCCCCAAAGTTTCATTGTCACGGAAAATATTGAAAGTCCACTTCCTTCTCCCTTTCTCTCCCCCTCACTCTCCCTCTTTCTGTACCCAAGTGCTTCTCTGGTTTTTGCTGGCCCAGTCCCATACCACTCATGCCCCCTTAACCCGTCAAATTGCCACAGGAAGTGTGGCTTAGATCTCTGCTCTACTCTGTATCCTCTGAAGTGGCCATCTTTTTATTCCTGCCATATCTCTCTGCCTGCTTGGAAGCGCCATTGAATCAGGAGGCTCTCTCTGCCCCCTCTCATGGCCTGACAGCAATTAGCGTATAGTAAAGGTACTGTGAAAGTTTGTTTCTGCAACAATGTCATGGGGAGATAGAGGACAAGGGCTTTCTGCCTAGCTGTATTGACAGTCTGACCATTAGCACTTGCCACTACTCATCCACGGTACACCAGTAAACCGGTGCATTAATTTCCTAGGTCTGCTGTAACAAATAACCACAATCTTGGTTTAAAACAACAGAAATACATTCTTTCAAAGTGCTGGGGGCAAGAAGTATAAAATCAGGGTATTGACAGAGCCATATTCCCTCCTGAGGCTATAGGGGAAAATACCTCTTCTGTCTTTGAGCTTCCGATAGCTCAAAGCTATTCCAGCATACCACCAAAATTTCTGCCTCCAGTCCCAAGAGCCTCCTCCCTCTGTGGCTCCATTCTGTTCACATAGCCTTAAAGGACACCAGACCTAGGGCTGGTACAACCTCATCTTAACCTAATTATCTCTACAAAGACCCGATTTCTACAGGAGGTCACATTCAGAGATTCCACGAGGACATGGATTTAGGGGGGGACAACCCAGCATTCCAGGAAATGAAAGCACAATATTTTGAGATCGAGAAACTGATGCTTCTTTTCATGATCTATTGGGCCATAGAGTGCACCTTGCCTCATTGCAAGGAGTTGCTAAGCATTTCAACTTCATATAGTACATTACTCGAGAAATTCCTACCTATTCAGCCTCTAGGCCCTGCTAAAATAGTTTTATATTCCATGTTTCTCCATCTCAAGGGCCACAGAAGGCAGCATTAGAGTTTCCTGTCTGCCGGCAGCTAATTCACATTTGGCACAGCTTAAAGCTCACATAATTTGTTGTTGGGAAGACCCAGCTAGGAAAAAAGAATACAAAATCATGAATACAAAAGTAGTTTCAAGAGTGAATATTTATTTAGTGTTAGAAAATAAATCACCATAAGCTATAAATTTTTTTAAAAGCTGGCAAAGACCATAAAATCCTCAATTTTTGTTTCTGTTAATTAGCTTTTTACGTACACGTTTGGCTGCATGGTCTTTTATTACCTCTTCATAGAATAATAATTTTGTAATATTTTCTGCAGAGGAAACAGAAAGATAATTGAGTAAGTCTTCCTCCCAGCATGGACCTTTCGAATTTGTTTTCATTATGGATAATTTAGAGAAAGTCTCAGCTTCACACCTTGTTATTAAGAATGTCCTATAAATTTTCAGGATTATCATCCCATTGCAGAAAATCTCTACAAAGTTTCTTTCATATATGAGCTATAAGATTTCAGGACGTTTCAAGTTTTATTGTGTATGAGTCATCTTAAATATTTTTTGAATTGATGACATTCATTAACCAGTTTGACATTGATGTCCTCGTATGTCATATAAAGAGTTTAATGTTATGTTTTTTTAAAAATCCTTTCACCAAATCAAGGTGAATGGAATTACTGCTCATTTCAACAGGACACAATGAATAAGCACAAGGAATTCATCAAAATATAGCCATTGTTGACCTTTGGCCTTTGTGTGTTCTTTTGAAAGTACAGATTATCTTATTCTTTATTATTTTTATCTCGTTTTTCTTTTCAAATTTCTTTTTAGGACTGTCCTGATCCTCCTCCTCTTCTCTTTAGCTACACTGTCAACTTTACTCTATTTTCTTGGTTATTATGATTCTTCACCTATCATCTAGTATGACCAACAAAGATTTTAAATTAGCCTGTGACTGTTTTTGGCATTTAAAGTTTCAACCAGTATTTTTTATTTCAGTTTACATTTTTTGGCTTCCACCAAGATAGCTCCTTCTCATAGGATGTGAATTCAGATATGCTCAATATTCTGGGGGGAAAAAAAGCATACAAAACTAATCCAAAATCAAGGCATACCAAGAGAAATGCAAGTGCATTTTTAAATTGCCTCTATATTTTATCAAGCTACATAATTATATAACCAAATCATTCTTAAGCTGCATGCAGTGGCTTATTAATAAGTACATACAGGAATGTTGTCCCTGAAATACCTCTCCATGCAGCCTATTTTGTAGCATTGCTGATGATTTTAAGTATAATTGCTTCAGGAACCAATACACATTTTGTGAGACCCAGACGTGTCCAATACAGTAAGATCAGATATGCTAAGGTAGGATCTGAGACTTTGGGGTATAAAGGAGAGACTTGGCACTCACCCACTGTTGTTAGCACTGATCTAGGTCTGTGCCCTGGGACTGCAGGAATGCCCATAATTTCTGGTGGTATAGTTAATACAAGGGACATTTATAATTGCACATGCTGCCTTGTTGACTATGTTCCTAAAGGGAAAGAACTTCCATTTTGACCAGGTGCCAAGGAGAATCAAATCTACTACTTACAATTTTAAACATCTGATCATTTTAAATATTTTCACAGACTACCTTCTGGCCCCACAGATTTCAAATGTTGTTTCTCTTCCACGGTCCATATCCTTCTGCTGCCCCAGAAGAGCACATGCTTCCATACTGGGATCCCACCTCTGGTCTTGCCAGAGTACAGTGAGTAGAAGAAATAGTCCTTGAAGGCTTTCCTCCACCCAGATAGCTATCACAACTTCACAAACATGGAGGGGATGGGGAGTCACAGCAATTCGTCACCATAACCCCAAGAAAAAAGGCATTCCCAACCCAAATTCTAGCAATGCCTGCAGTTCTAATGCCAGAGGAAGTATGACATATTGGAAGGTACAGCAAAGAGGAAGTGGCCCGGACTGATTTAAGTGAAATGGCTTACTTTTGAACATTGTACAGATTTATACAACCATGACACATCTGCTGGAGGGCCTCTCAGAGCCTTGGAAGGCACTTGGACTAACAACAAACCCTAAAGCTTAAGGGTAACCTCAAGGTAAATTTCCTGTTTTCTTGGAGGTCATAAATATTCTTCACTTGGATTCTGGGAGAACATTAAATGCTCCAGCTCACTCCTTTCCCAGTCGAATGTTTACTGACAAAGATTTTATATATGTTAAATGATTGGGACTTAGGACACAGGAAAGTTCCTCATCACATGCTGGTACGTAAATGTTCTGGCCTCTTTGTAAGTAATTGAGCCCTATGATCACACCTGGTTCCATCCAATCGATATTGCTCAATTTCCACACCCTTCGACCATCATCTGTTCCAAGAAGATGTCACAATAAGGACCCTTCAGAATCAAGGCCACACCCCAGGGAACAGAGACCAAAGCTGTTTCTAATCTTTTAAAAAATTTCATTCAAGGCATTTATTGATGGTCTGCTATGTGCCAGCTGCTGTTTCACATGCCGGAAAGAGAAGAGCGAGCAAGAGTGAGTTTCCACTCTCACGAAGCATGTGTGTCAGTGCACAGAGAGCAGGGGACACTGGGAGAGGACAATAACCAAGGGGGTAAACAGATATCATATAAGGAAGGATATGAGAAAACATAACGTTAGGTTATAAGAACCAGGGAGGAAAGTAGAACATGGGAATCTGTAGTAGGGGAGTTTGCTACACTCTAGAGCACAATCGGGAAAGGTCTCTCTCAGAAGATAACATTTGAGATTAAAGATAAGAAATCAGCCGTACATAAGCAGATATGGGATATTAATGATAGAGATAGCAAGTGCAAAGGTCCTGAGGCAGGAATAAGCTTGGTTACAGGCAGAGAGAGACAGTCCGGCTGGAGCAAGGTGAGAAGAGTGGAAGACACAACCTAGAGAGCTGGAATTGAGTTTATTCTGGGTGTGCCAAGGAGCCACTGGGAGTGATCACTTTGAACAGGAGAGTGATATGGACTGCTTTATGTTCTCAAAGATCACTTTGGTTCACTGTATGGACACTTCATTGTAGAACAGCAAGAATCAAAACAGGGAGGTCAGGTAGGTGATTATTTTACTAGTCCAGTAAGACAGAATGTTCTTTAGTTTGTCTTTTTTGTTTGTTTTAAGAAGGAAGGAAACCAAACATTTTAAGTAGGAAAACACCTCCACAAGGGAATTTGATTCATTCCTGAAGTTTTTGAACTTTATTTACTGTTGAAGAAAGGAATAACATCATATTCCCTTTATCACCCATCCCCTCTTTCTTCATCACAATAAAGTTACTTTTTCTGTGGCTGTTCCGCCAGTCCTCCCCATTTCTCTCTGGGAGCGCTCATTCCCAGATCTCTCTGTATGCATTCAGTGCACACTTCCTGACATCCTCTTCTCTGCCTGCTGGGGGGTCATGTGTGTGCTCTCCCTGGGACTACTGGACTGGCAAGGAGAACACCCAAGTCAGAGAGACAGACACAGATAAAACTGAGAACACAAAATGCTACATGCTAGAGCAGAGGTTTTACTTTACAGAGGTGAGGGTGACTTCTGGCTACTTTGAGTCCAAGAAGAAATAGAGCATCAGTACCTGGCAGGCACATACAGAACTGGTGTTCATGGTGCATAGAACCACTGACTGGGGGTTCAGGGATAAGATGTGGCCCTGGAGAGGAGAAAATCTAAAGTCAGAAGGACTCTGGTCCCCGGGCCCCAACCTTGGACAGAAGGAGGGGTGATGGCTGGACCCTGTGCAGGGGTATCACCCTTGATGCAGGACAAGAGACCTTGGCAGGGCCCCAGACTTACAACTCAGGCCAACCATAGGATAGCTCAACTCAGAGCCTATGGGTGGTGGGCCTTGACTGGGACATAGGGAGTTAAGGATCCCTTCAGCCCTCAAAGAACCTGAGTTGAGGGAAACAGAGATGGAGAGCAGGAAATTGGCCTTCAGATCAGAAAGTGATGGTAAATAAAGCTGGAGGGAGTATGTACCCACACTGTGTAGCTCCAATGCTAAGACGTATATTTTTTTAGGCCCTTCCAACAATTTTGAGCAGGGAGAGATGTGGTTAGAAGCTCCACCAAGAAGATAAAGCTCGCAGCACGCACATGTTAACTAGTGAGGGGAGAGCCAGGGGCAAGGAGATTACTTAGAAGGCTAATGCATGGAGCAGAGAAGCTGCTTAAGTTTAAAGGGGTTTCATGAGAATCCCACCAAACACGGTGGCCCATTTTCTATAATTCATCTGGACAAAAACCCCTGGAAGACCTGGGACCAGTGACCTGCATTGCAGTCCTGGCCATAATCTGCTGTGTGGCTTTGGCAAGCCACACCCCCCTTCCCTGAGCCCCCCTTTCCTTATCTATATAACAGGGGGCTCCGATCAAAGGACCGCTTTCAGCTCTGCATCTCCATTTGCTCTTTGCAATTTCATTTCTACATTTGTAAGCACTTGGGAGAGACTGATAAGGCATTTGATTGAAACCAGAGAGCCAAGGTGTCCAGAGAGACCCCTCCAGGCTTCTCCAGATGTGGGCCATTACCATGTAGTACTGAGGACTACCAGGCAGCTCAAACAGAATATTCGGGGAAATGACTTCAAACTGGCCATTTTTCCTTGTAAGGTTAAATCAAAGCATGGCAGGAATAAATTGTTCTCACAAGGAGATAATATTGTTTTTCCTGGCCTGGCAATGAGCTGGACATGGGGCTTTTGTGGGTCTTTCTCCAGTTTGCCGATCGCAGAGGCCGGAA
Organism: Enhydra lutris kenyoni; assembly: GCF_002288905.1. NCBI lineage: Eukaryota > Metazoa > Chordata > Mammalia > Carnivora > Mustelidae > Enhydra > Enhydra lutris. The sequence continues at coordinate 24,577,017 of NW_019154093.1, read as the reverse complement.
CATTGGGCTGTGTCCCCTTTCCTTTCTCTACACTGACCCCAAAATCTTCTAGAATGCTTAGCAAATACACACATGGGCAGAGCACAGTGCATTGGGGTGCTAAGGGCTTCACGAGCATTGATTTGTCAGTTGAAGTAGTGAGTCAGCTTGTGTGCCTGGGAAGAATGTAGAGACCAAGATGCTCCTGTTTGAAAGGAGGGTTGCCTCTGGGGCTGCTGGAAGGCCGGCAAGGTCAAGACCATCATTGGGACTCCTATGCATTAGTTTCTGTGGCTCAAGCAAGGGAACAGGAGATGCCTAGTCTCTCCAATGATTTTGTTTTAAGCTTCGTGTCCTTTGTTTTTATTCCTTCTCCCCTCTCTCATATTTTTTAAGTTTTTATTTTCTTTTAAAGATCTTTCCTGAATTATTTCATAACATACACATGTGTGTATGTACACATATATATTTGTAATTTTTTACCTTCATTTTTTAACTTTTTAATTCTTATTTTCACTTTTAAAAAGCCATCTTTTAAATTTTTTAACCTCATAGGTTACAGCCTATAATCATCATTCTTTACCTCTTTGTTTTCATATTTTTATTCATTATTTGGGGTTTTTTTTTTGCCTTTTATCTTATTTTAAATCTTGTCCAGACTGTCTCATTATTATATTTCAACTATTAGCCTTTCATTTTACTTGATTTTTAATTCTCTATTCTTGTTTCTCATGGATATGCCTGTACTTAAAAATAAGATTGTTGAAATTTAAAATCATCTCCTTTCCTTCCTCATTTTTTTTCTGCCTATCTCTCCCTTAACATGCTTCTTTCTCCTTTCAATGTGTTCTTGTCACAACATTCAAGAAGCGTAACTCCTGAATTTTGTAAAAAAGGGGAGTTCATCAGATATAAAAGATGTATACACACACAGATATAGATATAGATATAGATATAGATACACACACACACACACACACATATTTATATATATATCCACACTACGTAATTCCAATAAAACAGACAAAATTAATATATGGTGTTAGAGGTCAAGATAATAATTACCCTGGTTGGGGCATTAGAGCCAGTCCACATCACAGATGGGTTCCTTCATCTAGATGCCTTCAAGATACAACCCTAGGAGAAAGTGGGGGAAGACGTGGAGGGAGAAGACCTTAATTCCTCCTACACTAATAAGGATGATTGACCTCCTTTGTCCTTAAACCTTTGAATACTCCAGAACCTATAGGTTAGCTCTGCCCAGGGCCACAGTTGTGTCTGAACAAAGGCTGCCCCGACACTTGCAATCTCTCTCATTCATGGGTCCCACCACGTGATCATACGATGGGCTATCCACAGTACTTTGAGCCATATCTGGTGTGGGGAGTAAATGGCAGATGTAAACAAGATGTCATGCTGTGTTTCCACAGCTCATTTTCTTTTCTCTCTCCTTGCCAGACCTGAGGCTTAGTAAGGAAAAGGGCATTGTCTGAGACGGAAGGGGGAGCTCAAGAGAAGCACAAGCAAGGGAACCCAGCAGATCAAGGTGTGTGTGTGTGCGCGCGTGTGTGGGAAGAGCTTGAGGAAAGCTGTCCAGGGGGAGTTTCTTCTTCAGTTGAGATCTCTAAGATCTGGGCAAATGGAGTGGGCAACAACAGGGCGAGTGCTTGAAGCTGACCAGCCTGCATGGGTAAGGCCCACAGGTAAGAAGCATGGAACTCCTGAGGAACTGAAAAAGTCTCAATCTGGAAAGTTCTCTGGAAAGTTACATTTTACACCACCAGCACTTTAAATTCTATTGAGTTTCGTCAAACTGTGCCAAACAGGCCACATGCCCGGTTGGGCGGGTGGCAGGAGACCTCACCTGTGAAGAAGGTCTCTCTGAGCAATGAGGTAGCTGTGAACATCTGCATGGGAGGAGCACAGGAACAGGTCTGAGCCAAAGTTCGGGCACCTTGTCTGCTTTCATTCTTGTCCTTTCAGGTGGCTCCATCAACCTTTCTGGTACATTTCCAGGAGCAGCCTCTTTGTGTGGTTTTCTCCATAACCTCCCCTTGCATGTGGTCAGAGACAAATAGGGATAAATTGCCCCACTGTGGATCAGCTGCGTGGCTCATTGGTTAAGCATCTACTGTTGGCTCAGGCCATGATCACAGGGTCCTGGGATCGAGTCCAGCATCAGGCTCCTTGCTCTGCAGGGGGCCTGCTTCTCCCTCTGCCTGCTGCTCCCCCAGCTTGTGCTTACACTCTCTGACAAATACATAAAATCTTAAAAAACAAACAAAAAAAACAAAAAAAAAAAAAAAAAAACAACACCAAACTGCTCCACCAAGTGCAAAACTTAGACGAGTATAGTACACCCACCCAAAGTATTGGGACCCAAGGTATCTCTGGACTTTGGACCCACTAGAAAAGACACAAGGGCCCAGGCAAGAGGCTAAGACTGCTCTTCCCTCCTTTCCCAAGTTCCTCAAGGGGGATAATAAGGTCTCCTGTATACTATAATCTCTAAAGCAACTATTAAAATAACAAAACAAAGAGATACAACTAATAAGCCAAAAAGGAGATAAAATGGAATCATAAAAAAAAAGGGCCAAAAAAAAAAAGGGGCAGAAAATAAAGGAAGAGGGAATAAAGAACAGATGGTACAAATATATAACAAATAATAAGATGATAAACTTAAACCTAAGCATATTAATAATCACCTTAAATGTAAATGTCTACATGCATATAGATACACACTTATAAACAAAACTTTAGCAAATTAACTTTAGGGGATGGAGGGATGGGGTAACTGAGTGATGGATATTGGGAGGGTATGTGTTGTAATGAGTGCTGGGTATTGTATAAGACTGATGAATCACAGACCTGTACACCTGAAACCAATAATATATTATAGGTTAATTAATTAAATTTAAATTAAGAATATAGGTATGCATTTAAAAAGTCAATGTATCATGACCAAATAGGTTAATCCCAGGATGCACAGTTGTTTTAGACTTCAAAATATCAGTGTAATTCACTATACGAACAAATAAACTGAAATATATATACTCATCTTAATAGATGCAAAAAGAATCATATGACCAAATCCAACATCCATTTGATAAAAACTCTTGGCAAACTGTGGAAAGAATGGAACTTCTTCAGTCTTATATAGGGCAGCTATGAAAACCTACAGCCAATGTCACACTTAATGAAAAGACTGAGTACTTTCCTCCAAGTTCAGGAACAAGACAATAATGTCTCCTCTTACCACTTCCAGCCGACATTATACTGGAGCTTCTTGCAAATATAATCAAGCAAGAAAATCCAATAGAGGACATCCAGACTAGAAGAGATGAAATAGAACTATCTTTGTTCACAGATAATATAACCATCCAAGTAGGAAATTTTATATACTCTACAAAAACACAGTTATAACCACTGAGTTTAGCAAGATGGAAGAACTATCAATATCCAAAACTCAATTTTATTTCTATATAATAGCAAAGAACAGTTAGAAAAAATTTTAAGGGGCACCTGGGTGGTTCAGTCAGTTAAATGGCTGCCTTTGGCTCAGGTCATGATCCCAGAGTCCTGGGACTGAGCCCCACATCAGGCGCTTTCCTCAGCAGGGATACTGCTTCTCCTGCCTGTTGTTCCCAGTACTTGTGCTCTCTCTCTCTGATGAATAAATAAATAAAATCCTTAAAAAAAAAAAAAGAGGGGCACCTGGGTGGCTCAGTGGGTTAAGCTCTGCCTTCAGCTCAGGTCATGATCTCAGGGTCCTGGGGTCAAGCCCCACATCTGGCTCTCTGCTCAGCAGGGAGCCTGCTTCCCACCCCCCGCACCTGCCTCTCCACCTACTTGTGATCTCTGTCTGTCAAATAAATAAATAAAATCTTTTAAAAGGTAAAATTAAAAATTAAAAAGAGAAAAGAAAAAAATTTTAAATGTAATTTATAATAACTTCAAAATGTATTTTTATGAAATACTTATGAGTTAGTATGACAAAAGCTGTGAAGAACCCATACACTTAAAATTACAAAGAATTGTGGAGGTTAAATAAGACCTAAATCAATGGGGAGATCTACCCTGTTCCAAGTCCTAAAGACGTGATATGACTTAACCATTGATTCTCCCCATTTTGTCTTATTTACTCAACACATCCCAAACAAAGTTCCAGCAGAATTTTTGTGGCCCTTTTTTATTTGTTTGTGTTTGGATTTTGTGGTTTTTTGCAGAACTTGACAGGCTGATTCTAAAATTAATACAGAAATGTAAAGGATTTGGAATAGCCAAAACAACTTTGATGAAGAACAAAATTGGAGGGCTATCACTGCCTGACTCCAGGAGTTCTTATGAAGCTACAGTAATCAAAGCAGTGTGACATGGACATAAATAAGCAACTGGATCAATGGAATTGGATAGAGTTCAGAAATAGACTTGCACAAATGTAGATGGCTGGTTTTCATGCAAAGAAGCAATGACAATTCATGGAAAAAGGATGGTCTTTTCAAAAAATGGTGCTGAAGCATATGCAAAAAAGTGAACTTTCATCTACACCTCATGCCATATAGAAAGGTGAACTCAATTATCATAAAAACCTCATGTAAAGCCTAAACTGTCTACTTAACAAACATTGACTTGAGATGAATATGACTTAAATATAAGACCTAACTTCTAGAAGAAAATATTGGCAGTAAGTTCCTTGACATTGGTCTTGGCAATCATTTCTGGGTTTTGACCCCAGAGCATAAAAAAACAAAAGCAAAAATAAATAAGTGAGACTACATCAAAATAAAAAGCTCTGCACAAAAAAGAATCAACAAAATGAAAAGTCTACCTCTGGAATGGGTGAAAATATTTGCAAACCATTTACTGATAAGGAGGTAATATATAAAATACATAAGGAATTTATGCAACTCGATAGCAAAGAAACAATCTAATTTAAAAATGGGCAAATGAGAGACTATGGACTCTGAAAAACAATCTGAAGGGTTTGAAGAGGTGGGGGGGTGGGAGGTTGGGGGAACCAGGTGGTGGGTATTAGAGAGGGCACGGACTGCATGGAGCACTGGGTGTGGTACAAAAACAATGAATACTGTTATGCTGAAAATAAATTTTTAAAAATGATTAAAAAAAATGGGCAAAGAACCTGGACAGATATGTTTCTAAAGAAAAAATCCAGGTACATGAAAAGGTGCTCAACATCATTAATCATCAGGGAAATGCAAATCAAAACCACAATGAGATATCATCTCATACCTATTAGAATGGCTCTTATCAAAAAGACAAGAAATAACAAGTATTGGCAAGGAAGTGGGGCAAAGGGAACACGTACATTGTTGATAGGAATTAAATTGGTATAATCACTCAGCAAAATAATATAGACGTTCCTCAAAAAAATTAAAAATAGAACTAACTGTCATATAGAGTATGATCCAGCAATCCCATCTCAGGGTATTTATCCAAAGAAAATGAAATACGTATCTCAAAGAGATATCTGCACCCCCATGTTCACTGAAACATTATTCACAATGGTCAAGACATGGAAACAACCTAAGTGTCTATTGATGGATGAGGGGATATAGAAAATGTGAATAAATAGCTGTGAAATTTAAACCCTGAACTATAAAACTTTTAGAAGATAATATGGGGGAAATCTTTGTAGCACTGGGTCAGGCAAAGATTTCTGAGATCTAACAGTACAAACATGATCCATAAAAAGAACAAATAGATAAATTGATCGACCCTGTTAAAAAATTGAAAAGAAAAGCCACAGACTGAGAGAAAATATCCACAAACACAGATCTGATAAAGAACTTGTATCTAAATACAAAAAGAACTCCCAAAACTCAATAATAAGAAAACAAAAGCTCAATTAAAGAAATCAGAGAAGATTTGGGGACGCCTGGGTGGCTCAGTCAGTTAAGCATCTGCCTTTGCAGGTCATGATCCTGGGGTCCTGGGATCAAGTCAGCAGGAAGTCTGCTCCTCCCTCTTCCTTTGCCCCTCCCCCACTCAGGTGCACACTCTCTTTCCCTCCTTCTCTCTCCAATAAAATCTTTTTAGAAAATTAATAAGTAATTAAAAAATCAGAGAAGATTTGAACATAAGCTGCATCAAAGAAAATATATGTATGACAAATAAGCACACAAAGAGATTCTCAAGGTCATAGTCACAGGGAAATGTAAATGAAATGAGAAAAACCCTGTAAGATATGACTACATGTGGATTAGAATGGTTAAAATTAAAAGGATTGACTATACCAAATGTTGGCCAAGATTTGAAAAACTAAAACTTTCACACGTTGACAGTGAGAATGTAAAATGCTCTAACCACTTTGGAGAACAGTCTGGTAGCTTCTTAAAAAGTGTTGAGCATTTAGCTACCATATGACCTAACCATTCCACTTATTTACTGAAGAGAGGGGAAAAAAAAAATCAATCCATACAAAGACTTATATGTGAACACTCCCAGCAGTTTTTTGTTTTGTTTTGTTTTTTGGGTTTTTGTTTGTTTGTTTGTTTTTTGCAACAGCCAAAATCTTCCCCAATGTCTGTCAACAAACAGGTCAACAGATACAAAAATTGCAGTATATCCAAACAATGGAATACAACTCAGTGATAAAAGACAACACAAACAGGGATGAATCCCCAAATAATTATGCTGGGTAGAATGAGCTAGATTTTTTTTCAAAGAGTATACTATATAATTGCCTTTATGTCAAGTTCCTTTAAAAGTAAACAAATTTATAGTGACAGAATGCAGATCAGTTTTAGTCTAGAGTGGTGGAGAGTCAAGGTGAGGAGGGCCAGGAAGAAGGGAATATAAAAGCGGATGAGGAAACTTTTGGTAGTGATGGATACATCCACCATCTTGACTGTGAAATGGTTCCACAAATATGTGCATATATCAACACTTATAAAATTGTCCTGTTTAAATGCACGCAGTTTGTATACAACAGTTATATCTCAACTTTTAAAGAAAGAAAAGAAAAATCTACTTGGGTGTCTGGGTGGCTCAGTCAGTTAAGTATCTGTCTTTGGTCCAGATCATGATCTCAGGATCCTGGTATCCAGGCCTGCATCAGGTGGGCTTCCTGCTAGACAGGAGTCTGCTTCTCCTTCTTCTTCTGTCTTCCCCAACCCATTCATGTTCTCTCTTGCCAGTGCTCTCTCTTTCAAGTAAATAAAATTTTTAAAAAAGAAAGAAAAAGAAAAATCCTTCAATGGTTTCATCTCATCACAGCGCCATTTGAGTTTCATTCTAACCCCTAATTGTGGCCCACAAGCCCTACGACATATCCTGGCCCAGGAGTACCTCTCTCACCTTATCCTATTTGTTCTCTCTTCCCTGCCTCTTCTACTCCTTCTGCCTTAATGACTTCCCTCCTCCTCCCTTCAAGCCCTGTCATACACCAAAAACATTCACTTGTTTCTCCCTCTTCTCCAAGACATCCCCTTGACTGGCTCTCAGCTTCAGTGCTCAGCACACCCATCACCCCTGAGTGAGGTCTTCTAGATGACGCAGATGGACTAGGTCCCATAGCACTATTCTTCTCTGCCATGCTGGGCTTACTTCTTCATAACATTTATCACCATCTGACAGCAGCTTATTTACTTATTACTACTTGTTTACTATCTCTCCTTCCAAAAAAGCAATTTCATACTTGAAAGGTAGAGACCTTCTCTGTTTTGTTCAATGCTTTATCTCCAGTGCCTGGATTATACTCTGGCACATGGTAGAAGCTTCATAGATATTTTTGAATGAATGACTAAGTTCAGTATGCTATTTAAGTCTTGAAAGGGTTCACTTTTCATTAAATATTAATGCTCTAGACATGGAGGAGAGCTTGGTTTTAGAGCATTTATCTTCCTAATTCACACCGTTAATCCATCCATCTTCCTGACTTTTAGGAATGCTTACTTTTCTCTGTTTACAAGCCAAGATCAGCTTCCTTGACATATATAAACTCCAGGCTGCTTTCCAACTGGGTCCCCGTGATGCCCCTTATGATACTGTAATTTGTCAAAAACTCAAGTTTGAAACAAAGAATTCAGGAGAGATTCCTTGTCTAAAAACGGAGGGTACCTAGAGGCAAAAGCAAGTATTCTGATGAGGTTAAAGTGTTGGGTTAGAGGAAAGAAGTTATATAATATTTTATATTGACCTATGAGCCAAGCAAAACCACTGTGTATGGCAAATGGTATTTGTCTTCTTTCACTAAAGGTGAAAACTGAGCAAGTCTTCTGATGTCAAAATCTATATTCTTTCCAGTAAGGGAAGTAGCTATAGGTAAAGCTAGGACAGGAGGAATTCTGTTTTCAGCCATGATAAGCTAAGTTACACTATAATCTCAATGACCGAGCACAAACATATTTATTTCTAGTTCACACAAAGTCCCTTATCGGTCCAGTACTGATCGAGGACAGTTTCCCTTCACATCAGTTAATATTCAAGGATTCTTCATTTTTATGGCATCTTCATTTAGGATGCATACTTTCATAATCATTGGAACACGGGAAATAGAACCATGGAGAATAGATCTCCAGCTCTCAAACAGCTCCATCCATACATGACTTATGTCAATTCTACTCCTATTTTATTGGCCAAATCAAACTTCACAGCCTTGGCTAATGTCAAGGGACTGGGAGGACAATTACTCCATGTACCTGAAAGAAGGAGACCAGAAATACTAGTGATTAGCATGAAGGTTTTCTCAGGTTTCAATCATGGAAGACCTTGAACTTCAACTGAAGAGAGGGGACCTTACATGGTTAGCCAATGTACAGCCATAGAAGGTTGGATCATTGAGTGGTGGTATCAAGAATAAGGCTCTATTAAGAGCTGAAACAGGGATCTCTAATCCCATGAAACCTGATTTCAATCTATGAATACCTAGAAATGTTAATGGTGTTTACGCCTGTGAGCACACAGCCTGTGTATCTAAGCATGTGCATTTAAGGTAAAGACTCATCTCATCTTTATGTAAATAAAGATTAGCACATGTCTACCTGCCTGACTCTGCAGGTGAGAACTTTCTAGTCACATCCTTACCTCCAGCCACTCATTACTGCCCATACCCCCAGCACTGCCAAAAACATCTTCCAAACAGCTGGAGGTTCTACTTGCTGACTTTGCAAAAGCCCCTCTTAAATTCCTCTTTTCTTAGAAAGTGACTCGGGCCAAGTACTGAGAAGTTCACAACAGATGGGATGCATTTACACAGAACCAGGGCCAGAGAACACCTATCTCTTCATGCACGGCCATAGACTGGGCAGAAAATATCCTCCGAAGCTTGCTTTTCACACCTGTCAGATGTAACAACTCTGTGTGTGCATGCACTTTGGGGAAAGAGACTTCCCTGATTAAGAAAATATTTTCAAACAAATACACCAGTAGACTTTTTCTGTACAGCAATGCCATTCCCTTCGTCCTCGTGATCTTGAACCAAAGCCAGAAAGATGTTCTCTAGTCATGTGTCTTTAAAAGAAAGTTGGAGCCTGGATCTGTCCATTCCCTATTTAATTTATGAGAGAAATACGTTCTGACTACAATCACATGCCTTTTACAGTCCTTTCTTTTTCTAGGGCCTTGCTCTGGGGGGCTGCAATATTCGTTTTCAAGTTCAGGCCTCTCCTATTTGGAAGATGTGAGGCTGTAGGTTGGGTTCCTGGGGAGGTGGGCTGAGATGGAAATAGCACTCAGGATGCTGAGTAGGGCACACTTGGAAGGGAAGGGAAAGAAGGGGTGTAAGATGGGGAGGAAGGAAAAACCAGGCTGCAGAGAAGGCTTCTGCTGACCCCACAGGGGGCTCAGAAGCTGGAAAGACCCTTTGGCGTTACCCACTTCACAAGACAAGCAGAGGACTTTCTGCAGCAAGCATCGTTGGAGGCAGGCTACCCCAGAAAGGAGGAATGGCTTTAGGTGAGGCAACTCTCCCCACTGCAGGGCAATTTCCAGAGACAGCCAGAGACATCTCCTGCCACTGAAGAGCAAAGTCATTCATTGCTGAAGGGACACGGAGATGACACATTACAGCATCCACTATGTATTTTGTATCCACAGCTAGAGTTCAAGTTAAGCAGGGTGTTATCATGGGGTGGCACTGGACCAAAGAACACCAGACAAAGATCAGTGATCTTTGGTCAAGCAGAACTGAGTCACTCAGGCAATTGTTGGGGTACTGCACCCCAATAAAGATTAGGACTTCAGTCAAGCCTCTGATGTTTGTGATCCTTCCCTAACCTCCATATAACACACTCCCTAGCCACTTACAGGCTAGAGCAAGCTGCAATAGATTTGTCTCACCCTGACACTTATCTGTGCTCCCTTTCCTGAAAAGCTGATGTCAGCTAACAGAACCCACTGCTCTAGACCACCCTGTGCCTTTATTTTTTTTTAAGATTTTATTTATTTATTTGACAGAGAGATCACAAGCAGGCAGAGAGGCAGGCAGAGAGAGAGAAGGAAGCAGGCTCCCTACTGAGCAGAGAGCCCGATGCAGGGCTTGATCCCAGGACTCTGAGATCATGACCTGGGCCAAAGGCAGTGGCTTAACCCACTGAGCCACCCAGGCGCCCCACACCCTGTGCCTTTAAATCGGGCCAGCTCTCCCACAGCCACCAACATGGACAATCACAAGTACTCCAGCTCCTTTCACTTTGCTCAGGATCTTGCTCACACTCCCAGATCTGAGCATTCGCCTGGCTTGAAGATTTCCTTCACCCTGCTGGCCTCTGGGAAGAGTTGAAGGATTGTGAACTTCCCAGTTGGGGTCCTCATCCTCCATGCTTCTGGCTCACCATCACTCTCTTAATTCCTCATCCCCTAGACATGTTAGGGGATCTTTGCATGCAAGCTCCAAGATACTGGTATTGTGGCTTGAATCATGTACCCCCAAAATAACGTGTTGAAGACCTACCCTCTAGTACCTAAAAGGTGACCTTATTGGGAAATAGGATCTCTTAACCTTACTACAAATGTAGGTTAAATGGTAGGTTAAAAATGAGGTCATTAGGGCAAGCCTAATCCAATATGACTGGTATCTTTATAAAAAGGGGAAATTTGGTCATCCACCCAGGGAAGATGTCATGTGAACATGAAAGCAAAGGTCAGGATACTGTGTCTATAAGTCAAGGAATTACAAAGATTGGCAACAAACCATCAAAAGCTAGGGAAAAGGCATGGAAGAGATTCTCCCTCATATCAACCCTACTGGCACCCTGATCTTAAGACTTCTAGCCCCTAGGGGCACCTGGGTGGCTCAGTGGGTTTAAGCCTCTGCCTTCAGCTCAGGTCATGATCTCAGGGTCCTGGGATCGAGCCCCGCATCGGGCTCCCTGCTCAGCGGGGAGTCTGCTTCCTCCTCTCTCTCTGCCTGCCTCTCTGCCTACTTGTGATCTCTGTCTGTCAAATAAATAAATAAAATCTTAAAAAAAAAAAAAAAAGACTTCTGGCCTCCAAAACCAGAAGACAAGCAGATAATGTCTTTCGTCAAAGCCACTCACTTTGTGGTATTCTGTTAGGACAGCCCAAGCAGACTAACCCACTTGGGATCCTTGCCCACTCCTAGCCTGCATCCTGGTCATCATTCTGGACAGGCCTACCACAAGTGCCCTGAGACAGGGAAACCAGACATTACACCAGGGTCACAAGGCCAGCAAGGAAAAGAGATGTCACCAGCACTTTAGAAGTTAGGTCACCCGCCAATCAAAATCACAATGGGCCATCCCCTAACACCCATCAGAATGGCCACTACCCAAAACCAGATCATAGCAAGTGTTGCCAAGGATGTGGGGAAACTGAAATATCTGTGAGTGGCTGGTGAGAATGTGCAATGGCGTGCCATGGAAGACAGTATGAAGGTTTCTCAACAGACTGAAGTGGAATTACTATAGGACCCAGCAATTCTACTTCTGGTTAGAGATCCAAAGGGAATTGAAAGCAGGATCTTGAAGACATACATTCACACCCATATTCATTGCAGCATTATTCACAATAGCCAAGAAGGGCACGTAGCACAGATACCCACCCACAGGTGAACGGATAAACAAAATGTCATATGTAGAGACAATGGAGTATTCATCCACAAAATTAAGGAAATCCTGGCACGTGCTACTACAAGGATGAACCTGGAAGACATTATGCTGAGTGAAATAAACCAGTCACTGAAAGACAAATACCGTATGATTCTACATACCTGAGATCTCTTGAGTAGCCCAAATCGTGGAAAGAGAAAGTAGAAGGGTGGCTGCCAGGGGCTGGGGGGCCGGCAGAGTGGGGAGTTATTCAATGGGTATAGAGTTTCAGTTTTGCGAGGTGAAAAGTTCTGGAGATCTGTTACACAATAATGTGAATATAGTTAACACTACTAAACTGTATACCTAAAAATTAAGAGAATAAACTTTATGTTATGTGGTTTTTTAACCACAATTAAAAAGAAAAAGAAAGAGACGCTGGAGGCCAGGTCACCTGGCTCTTGGCCCAGTCCTCTTCTGCATGGCGTGCCACCTCTCCCTGCCTACACGGGGGGAAAATGTCATGGGGACATGAAGGCAGAGATGGGGCTGATGGATCTATAAGCCAAAGGAACGCCAAAGACTATCGACAAAGGCATTCCATGCGGATGCTTTGCAAAGGACAAGGGACAGACTAGTCATTTGACAAAAGCACCACCCATCCTTTAAAATGGAAAAGGGGGCATTCATTGCACAACTCCTGGGGGGCTCAAAGGATCCCCGATCTGACCTGATCTTCTCAGCCACACTGTTGACAGTCCTCATTTCTCCATCCTGGAGAGGAGGAAGCTGAAGGGCAGAGGGGAAAGTTCCAAGTCCCCCATCCAGTGGGAGGCTGACCTGGGACCTCCTCCCACCACCCCAGTTGCCCGTTTGATGACTATTTTGCAAAAACCACTTGGCTTACAGAGCTTTTCAGAAACGTTCAAAGGGATAACTAGAACTCTCTGCCACACACACTTATCGGTGTGCTCATCTGGTTTTTTTTCCCCCCTCTTTTTATTTTTTTTCTGGAAGGGAAAACGGATCAGCGAGGGAAAAATATTTTCTTTAGAGGTCATTCAAGGTATTTGGTAATTTGGATTGCCAAATATCGCAAAAGAGAAATAAGTATGATGTGGGGTTGGGGTGAAATTAAACATTCAACCAGTCCTGAGAGGCTTGGGAGAAGCTTTCAGCACAGCTCCTTGGCCACCGCCCCCGATGCTCACACAGCCTTTTGAGCTGGCAGATCCTGGGGAGGCTGCTCCAGGGTGGCCAAAGACGCCTCTTGCCAACGTCAGTTACCCTCTCAAATCCTGCCCACCGAAAACAAACCCACTGCCCCACCCCCAGTCCTCGGTGTGTTCAAATTTCTTTCCCTCTTGCCAAAACCTGATTTCCTGTTTCTAAGAAAAAAAAAAAAAAAACACACTTTTAAAATACCCCTTTAAAAAATCTCCTTAAGGCAGCTTACACATCAAAGAGCTCTTAGAAAGTAGGGTTCTGTTTGGTTAAGTACACATGAATCAGAAAAATTCTGATTAAATTTCCCCTTTTAAGTGCTAAGGATTTTTACCGGACATGGGCAAAAGGTTTTTGGACAAAGCACAGATTCTTGGGGGCTGCGAGGAATATTCATCTTGTCCAGTGAGCTCATTGCAGAGATGAGGACCCCAAGGCCCAGAGAGAGACAGTGATTTCCTAAGGTCTTGTGGCAAGGAAACAACAGAACCGAACCCCAGCCTGGGCACTTCACTCCCAGTCTGGTGGTGTTTCCATACCTCTGTCAATTTTCTCTTAAGTTGGAAATTATAAGACTTTTTTCAAAGTCAGAGGTGATTAAAAGTTTGAAACATTCAGAAGGAAGGTAGCTACTGATCTCATTTTTTTAAAGGTATCAGAGTCTAAAAAGAATGGCCATAATTCCCTTTACTGAGTACTTATCATATATGCGTATTATTCATTTAATCACCACAATCATTCTATGAGATATTTACTGTATTTTATTTTACAAAACAAAAAAAAGAAAGAAAAAGGAATTTTTAAAAGAGGGGAGGAGAGGGAGAACAGGATCAAATATTGTTTTGAGCTTTTGCTCTATTTCTTGTGGGTCCAAAATGTGCAAGGCTCTTTCTCACACCAGGTATCCGATAACCCTCAAAGCAGTTTTACGAGGTAAATATTATCATCTCTGTCACACAAATGACAAGAGCAGATCTTAAAGAAACGTGTCAGCTCTCCCAATTTCTTACCAACGGTGAGTGGTAGCATGGGGTTTGGAATCAACATCTGGATGGCAAAGCCCACCCTCTTCCTGTTACTTCGCAGGGCTGTCTAGAGGGTCAAATCAAATCATGGAAGGGAAAGCCTTCTGGAAAACTGTAAAGAAGGTAACCTATCGGGGCGCCTGGGTGGCTCAGTGGGTTAAGCCGCTGCCTTCGGCTCAGGTCATGATCTCAGGGTCCTGGGATCGAGTCCCACATCGGGCTCTCTGCTCAGCAAGAAGCCTGCTTCCTCCTCTCTCTCTCTCTCTGCCTGCCTCTCCGTCTACTTGTGATCTGCCTCTGTCAAATAAATAAATAAAATCTTTAAAAAAAAAAAAAAAGAAGGTAACCTATTTGAAGGATAATCGTTTGAATTCTAAGCTGTTGTATTTTTTCTAAATTTCCACTCTGGCTTTTCACAACAGGGTCCCAGAGCCAGCCAATGACCAGGGGCCCAAGCCTCTCAGCTGAAAAACATTTTCCAAATAAAAGATTTGATTGAACACACTCTTGTTTTCCTTGGGCGGGTCCCAACCACCCAAATGTTTAATTGGGTTGGAAAGTTTTGATCCTGATGGCCATTGTAGGAGGCAAATGAGAAACGTGGAGCCTTGCTCTCTGACCCTGAGAGGAGTAGGGGGCCCAAGAAAACCACAAAGAGCAGTCACCCCACTAGCAGCGATGCTATCAAAATAGCAGCATTGTTAGATCAAATGCTGGTTCATTAGCTGGCCTGCTCACTTGTTTATTCTAGGCTGTCCTGTGAGCACCTTCTGCAAGTCATACCCTGCTTCAGGCATATGGAATACAAAGGAATATCTACGGTCTTTCCCTCAAGAAGCCCACAGGGCTGAGGACTTGGATAATATCCCACATGAATGTTCCCCTGCCCTTCCTATTCAGAACTTACTATTCCCTCTTCTCTAGGCCATAATTTATGTCAGTGTTAGGGGCTGAGTTGTGGACCCCTAACCCCACCACCAAATTCATAGGCTGAAGTCCTAACTTCTTTACCTCAGAATGGGACTGTATTTGGAGACAGGGCCTTTAAAGATGTAATTAATGCGAAATGAAGTTGTTCAGGTGGATGCTGATCCAATATGGCTGGTGTCATGGTAAGAAGAGGTTAGGACACAGACACACACAGAAGGAAGGCCACATAAAGACACAGAGAGAAGAAAGCGGTCTATAAGGCACCAAGAAGGGTCTCAGAAAACCAATCCTGCCACACTTTGATCTCCTCCTTTGAGCCTCCACAACTGTAAGACAATGAATTTCTGTTAAGACACACACTCTGTGGTTTTTGTTAAGGCAACTCCAGCAAACCAATACAACGGGCTAAAACCTTGACTCTGATCTGCTGGTTATGCGTATTATTTTGGTGTTTATTGAATTAAAAAATAATGATAAAAATAACCCTGGTTCAACCCTCAATAGGGTTTGCAGTCTCCAGGGGAGACTGGCATTTTTTCTTCCTTGTTCTGTGCTAAGTGCTAGGGATGGAAATGTTGTGAGCCTTCTTCATAGAGTATTCTAGTGGGGAGCCAAGCCGACATCTCATGCATTGTGATTTAAGTGCTGTGATAGGGGACTGCAATGCTCAGGGTGCAAAGGAACCTCCTAACCCAGCTGGTGGAGGGAAAGGGTCAGGGGACTCCTCCTGGACAAGAAACTCCCCAACTGTCATGAAGTACAAACAACTGTGACCAGGAGAGGGTGGGGACAGACCATTCCAGGCATGTGCACATGCAGTGGGCATGAGTGGTCCAGCCATGACAAATCAGTGCATGCGAGGGAGTAAGAAGAGAGAATGCCCCAGGCTGAAGCTGAGGCCAGGTCACAGAGAGGGTGAGGGCCAGCCTTCCGCAGAAGAGGCCCTTGAGGAGTGTTCAGTGAGCTGAATTGAAATGACTGCCCCTAAACATGGCATACAGACCCACCCACTGAGAAGAAACGAGCCCATTTCCTTTTCTCCTCTACTCCAATCAACCAGGCCCCATCCTTCCCTCCTTCACACCACCTTCTTTGTGAAATCTGACCAGAGCTTGGCCTGGAGGTGGTCTTTCTCTTCATCGTGGTCACACCAATGCTATTTGTTGAAGGGTCCTGCAGGATAACAGAGACTCATCAAGTCAGCAGACCTGGGAGCCAGTCCTGGAAAGTTCTGGGACCTTGGGGTGAATCACTCCAGTTCTGAAAGCCTCTGTTTCCTAATCTTTGAACTGAAGGTAACAAGACCCATCAGTATCCATCATCCTTTTCTTCCTTATTGTGATAGAGCTTCCATCATATTTTAGCTGGGCACACACAGCCATGAGCTGGAGGCTGTGTTTCCTGGCCTCCTTTGCAGCTGTGGTGGTCAGAAACCTCAGCTCAGAACAGTGGACATGAGCAGAAGTGAAACAAGCAACCCTCAAATCACTCCTTAAAGACAGCTTCACTACTTGCCAGGGAACCTCTTCCATTCTTTCTGAGGGCTAGGAAATGGAAGCAACCAGAGCAGGTCCCAAAGCCACACCATGCAGGTGATGGACTGACCTACCAGCCAGGGATCCTGGATGTACCCCACACCAAGTCCCCCTCGACTCTTCAGAAGATTAGACATATGCTTTGTTTATACCACAGAAGCCTCAGTCTCTTTGTGCAAACACTTCATCTGTACTCTAAGTAACCCAGAGCCTTCTTTTGGAGACTATAGATAATATCTTCAAAGCTACTTGATGTGTAATGGATCTGTGATTAGTTGATGCTAATAACTATTATTAGGATGAATTAATAAGGTACGGTGGTTTGCTAGGCACGGCTGGCAAGGAAAAGGGAAAGTTTCTCAGACTCTGGGATTTCTCACTCAAGAGTCTAGGACCATGGGGCGACTCTGAGTAGTGATGGGGGCAGAGTAAGGAGGAGCCAATGGAGAGGGGAAATAAAGGCAGACTTCAGCTGTGTTGAATTTTAGCTGCTGGAAGGATTCATGGAAAGAGATGCCAGCAGGCAATTTGAAATTCAAACTGAAGTTAGGCCTAGAAACCAGGAATTGTTGAGGGGAGTCGGGGGAGCTATAGGACCGGATAAGATTTCTAAGGGAGAGAGCCACAGACCCAAGTCTTAGAAGGATGCTGAGGAGACCAGCCTGTCTGGAGCAAAGATTTTTAAGGTACAAGGGAGAGAAAATAATAGAAAAGCTGGGTTAGATCTTATAGAGTAGCAGGAGGCCTGCTGAGTTCAAATTTTACTCTAAAGGCAGTCGGGGGACATGGACAGTTTTGAATGGGGAGGAAGGTGACAAGGAAGCTGCCTGTCCTACCAGAGGAGCCCTGGGTGACACAGAGGAGTGCACTTCATCTCACCAGGTAAACCACTGCACTGGGATTTAGCAAACATGTGCGAAGTATAGGGAACAACTTCACTAAACATTTGGCCTCTAGGTGGTGGCTTGTGAGATGATAGACTTTTTTTAATATAAAAACTGGGGGATGCCTGGGTGGCTCAGTTGGTTAAGCAGCTGCCTCCGGCTCAGGTCATGATCCCAGTGTCCTGGGATCGAGTCCCACATCGGGCTCCTAGCTTGGCAGGAAGCCTGCCTCTCCCTCTGCCTCTGCCTGCCCGCTCTGTCTGCCTGTGCTTGCTCGCGCTGTCTCTCTCTCTCTCTCTCTCTGACAAATAAATAAAATCTTTAAAAAAAATTTAAAAACTAGGTGAAGTTAAATGTTTTAAAAGGTCCATGTGTGTTATGAACTAGGTAAGTCAAAGCACTTTAAGGTTGAATCTTTTGGGGCGGTTCTGTGGAGACAGTGAGAGCAAAGATTTGACCAGAGTGACTCTATGGATTGAAAAATAACATCACAAAGGAGGTGGGAAGACAGGTGTCTCCCATTCATTCTTTTGGTCCTTCAGTCAACAGAGAAACATTGAGGGTGTACTCCATGTCTGTGTATGCTGGGTGCCAAAGGGAGGGTGGACAAGAGACTAATCTATTGGGAGGTGAGGAGTTCGTGGTGGAAATTAAAGCCAAATGAAGGAGTAAAAGTGAAGGGGGCAGCTGCATTATCTCAGAGAAGTTCCCTCTGAAGCAATCTTTGAGCCCAGTAGGTGAGGGGACCCAGGTGGGTCTCAGAGGCAGAAGGAAAAGCAAAGTTCCAGAGATGGGAGAGGGCATGACATGAATGGCCATAAGGTCAAGGCCAGCAGCAGAGTGAGACGAGTGCTTAGATGCAAGTTCAAGGAGACACTCACTCTCAGGGCCATGCAATTGCCAACCCAGAGAATAAATATCTCCTGACATCCTGGGCCCAAGCCACTCTCCTTCCATTCTTGGGTCATCTTAGTCCAAATCCTGGTGGCAGGAGCTGAGTGTAGGATGTGGGGAGTGGCAGCGGACCCCAGGGTGGCCACTACTACAGGAGATCTCTACCAGAAGATCTCTACCAGGAAGCCCAGGCCATAAATGCTCATTTGCTTGTTCTGCCTAAGAAACCTGACGTACAGTTCCCAAGAAACCCTGCATGCCTAGAGGGGTCACCTAAAGGGTAAGAAGAGGGTTTGGATCCACTTCTTGATATGCTAGAGGATCTTCACTAAGGAGAAAGGTCCAGGCTTTTGTCCCAACATGACATGGCTGTAAAACCTCAAGGAAACCCCTCCCCCACTCTGGACTCAAATTTCCTTTCATGTAGCATCAAAGGATTAGATTTGATGAACTCAAAGTGCCCCCCACCACCCCCCAGGTCTGAAATGTTATGATTCTAAGAACTCAAAACAAACCTCTGTTTTCAAAAAGAGAGAAGTGTCTCAAGGAAGCTATCAAATGTTGGAAGAAAACAAACCCATTTCTCTTCTTCCTCAAATGCTTCTAAGACACATGGGAGATAGTTTCAGAGCTCTAGTTGTGGGATCAATTTCTGCCATGGGAGGGAAGAGCCTCTCTAGGGGTGTGATGACCTAGCTATCACCAATAGCCTCGAAATCTGCCATTCTGGGGAGGATTCCCATGCTAGCACCATCACTGACCAGAATCATGGTGGACACTCACGAGAGGAACCACCGCAGGAGTCAGCAGATAAACAACAATGTTCTATTTTGAATGAAGCGGTCCACTTGAAGCCAATCTTTCCATTCTTGATTCCCAGCCAACACAGATATAACTGTCCCATTACCTGTCTCTCTTAGGCTTTCCACAAGGCCTCTTGCCCATTCCACATTTCTAACAATCTCCCAGGGGTTTTGGTTTTTTGAGAAATTTCCATTTTGACATCTAGTTTGACTTCTTCACCCAGGATCTGAGGCAGAAACTATCATTGCTACTTTCTAAACAAGGACAGTGAGGCTTTCAGAGAGAAGAGCTACAAGAACCTCGCATGTGGGTATCATTCCTGAAAAGCTGGCAGCAAGACTCTATAAGGTTGATGCCATGAAATTTCATGACAACAGGGGGTTAGTGACCAGAAATACTCCTGTCTGTTGCATCAGTGAATCAAATCTCAGGTTTACACCTTATAAATATCTATGGTCTCTCATTGTGTCCCAGTATAACAGACAGCTGGGACACAGATGCCACACCATCCCTTCCACCATCCTCTACACCTTTGACTTTAGGTTTTTGGATGGATATCAACTCCTTTCTCCTTCCACTCCCCCTTAAAAAGTCCATGCATATCAGCTCCAGCAAATCAATCCCATGCCACTGGTTCTGCCACCAGCCCGACTCCAGTGCACATCTGGGCTCCACTGGGTCACCCCTGCAATATGCTGCCCTAAGGAAAATCTTTTCAGGGACTCAGAGTGGCCTCCACCCTCTAAGGGTAGAAGGATAGAGAAACGTAGATCCAGGACACCAGCTTCTCTAATTTTCCACTCCTGACTCACAGTACCCTGCCCAGAAAGGCCTTTGGGTCTCACACTGCACAAGTTAAGAATGCCAGGATTTAATAGATGTGTTCACATATGCAGGATGAGCCAAAGAATAGAAACTCTGTCGCATCTAGCGGAAACGCCCATGAGAGACGTGCATTCCCTGAAATAACCTGATAGCCAAAGTGGGGAGAGGCAACAGTGAGGGAAAGAAACAGTGGTCTCTCAAGTCCAACAAAGCACAGTTGTACACTTGCAGAGCAAGGCTTCTGGGGGTACCACCTAGAGGAGGGTAGACCCAGGACAAAGGAAAGCAGGTGGCAGAAGTTCGCTTAATAAGTCAGTTTTTTTTTAATTTTTAAATTTATTTTCAGCATAACAGTATTCATTGTTTTTGCACCACACCCAGTGCTCCATGCAATCCGTGCCCTCTCCAATACCTACCACCTGGTACCCCCAACCTCCCACCCCCCACCCCTTCAAAACCCTCAGATTGTTTTTCAGAGTCCATAGTCTCTCATAGTTCATCTCCCCTTCCAATTTTCCTCAAATACCTTCTCCTCTCTAACTCCCCTTGTCCTCCATACTATTTGTTATGCTCCACAAATAAGTGAAACCATATGATAATTGACTCTCTCTGCTTGACTTATTTCACTCAGCATAATCTCTTCCAGTCCCATCCTTGTTGCTACAAAAGTTGGGTATTCATCCTTTCTGATGGAGGCATAATACTTCATAGTGTATATGGACCACATCTTCCTTATCCATTCATCCGTTGAAGGGCATCTTGGTTCTTTCCACAGTTTGGCGACCGTGGCCATTGCTGCTATAAACATTGGGGTACAGATGGCCCTTCTTTTCACTACATCTGTATCTTTGGGGTCAATACCCAGTAGTGCAATGGCAGGGTCATAGGGAAGCTCTATTTTAATTTCTTGAGGAATCTCCACACTGTTCTCCAAAGTGACTGCACCAACTTGCATTCCCACCAACAGTGTAAGAGGGTTCCCCTTTCTCCACATCCCCTCCAACACATGTTGTTTCCTGTCTTGCTAATTTTGGCCATTCTAACTGGTGTAAGGTGGTATCTCAATGTGGTTTTAATTTGAATCTCCCTGATGGCTGGTGATGATGAACATTTTTTCATGTGTCTGATAGCCATTTGTATGTCTTCATTGGAGAAGTGTCTGTTCATATCTTCTGCCCATTTTTGATATGATTGTCTGTTTTGTGTGTGTTGAGTTTGAGGAGTTCTTTATAGATCCTGGATATCAACCTTTTGTCTGTACTGTCATTTGCAAATATCTTCTCCCATTCCGTGGGTTGCCTCTTTGTTTTCTTGACTGTTTCCTTTGCTGTGCAGAAGCTTTTGATTTTGATGAAGTCCCAAAAGTTTATTTTGGCTTTTGTTTCCTTTGCCTTTGGAGACATATCTTGAAAGAAGTTGCTGTGGCTGATATCGAAGAGGTTACTGCCTATATTCTCCTCTAGGATTCTGTTGGATTCCTGTCTCACGTTAAGGTCTTTTATCCATTTTGAGTTTATTTTTGTGTATGGTGTAAGAGAATGGTCGAGTTTCATTCTTCTACATATAGCTGTCCAGTTTTCCCAGCACCATTTATTGAAGAGACTGTCTTTTTTCCACTGTATATTTTTTCCTGTTTTGTCGAAGATTATTTGACCATAGAGGCAGCCTGCTTCAGGACAGTTGAATCAAGCAAGTAATGAAAGAATTAACCTTGAGAAAAGCAAGGAAGTTCAGGATGGATTCCAGTTTGACCTGGAAAAAAAATCTTCCCCCTGCCTTGAACTTCATGAAGTGCTTTCATTTGCTAGTGTTAGCTCTGAACCATCCCAACAGCCTTGTAAGTGATGAATTGTTATTTCTATTTTTTGCACGGAGAAAACTGAGGCACAAAGAAGGAAAGTGACTTACGCCCAAGGCCACGTGGTGGCAAGTGGTATAGCTGGAATTCTATCCAGGTCTGTTTGAACGTGGGGTGTCCAGCCAGCATAGCACATGCTTCCAAACAACCCAATGAAGTAGGGATTTATTACAGCTCGGATTCAAAGAGGTTAGCCCAAGGTTACACGGACAGTAAGTTCAACACCAGAAGGTGAACCTAGGTTTCTTAGCACCAGAACTAGGCCTCTTTCCACCACACCACCCTGCTTTGGTGACCACTCTCTGCCTGATCTACCCCTCTAAATGGCCAAAGCAGCATCTGGTATAGAGTAGGTCCTAAATAAATACTTGAATGAGTCCTTCTTTGAAGTGAAGTTTTATTAGGAAAGCAATCGATCATCTTCATTAAGCAAGAGAGTCAGCTGTTCATACTGCTCAGGACCTAAATCTGGATTTGGAGCAAAGCCCTTGACTTAGCTGTGAAATACATCCCTGGCCCCTCCCTTCTTAAGAACAGGGACAACTGGAGAAAGAACCCACTGTTCCTCTCTGGAATGAGAATAAAACCATAAATTAGGCTTTTCTGGGGTTTTTTTAGGGCGATCAGAGACTAAACTTGGTACTTGACTATATTCTGATATCCAAGAGCAAGCACAGGCCTCTAAGAGGCCAAGCACTCCTTTTTCTCCCTATTATCTGTCCCTTTGTTAATGTTAATGTTAATTAAAAATTATAGAAGAACTGCTATGCTTACCTCTAGGGAAAATTCACTCACACATCCCTCTCCTACGTTCTTTTGAGTAGTGGGCAAAGCACTGACATCTGAGGGGTGGGAGCTTGTGGACGGCAGTGACTGGAAAGGGGAAGCCATGTGCAGGCACTCCTCCACACCGGTCCCCTTTAATCCTTGCCGTCAACCTACAAAGGGTCAAGCCCCATTTCACAAGGGAAGAAATTAGGGGTCAAAGAAGGGCTGGAATTACTAATTTCCCCACAACTAGTAAGTGGCAGAGCTAGGATTTGAATCCAAGACTTCCTGAACTCAGAACCTATGTCCTTTCCCATATACCTTGATTAAAGTCTACTTATAATAGGTATAATCGCAGGGAAGCTGCTCCACAAAGGGCTTCACTTACTTTTTGTTTTTTTAAGATTTTTTTTTTTTTGACAGACAGAAAGAGAGAACACAAGCAGAGGGAATAGCAGGAGCCTGATATGGGACTCGATCCCAGGACCCTGGGATCATGACCTGAGCCAAAGGCAGATGCTTAACTGACTGAGCCACCCTGTTGCCCCAGGGCTTCACGTACTTTATCTTCCAGTGTGTGAGGATCAAAGTTGGTGGAGAGTAGGGATGAGAACTTTGATTTTATAGGTGAGGACCCACAGGCTTAGTGTTTCGAGTGATGCATATATGTAACATATGCTCCATATAATTCCTATTTTGTAGAAGAGAGAGCTGAAGCTCAGAGCCAATCAAGTTGCATAAGCATTTACATATATTAATATTGTGCTCTTACTACGTGCAGATTCTGTGCTGCATTTGTATTTCCCCAAACCTCAGTGGCTTCTTTTGTAAGATGGGGACGAGCAGCTGAACCAGAAGTAATCAGCTAGGAAGGGCTGCATTTGGAATATGCATCTAGATTTTTCTAATTTTTAAACTTATTGAACTTGGTTATGTCACAAGAATCTCAAACTTTTAACTATTTCCTTCTACTTTGATATCCGAAAACATGCGGCTCCTAAAAGCATCTTGATGGAGGAGACTGTTTTATCAGTTGCTAGCCAGGGTAGATATTTGGACAAATACTTCCCCATGTCTGTGTAGGATGTCTTTGGCTCTGACGCTTATATGAATCCTTGACTTGTGGAATCAAAACTATTCATTCCACTAGTGCAGGAAGGTTGCATCTGAATAAATCCTGCCTGGCATGTCGCCTATGAGATGGTGGGAGGGAAAACAATTTATTAACTTCCTCCAAGAGAATGGACAAAGGAGGCCCTTTGGCCAGGGCTCTATGCCAAGTACTTAAAATTAAAATGGTCTTTGTCCTCTTGGGGTACAAGAAAAGCTATATTGGACAAAACCACGGAAGACATAGTCAGAAACGCTTGGCCAGTCTCTGTAGAAAGATTCCTTTCCAGCCAAGGTTGTTGAGAACCAGTCATGAACTTAGGGAAGTTCAACAAAATGCCTAGGGAGCACACGTGTGACCCAGGCACAAACACTGACATGAGCAAAAGCTTGAGTTGAGAAGTTGGAGGCTAGGGCCACACTGGGAAAGATCGTTAATGTCTAGACCAGAAATCTGGACTTAACCTACCAGACGGTGCTGCAGGTTTTAGTAGCCAAGAAACATAATCAGAACAGTTTTAGGAGAAGCATATTTATTCACCAACTATTATTCACCAACTTATTCTACTAATTCACCAACTATCTGTTGGATGCTTTGCCAGGCATGGCATCTTTTCATACAGCCCTTACTGGGTAGTCCCTGTCCCTTACTGGGTCTGCACACACAGTCTAGTTCACGGACATTTTGGACGTTTTCAGTGTGGGAAGTGTTGCAGGTGAGATGTGTGCAAGCTGTTGCAGTCCCAAAGATAAGGGCTCGAGGGCAAGTGGTTCATTTAGGAGAAGCATTCATAGGGCATTGAGGGAATGAGACAGGAAAAGAAAACTAATACCACTGGAGTGACTGAGTCTTAATCCCCCTGGATGCTCTGGGAGATGGTGCAGAGTACATCTCAGAGCTGTCCCACCTAAGGTAGGAGGAAGCTGGGGTATTTGCCTACCAAATCCCATCCTTCATTGGCTCTGAGCTGCTCTCTGGAGGCAGGAATGGCCAGGCTGCTCACAGGCTATGCTCTGCAGCCGGAGAAAGCCCTGAGGCAGATGGTCCCAGAGACTAGAAAGGTGTACGGGAAGGGCAAGTCCTGAGGGGATCCAAGCAGGGAGGAGATTAAGCTTCCTCCATGGTTCCCTGGAGGGACAGGGAGGACACCATTACACAGCTGGTGCTGGAGCCAAGGTGGGGGGGTGGGGGGGACCAGCACAGGCTCCACAAAGAGCAGTACCATAGATAATACACTCTGGTAAGTAAAATGAGAGAGGGGAGAAGGAAGAGTGAGTTATGTCGCAGAGCAAGGAGGTAAGGGCTAGATCACAAGGACATTGGGCTCCCTGCAAGGGCTTTAGATTTTCTTTTGTGCTCAACAGGAAAGAATTTAACTAGGGTGTGACATTGTCAGAATAGCCTGCTTCTGGGAAAGAGGGATGGGGAGGCAAGACCTGGAGGTAGAGACCATGAAGATGTGGCGGTGGGATGGGAGGACACCTGGAGGGGAAGGGAATTAGAGGCTTGAGCTAAGGCAGTGGCTGCAGGATTAGACTGGAAGGAGCTGACAGGAGAGAGAGTTAGAGAGAAGACACTATAGGTTGTCCTCCCTGCGTTTAGAAGGATATGCAGAGTTTGCCTGCTAAGAGCACAACAAATAAGGAAAAGGAGCTGAGGGGCAGAACCCAGAGGCACTGCCACAACCACATTCAGGGCCTGGAAGAAGAAGAGCCAGCCACAGAGCAATGACCTTTGAGGACATCCTGGTGCCCTCCTACAGAAGCTGAGGGAGGAGCACAGGACAGCCATCATTGCTGGTTGGCAGAGATCAGGGAGAGGGAGGCCTGTGCCAAGATCACAGCTGTTGCTCATTAGCAGGAAGGTAGCTGCTGACTTTTTGACTTCCTCAGTGAGGGAGCAGTCAGGTGACTGGGTGATAGCAGTAAGGACTGATGGAAATATGGAGGCCAGTGGGGCCAACCAGATGGCAGAACATCTGGTCATGAGTAAATGAAGAGTGGCATGTGGCTTTGATGGGTACAAGTGGTATGGAGTGATCAGGGGATGCAAGGTATGGGAAGACCATGAGGCATCTTCAAGCCAAGGAGGCCAACCAAGCTGTGGCCTGGGGAAGAGACCAGAAGCAGAAGAGGTTGAAGATGAAAAAGGAAGGACTTCTTGAAGGAAAAATCAGTGTCTGGTGGAAAGAATTAAGTAAGCCCACTACTGCCATTAAACCTGGGTGACTGCAGTAGCCAGCCCCCAAGGTGAATGGGCCCTACCTCCTGGAATTCACAACTTCGTGTGGTCCCCTCCCAAAGAGTACCAGGGTTGATCTGTGTGACCACCAGAATATGGCAGAAATGATGGTATGTCAATTTCACGGTCAGGCTAACAAAATATCCTGCGGTTTCCTTTTAGCTCTCTCTTTCTCTTCACTTGCTCTGAGGGAAGCCCAAGTTCTGTCATGAGCAGCCCTATTTGGATGCCCACATGGGACGACTTGAACCCTCTGCCAACAGCCCTGTGAGTAACCTTGAGCTTGGAAGTGGACAGCCCAGCCCAGATGACCCCAGCCCGCTTCATGACTACAGCGTCATGAGGAAGCCTGAGCCAGGGCCACCCAGCTAAGCCCCTCCCAGCTTGCTCACCCCCAGGTACTGGGTGAGAGAGTACTTGCTGACTCTGTTATGCCACTAGGTCTCTGAGTGGTTTGTGACACAGCCAGAGATAACTCACACAGTGATCTTCCTGGAATGATTGCTGCGACAGTAAAATGACCTAAAGAATGGCCTGACATAGGGCCTCATGAAATTGTAGAGGAGAGAAAAAGAGGCAGACTCAGAACATCAGGTGGGATGAAGGGCCAGCCTCCTTCTGACATCAGAGGCAAAGAGCAGATCCTCCAGGTTCTGATCTGTAGTGAGCACTCTCCAGGCCGGGCACCAGTGAGAGGACCTGAACCCAAGGCAGGACGGCTGCATCATATGGGTTTTCCATTGATTTAATAATTCGGTGTAGATGCAGATCTGAGAGGGGAGAAGGGAAAAGCAGGGCCTTGCTCAGGGCAGGGCTTGGGGTGGCAGGACTTCAGGAGAGGCGTGGCGGTGCTGGGCGCGGGGCTGGAGGAAGGTGGGAGCAGAGTAGTCAGCCAAGGCGGGAGGCCTCCTCAGCAGGGCAGCCAGCTCCCTGGACACAGGAGAGTTCCCAGATGTGTCTAATTGAAGGTCCAGCTCACTTTATGTCCTTTTAAAGTAAAAAGTTAGGGATGTTCCCAGGCCATCTGTGTTTACAAGAAAGGGCCATTTTTCCACCTCCTGATATCCAGGAAAGACACTCTAAGAAGGAACAGAGCGTGCCTCCCCACCCATTGCCTCCTCCCTGCCAGCAAGCCCAGCTTGGCTCCATGCACCTCCATCCATAGATGATCTATATACCGTGTAAAGTGCTTGGAGGAAGGGAGATGTAGATATCCCAGTGCCATTCAACTTTTGGAAACACCCGCAGATAGAAGCTGTGGTCTGAGCCATCTTTCTTTTGTCCCCAAGATTAACTAGACATTAACACTGTTGACTTCCCCAGAAGGCAACCAACCTCATAAGAAATTTTTCATTAACACATTATTATGAGTTTTTTTTAATCAACTAAGTTATTACCTCATTTCCAAATTGTTTTTGTTTTTTCATAACCTAGAAGTACAAAGAAATCAGTGGTGTAGACCTTTAAGTACACAGAACAAATAAACCTAAGGAATTTTTGTAATAGAAAATAAAGCAGGATCATTAATTGATAATGTTTTCCTATGTGGAATCATTATTTTTTTATGAACATCACAGCTGAAAAGTGCATATTGTATGTATGTTGCAGTTTGCAAAACAATTCTTCATTTAACCTTCATTTAACCTTCATACCATCTCTGCACAATAGCAGGGCATGGACCCCACCCCTTTTCAGAGGAGGGACAGGCCTGCGGCAAAGCAGGAGGATAGTGAGGACAGGTGAGGGCTTCCTATGTCTTGCTCAGCCTCAGTCTCCTCATCTGTGTAAGGGGGACGGGAAGAGCACCGACTTCAACTAGTTAAAATTCTCATAGTGCTTAGAACCTAAATTTGGTCAGTAAGCAAATGACACTCGTTTATTTTCTTTTTTCTTTTTTTGGTATATATTTTTTTTAATTTTATTTTTTATAAACATATATTTTTATCCCCAGGGGTACAGGTCTGTGAATCGCCAGGTTTACACACTTCACAGCACTCACCATAGCACATACCATCCCCAATGTCCATAACACCCCCCCCTTCAAACCCCCCTCCCCCCATCAACCCTCAGGTTGTTTTGTGAGATTAAGAGTCACTTATGGTTTGTCTCACTCCCAATCCCATCTTGTTTCATTTACTCTTCTCCTACCCCCTTAACCCCCCATGTTGCATCTCCTCTCCCTCATATCAGGGAGATCATATGATAGTTGTCTTTCTCCGATTGACTTATTTCGCTAAGCATGATACACTCTAGTTCCATCCACGTTGTTGCAAATGGCAAGATTTCATTTCTTTTGATGGCTGCATAGTTTTCCATTGTGTATATATACCACATCTTCTTTATCCATTCGTCTGTTGATGGACATCTAGGTTCTTTCCATAGTTTGGCTATTGTAGACATTGCTGCTATAAACATTCGGGTGCACGTGCCCCTTCGGATCACTACGTTTGTATCTTTAGGGTAAATACCCAGCAGTGCAATTGCTGGGTCATAGGGTAGTTCTATTTTCAACATTTTGAGGAACCTCCATGCTGTTTTCCAGAGTGGTTGCACCAGCTTGCATTCCCTCCAACAGTGTAGGAGGGTTCCCCTTTCTCCGCATCCTCGCGAGCATCTGTCATTTCCTGACTTGTTAATTTTAGCCATTCTGACTGGTGTGAGGTGATATCTCATTGTGGTTTTGATTTGTATTTCCCTGATGCCGAGTGATGTGGAGCACTTTTTCATGTGTCTGTTGGCCATCTGGATGTCTTCTTTGCAGAAATGTCTGTTCATGTCCTCTGCCCATTTCTTGATTGGATTATTTGTTCTTTGGGTGTTGAGTTTGCTAAGTTCTTTATAGATTTTGGACACTAGCCCTTTATCTGATATGTCATTTGCAAATATCTTCTCCCATTCTGTCAGTTGTCTTTTGGTTTTGTTAACTGTTTCCTTTGCTGTGCAAAAGCTTTTGATCTTGATGAAATCCCAATAGTTCATTTTCGCCCTTGCTTCCCTTGCCTTTGGCGATGTTCCTAGGAAGATGTTGCTGCGGCTAAGGTCGAAGAGGTTGCTGCCTGTGTTCTCCTCAAGGATTGTGATGGATTCCTTTCTCACATTGAGGTCCTTCATCCATTTTGAGTCTATTTTCATGTGTGGTGTAAGGAAATGATCCAATTTCATTTTTCTGCATGTGGCTGTCCAATTTTCCCAACACCATTTGTTGAAGAGGCTGTCTTTTTTCCATTGGACATTCTTTCCTGCTTTGTTGAAGATTAGTTGACCATAGAGTTGAGGGTCTATTTCTGGGCTCTCTATTCTGTTCCATTGATCTATGTGTCTGTTTTTGTGCCAGTACCATGCTGTCTTGATGATGACAGCTTTGTAATAGAGCTTGAAGTCCGGAATTGTGATGCCACCAACTTTGGCTTTCTTTTTCAATATTCCTTGGGCTATTTGAGGTCTTTTCTGGTTCCATATAAATTTTAGGATTATTTGTTCCATTTCTTTGAAAAAAATGGATGGTACTTTGATAGGAATTGCATTAAATGTGTAGATTGCTTTAGGTAGCATAGACATTTTCACAATATTTATTCTTCCAATCCAGGAGCATGGAACATTTTTCCATTTCTTTGTGTCTTCCTCAATTTCTTTCATGAGTACTTTATAGTTTTCTGTGTATAGATTCTTAGTCTCTTTGGTTAGATTTATTCCTAGGTATCTTATAGTTTTGGGTGCAATTGTAAATGGGATGGACTCCTTAATTTCTCTTTCTTCTGTCTTGTTGTTGGTGTAGAGAAATGCAACTGATTTCTGTGCATTGATTTTATATCCTGACACTTTACTGAATTCCTGTACAAGTTCTAGCAGTTTTGGAGTGGGGTCTTTTCATTGCCACTTTATACTGTAACTCTGTAAGGATTAGAAGCAGTGTTTATAAAAATGCCGAACATGGTACCCAGAACATAGAAGAGGTAAAGAGGAGGTTAATTTTGAAGAGGTACAGCTGGGATTGTGAGGAGTCTCTGATTCCTTAATAATTAATCTTTCTTCTGCATTCCAGGTACCTGGGGATGGGATCAGTGAAACACATCTCTTAGCTTTGAGAATGAATACACTAAATATTTATTGATTAGAAAGAGAAGGAAGGAAGGGAGGGAGGAAGGAAGGAAGGAAACATGAAAATATGGGAACATTTTACTGTCTGCCCTAAGATGATGCCTGGCTGTATTCATGTTTTTGAAGATTCAACACGTTTCTCTGTATGAAACTTAGGGGAAGCAGGGATCATGAATCTGTAATAGTCAGTGTCTCTCCATTTTCTTAAGAAAAAAGCCGTCCCTATATCCTTACTCAAGCCATCCCTAAATGGTTCCTGCCTCCTTTTCCAGCCACCGTTCCTCTGGGGAAATCTCCTTGCCACCCACCCATCCCTCCCAACTTCCAAACCACCACGCCTTTGCCCACATTGTGGCCTCTGCCTGAAATGCCTTCCCTCACTTCACCTACTGAAAAATCTCCCCACTCCTCGAGCTCCAGCCAAGAGGTCTGCCTTTCCCATCTGACCACCAGCTGGGGACATCTTTGAGGACAAGTATAACATCTCATCTTCCCTGTCCCCTTAGCACCCAGAACAGAGCTAGCACCGAGGAGATGCTATGTGTGTGTTTGCTGAGCACAGCATGGGGAATGAAACCATCAACCCAAGTTCTTTCCTGGCAGAGGGGTTGCTGGAGTGACTGCTTCCCAACCCCCAGGATACGTATGCCTGGCGGGGAGAAGGTGGAAGAGATGCATACATGTAACACCCTATTCCTCTGCTTTGCTCATCTCCCGGCTGTCAAGATGATGGAAAAAGTGGATCTTACCCTGGTAATCACAGATCATCTTGGGTGTTGCTCTGGTTTTTCTTTAAAAGAATTATTCAAAGGGAGGGGCACTCCAATTATGGCCACGTGGAAAAAGCATCACACATGGCAAGACAGGTCATTTTAGAACAGAGAAATGGTGCTCTTGTAATTGGTCTGGCTTGGGTCCATAGTCTGTCTCTCTCCAGCATCTAGAAATGCTGCCACATGGGGAGGAATGCAACTGCAGTCGCAAATGGAAGGACTTGGCTTTGAACGCAAGGCAGCTGCATGGTTCTGGGCAGCAAAGCCCCATGCAAAGAAGCCATGTCCCAGGACACCTGCCTCATACTCCTTGTGACCCTGGGTTCGGGTCTCCTCACTTGTAAATGTGATGGCCTTCCACATTCAGAGTGTCCCTGTTTCCTATCTAGTAGGCTTCCAGTTAATCACAACAAACCCTCAGCATTGTGATAAGATTAAAAGACTGTCAACTCCATGAGGACGGGAAGTCTGGGACCAGCTGACTGATTGCTGCCTTCCCTCAGCGGACAGTTGTCAGAGGTGTGAATGAATGAAGGTCCGCCTAAGTTACACCAACATTAATGCACTGTTGGGAAATCTTAGCCCAACAAATGTTTATTAAGGCTTTGCCTTGGATGTGCTCAAGGCCATAGGGAATACAAAATAGATACTGTGTAAGAAGTTCTCCAGGCTTTTTATTTTTTTAAGTAGACTCCACACCCAGCATGGATCCCAGTGTGGGGCTTGAACTCATGACCCTGAGAACAAGACCTGAGCTGAGATCAAGAGTTGGACACTCAGCCAACTGAGTCACCCAGGCAAGCCACCCCCTCCAGGCTTAACATGATCTGAGCATAAGTAAAACGTAAGACCAAGCAAGGGAAGTAAACTAAGGAAAGGCTCTGGGAGGTTGGCCTGAGTCAGGTAGGGTATGATTGTTCAATCAGAAAGAAGGAGAAGCAGAGAAAAAAAGGCTTTCTGGAGGAAGCCAGTGTGTACACGAAAGATGGTGTGAAGAACAGTCATGGGTACACTCGGGGCTCATTAGACCAAGGGATCCAGCATGGCCCAGGTCCTTACACATGAAAAATCAAAGATTATATTACTAGTTGGACTTGTGCCCAAAACCTGCAAGTGGAGTTTGGTGGAATTCTTTCTAAAGCTCTCCTCCCAAATTCAGATCTTGGCATCATACCACCAGCCTGCCAGTCACAAGGGACAAGAGACCAGAGTTGAAAGTACTTGAGCCCACGTCTGATGGAGAGGGGAAGAGGCTGACCCCCTCCCTATAGGCTGGACCTTGACTTCCCTTTCTGCTCCCAGCCCTAGGAAGGCAAAGCTGAGAGCCACACTCCTGTGTATGACCTTTTAGTATACCCCCCAGTAATGTGGAGTGTTTATCTCACTGTCTTGGTATCTGATCAATCAGTAAACTCCACAAAGCTGGGGGAGGAAAAGAAGGAGGGAAGGAGGAGGAACACCTCCCCGCTGAGGCCCTCTACATTGACGCTACGAGTGGATGGGATATGTCTTACTATTTGCTGGCTCCATGCCATTCTTTGCGCCCACTGTGTCCTCTGCCTGAAATTTCCTCCCCTCTCTGTTTTTCTAACACTTATTCATACTTCAGGGCTCAGCCCAGGATCGCCTCCTCAGGAAGGCTTCCCAGATGCCCTGTCAGAGTCCGCTGCACAGCCATGCCCAAGCATTACACTTACACGTGGCATTATCCTATCGCTTTACCCATCTGAGGCCCTCACACATCAGTGAGTTCCTTAAGGACATGGAACCGGCCTTCTTCTTTTTTAATCTAGCACAAGGGATTGTCAGACGTTGGTTATGCAGAAGATGAATGTAGAGAGCGGAGAGGAGGGAAGAGCATTTTCTAACAATAGAAAGTATGAGTCTAGATAATAGTGAGGTCTCTGTCACTGGTAGAGGGCAAGTATCCTGCACATCTCGTGGAAGAGGAACCCCAATGAGGTTCCTACAATGCTACCCTCAGCCAAAACTCAAGCCTAGACGTTTCTAGGAAAGGCAAGGTCTTGAAGTAGAAACCTACATGACAGTTTGTGTGTTTGCTATTCTCTCTCTCTCTCTCTCACACATACACACACACACACACACACACACGTACGCACACAGGCACAGAGATATTGACACATATCCAGATGACCCTAGATGAGAAGTCCTCTGCCTTACTGATACCTTCACACTCAGCACACTTTCCCAGATACAATTCCATTCACATGGGGCAACCAACCTGTTCTGAGCAGAGGCAGATCTTATCTTTGCTTCCTATCAGTTTGACCAGTTCGACATTTGAGTAGGTGAAAATATTCTCGAACAAAAGTCAGAAAACTGAGTTTGTATCTGGAATCTATTGAGATTCACTCTATACTGACTATTTGTGTCCCTCCCACCCCCCCCCCAGATTCATATGTTAGGACCTAATCTTTAATATGATGGCATTTGGAGGTGGGGCCTTTGGGAGGGGATCAGGTCATGAGGGTTGTAGGATTAGTGCACCTATAAAAGAGACTTGATGTCCCCCAAAAGATGCACCATGGTCCTAATCTCTAGCACCTGTGAATGTGACCTTATGGGGAATAGGGTCTTTGCAGATGTGATCAAATTCAGATGAGGTTACCCTGGATGGGGGTGAGCCCTAAATCCAATGACCAGTATCTTTATTAAAAGTCCAAGTGAAGATAGAGAGAATGCCATGTGATGATGGAGGCAGAGGTGGGTATAAGGCATCTACAGGCCAAGGAACTCCAGGCACTGCTGGAAGACACCAGAAGCTTTGAAGAGGCAAGGAAGCATTCTTCCCTAGATCCTTCAGAGGAAGCATAGCCCTGTTGACACTGTCAGACTGCTAGCCTATGAAACTGTGAGACAATACATTTTTGTTGTCTGTGGTATTTTGTTATAGCAGCCCCCGAAAACTAATACAGTACCAAAAGCCTGAAGTAAGAGATCTTGCTCTGCAATTCAGGCAAGATGAAAATATGTGGGAAGGAGGTCAGTGGAAGAAACGAAAGGAAATGAAGACATAATAGTTAACACTGGAAAACCCAAAGATCCCCATGACATATAGTTTTAGGTTTATATGTTTATCAACACAATCAAATGACGTCAGCAGAGAACCAACATGTTTAGAGACTAGTGTTCTCTTCAGAACAGGACAATCACCTGATTTGTTTGTTCCCAGTTTGGAGAAACTTCCACCCAGTCAATGGGCCATCAAGTGTTTATGGAGACGGCATGCAGATGTGTATGATATGTGAAGTCCCTGCCCAAGGGGATCCCCATTCAGTTGGAGAGACAGTACTTTGAGTCAAGCAACACACCAGCATTTGACAGAACCCCCCACACAAAGAAGGCAGGGCAGAAAGGATTAACAGAGGAGATGTTCATTTGAGCTGAATCATGGAGGAGAAATGCAGGTGGGGTTGCTTAAAATACAGTCAGGGTGACAAAAGTGAAATAGCATTCACAAAAGAAGGAAGCACACAGACAAACTCAGAGCATGCCCCAGTGAGGGGCCAATGGTGTCCTTCGATTTGGCTGGATACAGTAAAAAGGAAGAAGGCAAGTAAGATCAGTTGATTACTTATTTAGTATGTGTGAATTTCTCAATAGACAATCAAGTGCAAGAAATGACATTTATGTTTCTACAAAGCACCTATTTTCCCTTCTAAACCCATATTCTGCTCAAAGCCAGAAATTCTAATGTAATCTATTTAAGGTTTTCTTAAACAAACAAGAGTTTTCTCAAGTGAGACTTTCTTCTCTCCTGGGCCAACCTTAAGCTTGTACTTAGTCCTGATGGGAGTGGAAATGTTGGAATGGTAGGGCTGGTCCATGATGTCAAGACACCAGGGGAGAGGGTCGGGAGGCACAGATATCTCATCCTCAGCAGCAGGGTTGCCCAGGGGACCCATGCAGCACCTGCTGCCTTTGTCTCTTGTCCAGCCTTGCAACCCCCAGATCTGCTCCATCTCAATATCATGTCAGTCTTCATTGTCCTCAAAAACATGAATGTGACAATTTGTAACTCTGTCACCATGGCTGAGCTAGAACTACATTTCCCAGAATTCCTTTCCTATATAATTTCAGGGTGGAATTGGTCAAAAGGGAAATGAACACAAGATGTAGAAGAGGAGGTAAAGCTGCAGCCATCACAGAGGAAGCAAGATGGCAGAGTAGTAGGAGACTGAAATAGCATTAGGTCCCAGGAGTTCAGCTAGATAGTTAACAAACTATTCTGAACACCTACA
This sequence comes from Enhydra lutris kenyoni, assembly GCF_002288905.1. Lineage (NCBI taxonomy): Eukaryota > Metazoa > Chordata > Mammalia > Carnivora > Mustelidae > Enhydra > Enhydra lutris. Next base: position 24,541,798 of record NW_019154093.1, on the reverse strand, counting down.
AAATCAACAGGAGATAGAAGAGAAGGAGAGCAGCAATTCTAGGGACAGAAAATTGACTACTTTCTGGAAGGTAGGATTTGCGGAGAAATGAATCCAAGAGGACGGGAAGATAGACAGTGGGGGGAGAGGCCAGCTCCAGGGGCAAGCACTGGAGCAGTGGAGCACAAAATCAAAACTTTTAGAAGTCTTCTCCACTGAAGGACATTGCTCCAGAGGCTAAGCAGGGGTGGAGCCCTCATGGTAACAGTGTGGTCTCAGGACCCACAGGGTCACAGAAAGACCGGGGGTTGTCTGAGTGTGGCAGAGCTACCAGGTACTGGAGTGGGGAAGCAGACTACAGAGACAGAGCCGAGGAGTGAACTCTCAGCTTGGGGTTACCTTAAATTGTGATCTGAGGCACAATCAGACCACTGGTGTTTGAGCAGGGACCCCACAAGTGGCAGATCCAGTGGCTCCTCCCAGAGGAGCAGTGCAGGAGTGTGCAACAGGAATCTGCTGGGTTTGGAGACTCCAAACGGGGCCATGCACCAGAGATAGAAACACTCCATCACAGGTTGGGTGAGCTCGGAGTGCAGCCAGAGACCAGAGAGACTGGAGGGATTGACTGCTTATCTCTGAAGGCACACAGAGGAGTGGGGCTCCACACTCTCTGCTCCTCCAGGCTGGAGATGAGAGGCCACCATTTTCATTCCTGTCCTCCAGAGCTCTATGGAAATTGTTCAGGGAACAAAAGCTACCAAGGGCAAACCCAAGCAGATTATATAGCCTGGCCCCTGGCAAGGGTGGTGCAATTCTGCCTCAGGCAAAGATATTTGAGACTCATTGAATCAGGCCCCTCCCCCAGGAGATCAGTAAGAACATCCAGCCAAGAACAAGTTCATATCAATAAGAACTGCAAACTCCAGAGCTAGGGTAAAACAACACATAGAATTCAAGACTTTTTTCCCATGATCCTTTAGTCTTGCAAAGTTAATTTTTTTAATTTTTTTTCTTCTAGTTTTGTAACTTTTCCTGTTTCCTCTTTTAACATTTTTAACTATTTTATCTTAACAATACTCTTTTTTTAAAAATTTTTTAAAATTTTCATTGTTATAGTCATATTTTTCCCTTCCTTGTATTTAACCTTATTTTTTGTATACATAGAGGGTTTTTTCTTTAAAATTTTGGGATGCAACTTCTAATAGATCAAAATATACACTAAGTCTAGTGTATGGCTTTGTTCTAGTCTCCAGCCTGATCACATTCTCTCCTCTTTTTTTTTCTCTTTTTCCAACCAACTTACCTTAGCAATTTCTTTTTTAGAATCTTTTTTTTTTTTAAGATTTTATTTATTTATTTGACAGAGATCACAAGTAGACAGAGAGGCAGGCAGAGAGAGAGAGAGAGAGGGAAGCAGGCTCCCTGCTGAGCAGAGAGCCCGATGCGGGACTCGATCCCAGGACCCTGAGATCATGACCTGAGCCAAAGGCAGCAGCTTAACCCACTGAGCCACCCAGGCGCCCCTAGAATCTTTTTAAATTTTCATCTTTACAGTCATATTCCATCCCTTTATAGTACTAGTATTTTATTTTCTCATTCATCTATTCTTATCCGGATAAAAAGACAAGGTGGAAAAACTCACCACAAAAAAAAAAAAAAAAAAAAAACAAGAGGCAGTACCAATGGCTAGGAACCTAATCAATATGAACATTAGTAAGATGTCAGAACTGGAGTTCAGAATGACAATTACCAAGGTGTTAGCTGGGCTCGAAAAAGTCATGGAAGATATTAGAGAATCCCTTTATGGAGAATTAAAATCCCTTTCTGGAGAAATAAGAACTAAAATCTAAACAAGTTGAAATAAAAAAAAGCTATTAACAAGGTGCAATAAAAAATGGAGGCTCTTACTGCTAGGATAAATGAGGCAGGAGAGAGAATGAGTGATATAGAAGACAAAATGATGGAGAATAAAAAAGCTGAGCAAAAGAGAGACAAACAACTAATGGACCACTAGGGGAGAATTCAGGAGATAAGTGACACCATAAGACAAAACAATATTAGAATAATTGGGATCCCAGAAGAAGAAGAAAGAGAGAGAGGGGCAGAAGGTATATTGGAGCAAATTATAGTAGAGAATTTCCCTAATGTGGCAAAGGGAACAAGCATCAAAATTCAGGAGGCACAAGAATCCCCCTCAAAATCAATAAAAATAGGTCTACACCCCACCATCTAATAGTAAAACTTACAAGTCTTAGTGACAAAGAGAAAATCCTGAAAGCAGCTTGGGAGAAGAAGTCTGTAACCTTCAGTGGTAGAATTATTAAATTGGCAGCAGACCTATCCACAGAGACCTGGCAGGCCAGAAAGGACTAGCATGATACATTCAGAGCACTAAATGAGAAAAATATGCAGCCAACAATACTATATCCAGCTAGGCTGTCATTGAAATAGAAAGAGAAATAAAAAGCTTCCAGGACAAACAAAAATTAAAAGAATTTGCAAGCACCAAACTAGCCATACAGGAAATATTGAAAGGGGTCCTCTAAGCAAAGAGAGAGCCTAAAAGTAGTAGACCAGAAAGGAACAGAGACAATATACAGTAACAGTCACCTTACAGGCAATATAATGGCACTAAATTCATATCTTTCAAAAGTTACCCTGATTGCAAATGGGCTAAATACCCCAATCAAAAGACATTGTGTATCAGAATGTATAAAAAAAAAAAGAAGACCCATCAGTATGCTGTCTATAAGAAACTCATTTGAGATCCAAAGACAACTCCAGATTTAAAGTTAGGGGGTGGAAAACAATTTACTATGCTAATGGACATCATTAAAAAAGCTGGGGTGACAATCCTTATATCAGATAAATTAGATTTTAAGCCAAAGACTATAATAAGAGATGAGAAAGGACACTACATCATCCTTAAAGGGTCTGTCCAACAAAAAGATCTAACAATTTTAAATATCTATGCCTTTAACGTGGGAGCAGTCAATTATATGAACCAAATAATAACAAAATCAAAAAAACACATTGACAATAATAAAATAATAGTAGGGGACTTTAACACCCCCCCTCACTGAAATGGACAGATCATCCAAGCAAAAGATCAACAAGGAAATAAAGGCTTTAAATGACACACTGGGCCAGATGAACATCACAGATATATTCAGAACATTCCATCCCAAAACAACAGAATACAGATTCTTCTCTCGTGCACATGGAACATTCTCCAGAAAATCCTGGGTCACAAATCAGGTCTCAACTGGTACCAAAAGATTGGGATCATTCCCTGCATTTTTCAGACCACAATGGTCTAAAGCTAGAACTCAATCACAAGATGAAAGTTGAAAAGAACTCAAATACATGGAGGCTAAAGAGCATCCTCTGAAGAATGAATGGGTCAACCAGGAAATTAAAGAAGAATTTTAAAAATTCATGGAAACAAATGAAAATGAAAAACGACTGTTCAAAATCTTTGGGACACAACAAAGGCTGTCCTGAGAGGAAAGTATATAACAATACAAACCTTTAACAAGAAACAAGAAAGTTCTCAAGTACACAACCTAACCAAACACCTAAAGATGCTGGATAAGGCACAGCAAAGAAAGTCTAAACCCAACAGAAGAGATATAATAAAGATCAGAGCAGAAATCAATGAAACAGAAACCAAAAGAACAGTAGAACAAATCAACGAAACTAGGAGCTGGTTCTTTGAAAGAATTAATAAGATTGATAAACCCCTGGCAAAGCTTATCAAAAAGAAAAGAGAAAGGACCTAAATTAATAAAATCATGAATGAAAGAGGAGGGATCACAACCAACACCAAAGAAATACAAGCAATTATAAGAATATATTATGAGCAACTATACACCAGCAAATTTGACAATCTGGAAGAAATAGATGCATTCCTAAAGACATATAAACTACCAAAACTGAACCAGGAAGAAATAGAAAACCTGAACAGACCCATAACCAGTAAGGAGATTGAAGCAGTCACCAAAACTCTCCCAATAAATAAGAGCCCAGGGCCAGACAGCTTCCCAGGGGAATTCTACAAAACATTTAAAGAAGAATTAATACCTATTCTCCTGGAGCTGTTCCAAAAAATATAAATAGAAGGAAAACTTCCAAACTCATTTTATGAGGCCAGCATTACCTTGATTCCAAAACCAGACAAAGACCCTATCAAAAAGGAGAATTAGAGGCCAATATCCTTAATGAACACGGATGCAAAAATTCTCACCAAAATACTAGCCAATAGGATCCAACAGTATATTAAAAGGATTATTCACCACAACCAAGTGGGATTTATTCCTGCGCTGCAAGGTTGGTTCAACATCCACAAATCAATCCATGTGATACAATACATTGATAAAAGAAAGAACAAGAGCCATATGATACCCTCAGTAGATTCAGAAAAAGCATTTGACAAAGTACAGCATCCTTTCTTGATCAAAACTCTTCATAGTGCAGGGATAGAGGATACATACCTCAATATCATCAAAGCCATCTATGAAAAACCCACAGCAAATATCATTCTCAATGGGGAAAAACTGAGAGCTTTTCCTCTAAGGTCAGGGACACAGCAGGGATGCCCACTATCACCACTGCTATTCAACATACTACTAGAAGTCCTATCCTTAGCAATCAGACAACAAAAAGAAATAAAGGGGGTCTGAATTGGCAAAGAAGTCAAACTCTCACACTGCAGATGATATGATACTTTATGTGAAAAACCCAAAAGACTCCACTCCAAAACTGCTAGAACTCATACAGGAATTCAGTAAAGTGTCAGGATATAAAATCAATGCACAGAAATCAGCTGCATTCCTATACACCAACAGTAAGACAAAAGAAAGAGAAATTAAGGAGTCAATTCCATTTACAATCACATCCAAAATCATAAGATACCTAGAAATAAAGCTAACCAAAGAGACAAAGAATCTGTACTCAGAAAACTATAAAGTACTCATGAGAGAAATTGAGGAAGACACAAGAAATGGAAAAACATTCCATGCTCATGGATTAGAGGAACAAATATTGTGAAAATGTCTATGCCACCTAAAGCAATGTACACATTATTTAATGCAATCCCTATCAAAATACCATAAATTTTTTTCAAATAAATGGAACAAATAATCTTAAAATAATCTTATAAGGAACCAGAAAAGATCCCAAATAGGCATAAGAATGTTGAAAAAGGAAGCCAAAGTTGGCATCACAATTCCGGACTTCAAACTTTATTACAAAGCGGTCATCATCAAGACAGCATAGTACGGGCACAAAAACAGACACAGAGATCAATGGAACAGAATAGAAAGCCCAGAAATGGTCCCTCAACTCTATGTTCAACTAATCTTTGACAAAGCAGGAAAGAATGTCCAATGGAAAAAAGAGTCTCTTCAACAAATGGTGTCGGGAAAGTTGGACAGCCACATGCAGAAGAATGAAACTGGACCATTTCCTTATATCACACACAAAAATAGACTCAAATGGATGAAAGATCTCAATGTGAGAAAGGAATCCATAAAATTCTTGAGGAGAACACAGGTAGCAACCTCTTTGACCTCAGCCGCAGCAACTTCTTCCTAGAAACATTGCCAAAGGCAAGGGAAGCAAGGGCAAAAATGAACTATTGGGAGTTCATCAAGATCAAAAGCTTTTGCACAGCACAGGAAACAGTCAATAAAACCAAATGACAACGGACAGAATGGGAGAAGATATTCACAAATGACATATCAGATAAAGGGCTAGTATCTAAAATCTATAAAGAATTTATCAAGCTCAACACCCAAAGAACAAATAATCCAATCAAGAAATGGGCAGAAGATGCAAACTGACATTTCTGTAAAGAAGACATCCAGATGGCCAACAGACACATGAAAAAGTGCTCCACATCACTCGGCATCATGGAAATACAAATCAAAACCACAGTGAGATATCACCTCACACCGGTCAGAATGGCTAAAATTAACAAGTCAGGAAATGACAGATGTTGGCAAGGAAGGGGAGAAAGGGGAACCCTCCTACACTGTTGGTGGGAATGCAAGCTGGTGCAGCCACCCTGGAAAACAGCATGGCGGTTCCTCAAAAAGTTGAAAATAGAGCTACCCTACAACCCAGCAATCACACTACTGGGTATTTACCCTAAAGATACAAATGTGATCCGAAGGGGCATGTGTACCTGAATGTTTATAGCAGCAATGTCCACAATAACGAAACTACAGAAAGAACCTGGATGTCCATTAATAGATGAATGGATAAAGAAGATGTGAGATTATATATATATATATATATATATATATATCTCAATACAATGGAACACTATGCAGCCATCAAAAGAAATGAAATCTTGCCATTTGCAATGACATGGGTGGAACTAGAGGGTATTATGCTGAGTGAAATAAGTCAATCGGAGAAAGACAATTATCATATGATCTCTCTGATATAAGGAATTTGAGAGGCAGGGTGGGGGGTTGTGGGAGCTAGGGAGAGAAAAAAATTAAACAAGATGGGATCAGGGAGGAGAAAAACCATAAAAGAATCTTAATCTCACAAAACAAGTAGGGTTGCTGGAGGTGGGAGGTAGGGATAGGCCGGCTGAGTTATGGACATTGGGGAGGATATGTGCTATGGTGAGTGCTGTGAAATGTGTAAGCCTGATGACTCACAGACCTGTACCCCTGGGGCAAATAGTACATTATATGTTAATAAAAATAATTTCTAAAAATAGAAAAGAAAACAAAAAAGCTGCAGCCATTGCTCTCTGGAGTCTGTCATGTTTAGGTGGGGTAAGGGACAGATGCAGCAGTGCTGAAAATCTAGAATGTCTCATTCTCACTTGCCTACCTGTAGTCTTAGAAGCTTTGGTTAGAGATTTTTCTCTGAACCTCCACCTGCCCAGTTCAGACCCTTTTCCCCCAAATCCCACAATCCTTTATTCCATATGGTCACAGTTGTTCTACTTCCTCCACTGAATCCCCACCTGATCCAACAGGGAAATATTTTCCATTCTACATAGGCTCTCTGTAGCAAAATTACTAATTGTCCCCAAATATTCATTCTATTCTGATTCCTGTTTGTTTTAAAGCCCAACATCTCTAAGTTTCAGCTGGTCTGATGGCCATGCAACAAGGGATTCCATTTTCAAGCCTTTATTGCAGCTGGGGGTGCCCATATGACAAAGTTCCAGCCAATAGGATATGAGAAGAAGTGATGTGTGAAATTTCTGGTCATGTCCTGGGAGGGAAGTGGCTTGCTTCCCATTTCTCCTTCTTTCTTTCCCCTTTCCAGCTCACTCATATGCAGATGTGGTTGGTGAGAGCTAACCACAGCTGGGGAGACCAAACCAACACCCCAGGGGATAGTGGAGTCACAAGAAAGAAAGAACGACAGCCCCAGAGGACTCCTAGAGCAGAGCTGCCTTTCCTCTCTGGACCACCTACCAGTCTAAACTTTTAGATAACAGAAATAATCCTCTCACTCATTTAAGTCACTGTTACTATGGGCTCAGTTGAAGGAGCTGAGCAAATACTCTATTACTCTTCCCATGTGCTCTCTTCATCCCACTCATCAAGGCCAAAGTAGGGTAGGATCCTCATGGGGCTCACAATAGCCCAGAACAAGGAGACAGATTCTGGGCAGAGGCTCCCTAGTTCCTCTTCTTTGGAAGCCATCAAACCTATCTGGGGATTCCTTTACCCTCTGCTTCATGTCTCCAAGAGGGATGGGAGCACTTACACCAGAGAGTCACTCTATTGCCCTCCTCCCAACTCTTCCATCTATCTACCAACTCAGAAATGTGTGAGCTCTTTTTATGCAAAATGACAGCCTCATCCCTGGATCTTTGGTTATTCTATCCATACACTGCAGAACACTGAGTTGGTCCAGGCTTTGTCACCTGAACAGGCTATTTGTCAGGAACTTCGATGCCTACTTAGAAATCCTAAGGTGACTTTTTAAAATCAGGGTTTCTGCCCTAAGAGCCATGCCTCATAAGCAGTCAGTCTAGAATATGTCTGCTGCCACATGAAAGGAAGAAGATATAGCAATTAATACTTGACAGCATTATCTCCAACACCTGTGCTGAGTGTCATGCTAGATACAGTTTATTTCCTCTGCAACTCAGCCCCAAGAACTAATTTCCTTATTTGTGAAATGGACATAATAGGACCCAGACCAATGAAGATTTGCCCAAACACACACAGACTGGAAGTTACAGAACAGAGTTTAATCTCAAATTCATGCTTTTTCAGCTGCATACCTTTGTGGGGAATGGGGGCTAAGGAAAATGGGCTTTGGTTTCTCTTTTGATTCTTTTCTAAGTTTTATTTGCTTGATGTTGTAGAATTTTGATGATTGCTTTTCCTTCCTTCCCCCCCCAAAACAGGCTTATGTTAAATTCATGTTTAAAATGACCTTTTAATATTTTATATACTGGCAGAAGTAGACTCATTAAATAGAAATATTAAAGTCATGTATCCTTTCAGAATAATGAGAGATTAAAACAGAAGCAAAGAGATTTTTAAAAGACATACTTTTTAATATTCTTTGGATTTCTAAACTAATATTAATTGTATTACATTGATCATTTTGATAATTTAACTACAAATGTTGAAATCTCTCCCCCTACACACTAAATGAACAGCAGAAAAGGAATTTTGCTGTGATTTCTGCAATTACATGAAAATGTGATTTCTGCAATTACATGTAAATGTGATGTCAATGATTTTGGGGAAGACAAATCTACCGATTCTGCAGATGTAGTGATGAGAGCAGAAGTAAATCTTGGAAGCAGGGTGTATTGGTTTCCTGTTGCTGCTATAACAAAATAGCACAACGCTAGTGGCTTTAAGAATAAATGTGGTTTTGTTTTGTTTTGGTTTTTTTTTTGGTGTACATATCTTTTTTTATTATTATTAATACAGGTGTACAGGTCTGTGAATCATCAGACTTACACATTTCACAGCACTCACCATAGCACATACCCCCGACACAATGTCCATCATCCAGCCAAATGTATTCTTTTATGATTCCATAAGTCAGCACTCCAATCCCTGCTTCACTGGGCTAAGTGAGGTTGTGGGCAGGGCTGGCTCCCCCTGGAGGCTCTGAAGGAAGACTCCATCTCCTCGCCTTTCTCAGCTTCTAGAAGGCACCTGTATTTCTTGGTTAGCCCCCTCTTTCCCCATCTTCAAAATGCTTCACTCCCACCTCCATCCTGTCATCATATTGCCTTCTCTTGTGACTTTAACTCCTCTTGGATCTCTCTTCTAAGGAGTGTTGGGAGTGAGGCTGTGGGGATGAATGGAGACTGGGGGTGCATATAGGTTATGACAATGTGGATGAGAAAGGCAAGAGCAGAGGTCTGGACATCAGAAGGCCTGATTAGAACAAACTAATTAATTTGGAGAGCCTGGTGCAAAAGGAAAATGGAGGGGCTTGCTCAAAAATTAAGAATTTTTAAAAAGCACAGTACAGCATTAAGCCAGGTGTGGATACACAGCCCTGTGCAGCTGCCCAGGTTGCACACTAATGAAGCCAGCCCCAGAACTGAGTGAGACTCTAATCTGGGGCATTTGCCAATTCTGTGATCGTGGACAAAGTTCTAAACTCTTTCTTAGCCTCAGTTTTCTTCTCTATAAAATATAAAACAGGGGCACCTGAGTGGCTTAGTCAGTAAAGTGGCTGACTCTTGGTTTCAACTCAGCTCAGTGTCCTGGGATAGAGTCCCACCTTGGGCTCCATGCTCACTGGGGAATCTGCTTGAGAATTCTCTCCACCTCTGTCCCTGTCCCCACTCTTTCACCCTCAAATAAATAAATATATCTTTGCAATGAGCACTGGGTGTTATACACAAACAATGAATCATGTAACACTACATCAAAACCTAATGAAGTACTGTATGGTGACTAGCATAACATAATAAAAATAAATAAATATATCTTCAAAAAATAATAACTCCTATATTATAGGTATAAAAAATTACCAAAATCTTGCTGACTTAAAACAACAGACATTTACTCTCTCACGCTTCCAGAGGCCAAAATTCCAAAACCAAGGTATTGGCAGGGTTGGCTCCTTCCAGAACTTCTGGGAAAGAATCTACTCCATACCTCTTTCTTAGCTCCTAGTGATGGTTGGCAGTCCATGCCATTCCCTGGCTTGCAGATTCATCCCTCCAATTTCTGCCTCCACCTTCACACAGACTTCTTCTCTGTGCCTCCAGGTTAAATTCACCTCTCCTTTCTCCTTCAAGGATGCCAGTCATTGGATTTAGGACCCACTCTAAATTCAGGATGACCTCACCCAAAGATCTTTAACTTAGTTACAACCGCAAAGACCCTATTTCCAAAAAAGGCCACAGGGGTTAGAATTCGAACATTTCTTTTGGGGGTGGACACTATTCAATCTGCCACAATAGGGTTGTTGCCAGTATTCCCAGCATTGTAAATCAAGTGCTCAACACAGCACCTGGGACACTTGAGGCCCTAAAAATTACATCTATCACCATCGTTAGGAGTATTTTTTAATGTGTCCGAATAAAACTAAGCATAGATTTGATAATGGCTTAACATCTCAGAATGGAAATCAGAGAAGAAAAATGATCAGAATGAATATCAGAAGGGGAAATAGAGGAGTTTGTTTATTCCCAAGACAGGTCAAGCACAAGACAATGGGGCGGGGGGCGGGGGGGGGGAACTGAAATCCAGCGAAGAAGTTCCCAGGGGAGCACACCTAGGCACCAGGGGAGGAATCAGAGGCCAAAATGGACACAGGGAGCCCCCCATGGGGAAGAAAGGGGTGCTCTGGCAGGTAAGCAAAGGAGGCACCCGTTGGCCCATCCACTGTCCATGATCTGCACCTACTAGAGTCAGGCCTGGGGCCAGGCGCGAGGGATACAGAGCAGAGCAAGAATGGTACATTGTGAAAAGATTTCCTCTTCCTCCTCCCCTTCTTCTCCTTCTCCTTCTTTTTTTCTGGAGCAACCTTTTAAAATTTGTCTACTTTCATCACAAAATTAATTTAAGGTTTTGGAAACTCCCAGAGGCAAACAGGAAACCAGAGCAGACAACCATGGTACAGAGAAGGCTGCAGGCTAGGAAGCGGACAGACTAAGTTTGAATCCTGTCGGCAGCGCAGGGTCCTATCCTATAAACCCTCCAAGCCTCTGTTCTTCATTGGTAAAATAGGGAGAGGACTACTCCTCACCTCCCCACGAGGACAGTCCTACGTGAGGTGAACTAACACCGGAAACGCGGATACAGGGACCGGAACAGGGAGGGCTGAATGGACTCTCCTTTTCGCCTTCAGATGTAGGTTTCAGAAAAAAAGGCTCCCAACACCCTTGCACTCGTTCGCTATAGAATCTGACACTCCTATTCCTTCAGTCAGCTTTCACCAGAGGCTAGCTAACAGGCTGTTTTCTTTCAGTTCAAGCACGTTATTTTCCTGGCTGTGTTGTAGCTGGAAAGAAAAGCAAGAAATATAGAATACAGTGAACTTGGGAACCCTTTCCTGTAAAAACCCCAGCAGATTTATCACAGATGTCTGGCCCACTCATGGCCTTCTCCTGAATTCTATTAAGAATAATAATAAACAATCAAGAAACTGAACCCCAAAGCCCAGAAAACAGTGTTCTGGGTCTCTGGCAAAGTGGGGTCATGTACACACACAAGAGACCCGAGGCCCTCCAGGCACTCCCCGGTCGCCGGGTACGGGGAAGTCAGCGATTACGGAGCACCCCTGCGCAGGCGCTGGGTCAACCCCTTTCACATGGCCTCAAGCTCTCCTGGATCCTTGTGCAGAGCCCTGGGTCCCAGCGGCCCCAGTTTTCCAGATAAGAAAACACAAGACGGAGGTTTTTTACGCTGAGATTCTCAGGCACAAAAGCACACCAGAATCACTTGGAGAACATACTCGGAATAGTGGTTCTGCTTTGGCAGATCTGAGGTTGTGCTCTGGCCGGAGTATTTTTATAAAAGTGTCAGAGGCTCTTCCAAAGCATACATTCTTCCCACCAAGGACCACGGCACCACAGACTCCAGCTCTGCCAATATCTAACAAGGTCACCTTGGGCAAGTTACTTCACCTCCCTGAGCCTCAGTTTCTACTTCTGTCAACGGGGGAATGATTAAACCCAGTCCGTAAGATTGTTTTGACCAGGATCAAATATGATAATGTATGCCATGCATTTATATTAAAGGCACACAGTAAGTGCTCAATAAAATCATAGTCGGGAGTGCAGTTATGGACTAGTCCTGTGGTCTTGAGAAAGCTATTTAACTCTGAGACTCAGTATCCTCTTCTGTAAAATGAGGAGCATTAGGAGAGAGTCTTTGGACAACATTTTGCCACACTGAACCTTGAATGGACCCCTACTCGTTTGTCCCCCTCCAATGAGGAAGGAACTCATTGGCTGCTCAAGGGATGAACTAATTCTGGGCCAAGACAGGAAGCCGAGCAAGAAAACAATGATTCTTCTAAGCTAGTCTATTTCTGTTCTTTGCCCTGAAGTAGTGGCCCTTCTGTGGCAGGGAGGGTCTGCAAATGGCACTCAGTGTCCTCTGCCCCCACCACTACCCTCCTTCTGCCTGGATTTATGAAGCAAATTGTATGGGGCAACGAGGAGCTGGGCTGGGGCTGAGGCCACAATGGGTTGGGGGGGGAGCTCTACCACCTGGTTTGGCTGCTCCCATTCACAGCCACGGGTGAATGCAATGTAGGAGCCTGTCATTCATTCATCCTTTCATTGTGTTTTGAGCATCTACGATGTACTAGTAGGCATTGGTGGGTACTAGAGACACTGAGACAGGCATGAGGCTGGCCCTAGGGCTCACCACCAAATGAGGGAAGACCAGTGGTGAAATTAGGTCAGTGACCAAAGGAAGAACAGATCCCTTGGGTGGGGGAGGGGAGACTTCACAGGTCCCAGAAGCCAGGGCCTATGTCTGCTTGACTCCCGGAATCTTCCATTCATAAGCCCCTGTCGTAAGCCAGCCTCTGAGCCAGTCGCTGCCTGCGAGTCATCCTCAGACCTGGTCTCAGGGTTTGAGCTGCTTGCAGCTCAGGTCCCAGAAGTTCATCTGCCCACGTGGACCGCAGGACACAGCTCTGCCTAGAAGTATCAGTCTGCACAGCTCTCATGCCTCTGTAAGTCCAGGTCCCTGGAACGCTCTACCCCTACAGGTAGAGCCACGTACTAAAAGCTGGAGGTGCACAGAGGAGACCATGTTGCTCAACAGACTTGGCAACCTTTCTCTTGAAGCTGAACCAGCTGGAGAAGAATGTGACAGGACCAGCAAGCAGCTGAAAGAAAAGGCCTGGAGCTAGGAGACTCCAGACACCTTAGGACAAAGAGGAAAGATCAGATTTTCTGTCAGACTGATAGTTGATCTCTTTGGTGCCAGATGCTCCGAGGAACAGAGGGGCCTGATCAGGGGCACTGCCAGGGTCGGAACCGTGACCTCTCTCGGCAGGGTCTGGAGGGTCCTTAGTTCCACCCCACGGGACCTCACTGGATGCCCCATGTAGGCTCCAAACAGGGTGATATGTACAGCCCAGACGTGCCCTGGCAGGAGGAGAAGGGGATGATCTTGGTCTGACTTTAAAAACATGCTATTTTAGAATCCCGTGTGGCTTTTTTAAGTCTTCTTTATTATTATTATTATTACTATTATTAAAGCATCGCCAGGAACGGCAATGGCTGCAGCTCCCTTCAATCACTGCAAAACTCCCTCTGGGAGCCACTCTTGCTGTCATCGACATCCCCCACCCCCGTGAGCTGCCCCCCAGTCCCCAGTCTCAGTGCCATGCGTACCAATGGAAAAGGCAGAGGGAAACAAGACTCATGGAGGTGATGTGACTTGCCTACAGCCACACAGCGGCCAAGAACAAGATGAGGCAAACCGTAAAGCCTGACGGCAGGCCGTATGCACGGCGCCATCTTACCAGAAAAGAACACTGACCTCAGAGATGCAGCAGATGACTTGTGGCTTTGTCTTAGCGCCCTGCATGCCCATAAAGTAACCTTCTCATTAATCTCCCCCACACACTCTTCCCAATGGGGAAGAGCAGGGGACATTTCCAGGAAGATAGAGTTTTCAGATGGGGACTGAAAGAATTTTCCAGTCCTCTCAGCCAGGAGATAGTCCAGTCCTGGGCAGTCAGGGTCCACAGCTTGGCCCACTCACTTTCCTCCAGGAGAATCAGTTGTGAGAATTCAATAAGAAACCCACACCTGTGAAGCCCCTGATGTGTAGTAGGTATAAAATAACAGCCATCATAAAGGCAACATTGGTATAGGGCTTCCTGTGTGCCAGACTCTGTTTCGAGCACTTCCCATATATTAACTCTTAATCTTCACATCAAATCTATAAGGCAAGTAATAGCAAAATTCTTCCACTTGACAGATGAGAAAACTGAGGCACAGAAAAGATTAAGAAAGCTGATGAGGGTCACACAGTGAGGAGGGAGGCAGGGGGCTGGGATTTGAATCCTGGTTCCAGAGACAGGGCCCTGAACCATGTGCTAGATTATGTCCCCTTGTAATCTTTCATCTCCCTGATAAAACAGAACAGCCTTTTACTTCCCCTAAGGCTTGAACCATTTCAAAAAGGTTCCTGGGCCTAGTACCAAGTGCCTTGGTTGGCTACTTCCCAAGCAAACGCCTTCTTGATTTTTTTCCCCTCCCAGCCCCACCTCTTCAGGCTGAGGACACGCTGGTGCCCCTGGCCCACCACCCAGCTTTCGCAGACTGGTACGGAAACCCTCCCAGTTCAGCCCGCCTGGATCCTATTTAGACATTCTCCTCAGCCACAGATAGCGGACATGCTTGGCAGAGAGGAAACAGGTACGAGTTTACCCCAAGTGTCAAAGGACAAGACAAATGGGTGCCCCTCGACGCACTCTCATCCCACCCAGCAGCTGGCTACCCACTGGCCACCAGGCCAGCCCTGACCTCTCAGAGACCCCTCCCTCTCTCCCCTGGTCACCATTTCTCATGTCTCACTTTGGGAAGAAAGAAAGGTCCGTGCTAGGTGGGAGAGAAATTTTAATGCAAACACCTCCATTAGTCAGAGGTGTGCGCGCACCCAGAGGACAGAAGTTAAAATTGATGGAGCATCTTCTGGAAGCAGGCCTCCGGGTGTGCTGTGTATAAACTCGGGTTTCTGCTATGTGATGGGGAGACAGGTATTACACAGTGCTGTGTGTGGACGAGAGCAAATAAAGAGGCATTCTTATGAGGAAGGACGGACTTTGTCTCTTGTGCTCTCATAATAAGCTTCCTACAGGGCCTCTTCTAAAAACTGAACCTAATCAGAGCTCAAACTGTTAGTCACCGGGTCTAAAGAAAGCTGGCAGAGCCCTTCCCAGGGAAAGATGCCTTGGAAAGAGGCCAGGCCTGTGCCCAACCCAGAGCGTCCGGTCACTCTGCTGTGTAACTGGGCAAGTCCCCTCCCCACCCAGAAGTAGACCTCGCTAGTAACAATAGCAAAGGCTTGCATGGTACCTGCTTTGTGCGGGGCACAGTTCCAAGAGCTTTTCTATATCAATGCATTTAGATAAAATAAATTAAATAGCACGAAGCCCTGATCTCCCCACTTCCTCCCAGCTATGCCTATCAGGGATGAGCAGGCCAGCCCTGGGGTTCTAGAATTTCTGAAGGTGTTAATGGCCCTTACCTGCCGCCAGATCTTCAGGACCCACAGAATCCAACTCACCGGTTGTCAGCACCAGGCCACAGGGGTCTCTGTGGCAGCATCGTGGTCTCATTTCCCTGAGTTCGGGGTGATGGATGCGGTGTGGGGGCAGGGGCTGGACGAGGAACCAACAAGAGAGCCAGCGGGGCCAGGTGGCTGAACAGAGGGGAAGAGGGGCCACTGTGCTCTGTAGCCCCCTCACAAGTCCCCTGCCCCCAGGCTTCCAGACTTGACACCTGATCCTCCCTGAGCCACCAGCCAGCTGTGTCTTTTCATTGCAAACTAGGCTCAGGTGGGAAAACACTTTTCAGTGGTCTCTCTCTTCTCATTTTTAGATTAGAGTGAGATGGCGGACTTGCTGAGAACAGATATCTTTCATGTATCTAATCAGGGTCAGGGGCTAATACCCTGCCTCCTGCCTCCCTCTGTTCTCTCCTATTTATTTTCTAAATGAGGACACACTCGGACCCTCCAAACTTTTGTCACTACCTGTCCTTCTACCTGGAGTCCTCTTCCTTCTCCTCCCACCTGGCCAACAGCTTCTTATTCTTCAGGATTCCAACTAAAGGATACCTCATCATCCTTCTAGAAGGTTCTGGGCCCTTCCAGGCTCTCTGAGCCATAGACTTAGGTTGAACCACAGCTCTCCGTATACTGTCCTAATCACCTGGGTATATGTTAGAATGCAAAAAGCTCTGTCATCCTTCAGAGCAGGGTTCAAGTTCTGGTTCAGTGCTTACTACCTGTACGACCTTGGGCAGATTGGTTCACTTCCTTTAACCTCTGTTTCCAGAGCTATAAAGCAGGGATAACAAGGCTTATGTTGGCCAGCTACAGCAAAGAGTGGCTGAACCCATGTAGGGGACACCAGCAGGATGCTTGGCAGGCACCAGTGCTCATGGCCACTCTGCTCAGCATCACCTCTATGAAATGACCTTCCCTGGGTTGTGGAATAAGAGGGGTTTGAGAATCTTATATTGAGATCTGGGCTTAGTAGGGTTCTCTGCCTTTTCTTTAGAACAATTGCTTCTGCTCTCTTGGTAAAGAATTTTGGCTACTGAGTTCTGTTTTCCCTCAGACCTGGCCCTTTCCAGCAGGCTGTACCGGGGAGTCAGAGTGACCTGCCAGGACTCGGGGCACCACCAGTGAGGGGCAGGTGAAATTAGTGGCATCCCAACAATGTGTCTTCACCAAGGTGCTTCCCTGGCCTTTGTGTGACCTATGAGGTCAGCGTCCCCCTTTAATAGATAACAACACAGGTGGGCAGGTGGCCTGGTTTGCCATCCGCCAAACTCAGTGGCTGCATGACCCAGGAAAAGTGACTTGAATTCTGTGAGCTTCTGTTTCTCACCTGGAAAGCGGCGATGGTAATGGTGCTTGTTGGCTCAGGCCAGGAGTGGATGAGAGGAGGCTGGAGGGGGCTTCAGTAAACTGCCTGGGGCATGGGAAGCCCAGGGGTTTGGGAGCTGCTGTCATTGGCAAAACCTGAAGTTAGCCTTGATAAATGGTGGCCCCTCTGCTACCACCTTAATCCCAGTCTAGAAAGCTTCAGCTCAGTCTTATGCTGCTCTCTTTGCCCCCAAGCATTACTCTGCTCCCCAGTTAGCCAACTCTGACTGATCTGCGGCCTCCTCCCTGGGGCCTTCCCTGTTACCTCAGACTGGGTTCTGTGCTCGCCTTACCTGGGGCGTGTGCCTTCCTTATCGTTCACTTCATAGGTGATCAGGTAATTTTTTTACCTGGTTCAAAAACGGAAATAACATAAAATCCGGCTTCTAACCACGCCCAACCCGGCCTACCTTCCCTTGCTGCACAGGACATTGCTTCTATCAGCTTCTTGTGTAGCCTTCTTCAGTTTCTTGAGGCAAATGGAAAATATGTATCCTTTTTCCTCCTTTCTCCATACTCGTTTCTCACCTATTCTAGCCACGTCACACCCTACCTTGGGGATCAGTCCTTATCGGTCGAAAGGACGCCTCCGTATTCTTTGCTACGGGAGTTAGAATTCTCTAACTGGCCGCCGCTGTCCGGGATACAGATTGTGTCTCTGCTGTGAGGGATATGCATGTCCATCTACAGGGGAAATTCCAGAAGTGAGAGAAAGGCAGGTATAATACAATGCACCAGCTCCCCCAGTTGAGCTGTGAGCCCCAGGAAAGCTAGGATGTCTGCCTTTCCCTGCACAGGGCACAGAGCGGACCCCCCACCTGCCTCTGTGCCCTCCAACCAGGTAGCCCCACTGAGAAAGGAACCAGTGAACCTCCTGATGCCATTCTCTTAAAAACGAGTCCTGCGGGCATCCCCAGAGGCACTGCGAGACTCCAGGGAATGAAGTACTTGAAGGCTTGCCAAAACTGCGGGTTGCCAAAACTGACTCTCTGAACAAGCCAGTAAGGACAAGGGGCCTTCGAAGGTGGCGTGGCTATTCGCCCACCCCCTCCCATGTCGATGCCCAACCACACAACTTTGCAAGGCTGAGGGAGTGAGCACTCCATGGTGACATGCCTAGCTCTGTTAGAAGCAATGTCATTTATTAGTCACTGTGGCAAGCTAGACTAGGGACCCATTTGTTCTCTTTCCTCTCTTTCGCTCCTCCATATCACCGTTCATGTGGCCTATCAATTACACCTCTTAAAAATCTCCAGCCAGGTCCTAGTCGTTCCATCTCTGTGCTCCATTTTTTTCTGGACGGCTCCACAGCCTTATCCTGGATCTCTCCTCTGTTCCAGGACAATGCAATTTTCAGAAAGTTGAAATTAAAATGATTGTCCCACTACTGTAATGTAGTATGTGTAGACATTAATTTAATTCACCAGTGAGAGAACCAGCCCCGTTGCAAAGCTGGTCTGGAGAGTGTTTGAAGAGCCGAGTATTGCTATGTAAGTGCTGCAGAGAAAGTATTGGAATAAGACTTCTTGTCGGATACAAAACTAGTTAATGTCCTTCAGGACAATAAAAACAGAGCTGGAATGATTTTTTTTTTTTTCTGTAGGACAAAAATTACTTTATCTCTGACAGACAAAATCTACAAAATCCTGGTGGATTTTCACAGGGCCTGAGCTCTAGTCAATAGTAAGTAATCTGTCCAACAAGAGTACAATTCTCCCAGAGCACGAGTGGCAGCCAACTCTTGGTTTTGTAAATAAAGTTTTATTGACATCATTCATGCTCCTTCATTCACATATTGCCTTTGGCCGCTTCCCTGCTGTGATGGTATTGTTGAGTAACCTTGATGGAGATCATATGGCTACAGCACTGAAATATTCACCCTCTAGCCCTATACAGAAAAAGAGCTAAATAATCCTTGGGTGGACCTATTAGTTGCTGTCCCGTGTAACAATGAGAAAGCACGCAGACCTCACCTTAGTCTTATACCTCTTCCACTCTCACTTTCCTCCCACCCCTTCTCTGGACTGTTATCAGAGCAATCTTTCAAAACCATGCACCTTACAGGATCGATTCTCTGCCTAAAATCTTTGCAAGTGCCCACCACTCACCAGTTTAATTGACCTCATAGGAATCCCTGCCGCTCTGGGCCCCCAGTCACCCTCAGCTGCGGGGAGGCCCTCCTCAGAGGATGTGAGCCAGAGCTCGTAGGACAGGCAAGGCAGCGCTCGAAGGGCTGTAACCACCTCTGTGATGGGCAGGACTCATTTCTTCCTTTGACTGGGGGCACCAGAAATACTTTGGGCATTTGTGGTTTGAGGGAACTGGGGCTGAGCGAGGATTAATACCAACCACCCCTGGAGCTCCTAGGGAGAATTAAAGGGGGAAACTTGTTTATAGGGCTTGGCACCTGGTAAAGAGCTCAATAAATGTGAGCTTTTCTCTTACGATCCACTTAGCTCGTGCGGATCTGAAAGGAGGATTAAACTTCTGAAAGGGAGAAGAGCAGGGCAGAGGAGAGCGGGAGCTGGGGGCAAAGAACGCTGAGGGAACATAACACGGAGGACGACATCTGCTTTCTATTCCCCAGACTCAGGGGCCCAGGCCGCCTGCCTGGTGTAACGTTTCCCCATTCCGTATAAACAGAAAAGATGACTCTCGTAATCTCAGCAACAAAATACGCAGGCATAAAAATGGGTCATATTTTACTTTAATGAGAGAAATGAGGGCCTGTTTCCTTCACACAGAGAAGCTTGGGTTGCTGTAATTAACACCAAATGGGCCTGAAGCTGATCCCTCAGATGATGAAGGGGTTGTTGGGATTGGAAGAACCTGGAGCCTTGGGAGGTGCTGATGCGGTGCCAGCCCTCCAGCCCTACGTCCCCACCCCTCCCCTCTTCTGCGCCTGCCAACTGGCCAGGTCCTGCAGAATAGGGAGCAACACTCACTGTCCCCAAGCACTCACTAGGTGCTTTCACAAGCACACGATTAGAAGGGCATTTCAGCCCCACTTTCCAGATCAGAAGACTAACACTCAGAAAGGTAAATTAACTTGCCTAAGATCTCACTGCCTAGAAATTACGGGATCCTTCACCGGCTGTCCTTCAAATGTCAGGTTTTTTCCAGAACAACCTTTTTGTGTGGTTTATAGTCTAATCATATGGTACTCTGTTCTATTTCCCATTTACACCTGACTCCTGCCTCTTCCTGTGTTGGTATCTCAAACTGCCCACCCTCCTGTTCCTTCTTTGCTACTGTAGTCTTGTTCAGCTTTCTAAAGTCAATTCAAAATTGAACATAGTGTGGACACCTAGCTTAGAGCATGCCTGTGAACATTGGACTCACCTAGACCATATTCAAATACCAACTCTACCATCTAACTGACCTTTTCTCTTTGAGCCCCAGGTATCCATTTGTACAATGAAGATAACAACACAGAGTTTTGATGAGTTGATGTATCCAAGATGCCCTGCACAGGGCTTGGTTCTTAATACTTACCTTTTATATGTCTTGGTTGGAAACACTGGCGACATTGCCAGCCACCAAGAAAAAAACCGTAAGCAATAAAGGCATTTCAAGATTATCCCCTCATGATGAGACTACTACTATCACCAACAACTATTGAATGTCCCAACCCCTCCCTCTGCCAGAGAAAACTTGCTCCCGCTATACCTTGGCCTACAGACCCAGCTTTGTTTTGGGGACCACCCCAGTAAGAACATGCTCAGTGCTGATTCCAGGGGCTAATCCCAGACTGCTGACCCCAGATTTATGACTTACAGTCATTAACACCAGATAGAGCACCTGACCTGCAGGAATGAGCATGGTGACCAGCGATGATGACAAGTTCAGATTATTTCTCCTCCTTTTTTTAAGACTTCAGCAATAAGCTGAAATGCCAATATGAACAAAGAAAATGGGGGGGGGTGTTAGGAAGACAAGAAGATGGGAAGGGTATTTTAATTATCAAGGTTTGAAGGGAAATTCTTGGAGAATTCTGCAGGATAATGCATGCTCAGGACACTCTCTCTGTTCCAGCCCCCAGGGATGAACCAATCACCAAAATAATGTTGGCAGATTGTAGTGCCTAGAGAAGCCAGATATGGCTGACACCTCAAATACTAGGAAAGAAAACATAGAATGAGAACTTCATTTACTAAAATGCTGAGGGAAGAGCCCAACCCCACTTGAAAAGAGGATTACTTGCCTAGCAGAATCAGTGGTGAAAACCTCAATTATAAAGTCATGAGAAGAAAGCCTGATGAATCCCTTAGGATCAGGGAGGGGACCCTTCCCTCCAATTAGCTATGTGTAACTCTAGAAAAGGTCAGCTATTCTAATAGGTAACTATGCCTGAAGGCCCTGGCAGTGTGGGGCTGAAGATACCCCATTTTTACTGGTACATTAGAACAAAGAGGCCTCCCTCCTTCCTCCCATCTTAACGAATCCATCAACAGTATCCTACTGGAGGAGAAACTCCTCCCTGTCTTCCACTGCCTATCAGTCTCCCTGGCCCCAAAGACACCAAGGCCTTGTGTTCATGCCTCCAAAAGAAGCATTTACAGTGCAGATATTATCAAAGGATCAGAAGTCATTGAAAGAGGGAGATCAGTCCCAACAACTAGACAGGTGGCTTTCAAGTAGGCAAGTTATAGTTAGAATTCTTATAGTTAGAAGGCAAGGTTGTGAAAGAACACACAAAAATAACTTCTGACACTTTACAGATGATTTCTGAATTTTAAAATTCAATATAAATATTTTAAAACTAAGCATTAATCTCCCCCAAAATGATTACAGGATTTGGGGAAATTAAATATGGGAAACAACCCACAATAAAGAGCAACAAATACATGAAAATCATAAATGAAAAGGTAAGGGACATAAAAGACACATACAACACATCTATTACGTGAGAAAGTTCCAAAAGGGGAACAAGACACAGATGGAGAATTAATAATAGGAGACAGAGTTAAAAAAAAAAAAAAGTTCACCAAAGTGAGGAAAGACGTGAAAATTCACATGGAAAGGACACACTGTAAACAGAAGTAATGTTTAAGTGGCACACGGCTTGACATACCCTGGCAAAATTACCGAACTCCAAAAACAGCAGGAAGAAAGAAAAAATATTCATAAGCTTTTTGTGGTGACCGTAAAGACATATCTGTCAGATCTGAATCTGCCACCGAGGCACCCTGAGGCCCTCCCTAGAGGCTGTTCTAGCCTGGGACTCAGCATGTGGAGACACGAGGCAGGCCAGTTCCTATGAAACAGGGGACTCCTCCACCAGGGGCAACTTTGGCTCAAGGACTCCCC
Source organism: Enhydra lutris kenyoni (assembly GCF_002288905.1). Classification (NCBI taxonomy): domain Eukaryota; kingdom Metazoa; phylum Chordata; class Mammalia; order Carnivora; family Mustelidae; genus Enhydra; species Enhydra lutris. The sequence goes on along the minus strand of NW_019154093.1, from coordinate 24,519,416 downwards.
ACAGGTCTGATCAACCTGTCTCAGAGCTGAGCTGCTGTCAGAGTCAACTCCCACATCAGTAGCCCTTCCTTTTCATGTCCTTTCACAGACTTCAGACCTCCACCATGGTCTGAAGGTTCTGCTAACCTTCTCCTGCTCCTGTCCCACTAAATCTCTTGCATATCTAATCCTATCTGAATCCTTCCTGTGAGTCATCATGGCTGACCTAGGTAGGTAGGTAGACAAAGAAAACTAAAAACAAAAACCAAACTGACTTTCTATATGCAACACTGGTAAATAGGAGAGAGTGAATCTTAATTTTTAGATTATTGAGAGGAAAAATATAACTAAAGCATCCTGTATTTTGCTGTATTCTCATTCTATATTCTCAGTGAAGGCTGTTAGATCCTAGTGATACTCACAAATATCTCCAGCTCTCTCCCTTCGAGGCATATGGAGGGTTTGGCATGACTCTGCCCCTTTGAGTTTGTCATGGTCACATGACATTCTTTGGCCAGTGAAAATGTGTGTGTTTCTTCTGGGCAGAGGCACGTCAGGGTAGAGTAAGAAGCCCCCCAGTACTCTCTTGCCTTGTTGCTGCAATCTGGGAAGCTTATGTTGATACAGAAGTGCAACACCGAGTTACCACACACGGAGGACAATCGCTTTGGTACATCCCCTGGACCAAGGAGCTATGCTTGCATGAACACAAGGGAGACTTTCTTTTTTTAAGCCTTTGAGATTTTGAGAATGCTGGTTCCTGCAGCAAAAACAAATTGATTCCATGAATTAAGAGACGAGAGGAAAAGATATAAGCTCCATGAGGGCAAGGCCCTTGACTATTCTCTGTCCTACCCCCTTTGCCCAAGAATACCATGAACCATATATATTGTGGTGGTGGTGGTGGTGGAACATGACTTTGAAAGAAATTTCCAATTATTAAAGAATTTGAAGTGTTTTCCCATACCCAAAGCTGAGGCAATCACCTGAGGAAGAATTCTAGACAAATGAAGATTAAATTAAAGTAAAGTTCTCAAGACAGAAAACATGACAAGTATAAAAGGAGTGAAGGTAGTAAATAGTGTAGTATTTTATAGTTAAATCTAAAAGGAAGATGAATGCTTGCTGGAAATTGTAATATGAGTTAAGCAAGGATTATTGAAACCAAAGAAGCATATTGTAAGAAAATATGGGATAATAGAACGAAAGTTCTGAATTTACTCAGCAAAACCCAGGAGGTAGGGGAATGAGGGAGGTGGAGACAGTTTCCCCAAGGGGGTAGGAAAACAAAGAAGTTCAAACATTTAAAGGTTTCATCACTGCGGTAACCACGTGGCCAAGTAAAACACAGAAGTGGGAAAGAATTAGTAAGAGTTATTAAATTTTCTTTATTAAATTTTATTTTTTATAAACATATAATATATTTTTATCCCCAGGGGTACAGGTCTGTGAATCGCCAGGTTTACACACTTCACAGCACTCACCATAGCACATACCATCCCCAATGTCCATAACCCCACCCCCCCTCTCCCAACCCCCCTCCCCCCATCAACCCTCAGTTTGTTTTGTGAGATTAAGAGTCACTTATGGTTTGTCTCACTCCCAATCCCATCTTGTTTCATTTACTCTTCTCCTACCCCCTTAATCTCCCATGTTGCATCTCCTCTCCCTCATATCAGGGAGATCATATGATAGTTGTCTTTCTCCGATTGACTTATTTCACTAAGCATGATACCCTCTAGTTCCATCCACAGCATCGCAAATGGCAAGATTTCATTTCTTTTGATGGCTGCATAGTATTCCATTGTGTATATATACCACATCTTCCTTATCCATTCGTCTGTTGATGGACATCTAGGTTCTTTCCATAGTTTGGCTATTGTAGACATTGCTGCTATAAACATTCGGGTGCACGTGCCCCTTCGGATCACTACGTTTGTATCTTTAGGGTAAATACCCAGCAGTGCAATTGCTGGGTCATAGGGTAGTTCTATTTTCAACATTTTGAGGAACCTCCATGCTGTTTTCCAGAGTGGTTGCACCAGCTTGCATTCCCACCAACAGTGTAGGAGGGTTCCCCTTTCTCCGCATCCTCGCCAGCATCTGTCATTTCCTGACTTGTTAATTTTAGCCATTCTGACTGGTGTGAGGTGATATCTCATTGTGGTTTTGATTTGTATTTCCCTGATGCCGAGTGATGTGGAGCACTTTTTCATGTGTCTGTTGGCCATCTGGATGTCTTCTTTGCAGAAATGTCTGTTCATGTCCTCTGCCCATTTCTTGATTGGATTATTTGTTCTTTGGGTGTTGAGTTTGCTAAGTTCTTTATAGATTTTGGACACTAGCCCTTTATCTGATATGTCATTTGCAAATATCTTCTCCCATTCTGTCAGTTGTCTTTTGGTTTTGTTAACTGTTTCCTTTGCTGTGCAAAAGCTTTTGATCTTGATGAAATCCCAATAGTTCATTTTTGCCCTTCCTTCCCTTGCCTTTGGCGATGTTCCTAGGAAGATGTTGCTGCGGCTGTGGTCGAAGAGGTTGCTGCTTGTGTTCTCCTCAAGGATTTTGATGGATTCCTTTCTCACATTGAGGTCCTTCATCCATTTTGAGTCTATTTTCGTGTGTGGTGTAAGGAAATGATCCAATTTCATTTTTCTGCATGTGGCTGTCCAATTTTCCCAACACCATTTGTTGAAGAGGCTGTCTTTTTTCCATTGGACATTCTTTCCTGCTTTGTCGAAGATTAGTTGACCATAGAGTTGAGGGTCTATTTCTGGGCTCTCTATTCTGTTCCATTGATCTATGTGTCTGTTTTTGTGCCAGTACCATGCTGTCTTGATGATGACAGCTTTGTAATAGAGCTTGAAGTCCGGAATTGTGATGCCACCAACTTTGGCTTTCTTTTTCAATATTCCTTGGGCTATTTGAGGTCTTTTCTGGTTCCATATAAATTTTAGGATTATTTGTTCCATTTCTTTGAAAAAACTGGATGGTACTTTGATAGGAATTGCATTAAATGTGTAGATTGCTTTAGGTAGCATAGACATTTTCACAATATTTATTCTTCCAATCCAGGAGCATGGAACATTTTTCCATTTCTTTGTGTCTTCCTCAATTTCTTTCATGAGTACTTTATAGTTTTCTGTGTATAGATTCTTAGCCTCTTTGGTTAGGTTTATTCCTAGGTATCTTATAGTTTTGGGTGCAATTGTAAATGGGATTGACTCCTTAATTTCTCTTTCTTCTGTCTTATTGTTGGTGTAGAGAAATGCAACGGATTTCTGTGCATTGATTTTATATCCTGACACTTTACTGAATTCCTGTACAAGTTCTAGCAGTTTTGGAGTGGAGTCTTTTGGGTTTTCCACATATAGTATCATATCATCTGCGAAGAGTGATAGTTTGACTTCTTCTTTGCCGATTTGGATGCCTTTAATTTCCTTTTGTTGTCTGATTGCTGAGGCTAGGACTTCTAGTACTATGTTGAATAGCAGTGGTGATAACGGACATCCCTGCTGTGTTCCTGACCTTAGCGAAAAAGCTTTCAGTTTTTCTCCATTGAGAATGATATTTGCGGTGGCTTTTTCATAGATAGCTTTGATAATATTGAGGTATGTGCCCTCTATCCCTACACTTTGAAGAGTTTTTATCAGGAAGGGATGCTGTACTTTGTCAAATGCTTTTTCAGTATCTATGGAGAGTATCATATGGTTCTTGCTCTTTCTTTTATTAATGTGTTGTATCACATTGATTGATTTGCGGATGTTGAACCAAACTTGCAGCCCTGGAATAAATCCCAATTGGTCGTGGTGAATAATCCTTTTAATGTACTGTTGAATCCTATTGGCTAGTATTTTGGCAAGAATTTTTGCATCTGTGTTCATCAAGGATATTGGTCTGTAGTTCTCTTTTTTGATAGGATCCTTGTCTGGTTTTGGGATCAAGGTGATGCTGGCCTCATAAAATGAGTTTGGAAGTTTTCCTTCCATTTCTATTTTTTGGAACAGTTTCAGGAGAATAGGAATTAGTTCTTCTTTAAATGTTTGGTAGAATTCCCCCGGGAAGCCATCTGGCCCTGGGCTTTTGTTTGTTTGGAGACTTTTGATGACTGTTTCAATCTCCTTACTGGTTATGGGTCTGTTCAGGCTTTCTATTTCTTCCTGGTTCAGTTGTGGTAGTTTATATGTCTCTAGGAATGCATCCATTTCTTCCAGATTGTCAAATTTGCTGGCGTAGAGCTGCTCATAGTATGTTCTTATAATTGTCGGTATTTCTTTGGTGTTCGTTGTGATCTCTCCTCTTTAATTCATGGTTTTATTTATTTGGGTCCTTTCTCTTTTCTTTTTGATAAGTCTGGCCAGGGGTTTATCGATCTTATTAATTCTTTCAGAGAACCAGCTCCTAGTTTCATTGATTTGTTCTATTGTTTTTTTGGTTTCTATTTCATTGATTTCTGCTCTGATCTTTATGATTTCTCTTCTCCTGCTGGGTTTAGGGTTTCTTTCTTGTTCTTTCTCCAGCTCCTTTAGGTGTAGGGTTAGGTTGTGTACCTGAGACCTTTCTTGTTTCTTGAGAAAGGCTTGTACCGCTATATATTTTCCTCTCAGGACTGCCTTTGTTGTGTCCCACAGATTTCGAACCATTGTGTTTTCATTATCATTTGTTTCCATGAATTTTTTCAATTCTTCTTTAATTTCCTGGTTGACCCATTCATTCTTTAGAAGGATGCTGTTTAGTCTCCATGTATTTGGGTTCTTTCCAATTTCCTCTTGTGATTGAGTTCTAGCTTCAGAGCATTGTGGTCTGAAAATATGCAGGGAATGATTCCAATCTTTTGATAACGGTTGAGACCTGATTTAGGACCAAGAATGTGATCTATTCTGGAGAATGTTCCATGTGCACTAGAGAAGAATGTGTATTCTGTTGCTTTGGGATGAAATGTTCTGAATATATCTGTGATGTCCATCTGGTCCAGTGTGTCATTTAAGGCCTTTATTTCCTTGTTGATCTTTTGCTTGGATGATCTGTCCATTTCAGTGAGGGGAGTGTTAAAGTCCCCTACTATTATTGTATTATTGTTGATGTGTTTCTTTGATTTTGTTATTAATTGGTTTATATAGTTGGCTGCTCCCACGTTAGGGGCATAGATATTTAAAATTGTTAGATCTTCTTGTTGGACAGTTCCTTTGAGTATGATATAGTGTCCTTCCTCATCTCTTATTATAGTCTTTGGCTTAAAATCTAATTGATCTGATATAAGGATTGCCACTCCTGCTTTCTTCTGATGTCCATTACCATGGTAAATTCTTTTCCACCCCCTCACTTTAAATCTCGAGGTGTCTTCGGGTTTAAGATGAGTTTCTTGTAGGCAACATATAGATGGGTTTTGTTTTTTTATCCATTCTGATACCCTGTGTCTTTTGATTGGGGCATTTAGCCCATTAACAGGGTAAGTATTGAGAGATGTGAATTTAGTGCCATTGTATTGCCTATAAGGTGACTGTTATTGTATATTGTCTCTGTTTTTTTCTGATCTACTACTTTCAGGGTCTCTCTTTGCTTAGAGGACCCCTTTCAATATTTCCTGTAGAGCTGGTTTGGTATTTGCAAATTCTTTCAGTTTTTGTTTGTCCTGGAAGCTTTTAATCTCTCCTTCTATTTTCAATGATAGCCTAGCTGGATATAGTATTCTTGGCTGCATGTTTTTCTCGTTTAGTACTCTGAATATATCATGCCAGCTCTTTCTGGCCTGCCAGGTCTCTGTGGATAAGTCTGCTGCCAATCTAATATTTTTACCATTGTATGTTACAGACTTCTTTTCCCGGGCTGCTTTCAGGATCTTCTCTTTGTCACTAAGACTTGTAAATTTTACTATTAGGTGACGGTGTGTGGACCTATTCTTATTGATTTTGAGGGGGGTTCTCTGAACCTCCTGGATTTTGATGCTTGTTCCCTTTGCCATATTGGGGAAATTCTCTCCAATAATTCTCTCCAATATATCTTCTGCTCCCCTCTCTGTTTCCTCTTCTTCTGGGATCCCAATTATTCTAATGTTGTTTCGTCTTATGGTGTCACTTATCTCTTGAATTCTCCCCTCGTGGTCCAGTAGCTGTTTGTCCCTCTTTTGCTCAGCTTCTTTATTCTCTGTCATTTGGTCTTCTATATCGCTAATTCTTTCTTCTGCCTCATTTATCCTAGCAGTCAGAGCCTCCATTTTTGTTTGCACCTCATTAATAGCTTTTTTGATTTCAACTTGGTTAGATTTTAGTTCTTTTATTTCTCCAGAAAGGGCTTTTATATCTCCCGAGAGGGTTTCTCTAATATCTTCCATGCCTTTTTCGAGCCCGGCTAGAACCTTGAGAATCGTCATTCTGAACTCTAGATCTGACATATTACCAATGTCTGTATTGATTAGGTCCCTAGCCTTTGGTACTGCCTCTTGTTCTTTTTTTTGTGGTGAATTTTTCCGCCTTGTCATTTTGTCCAGATAAGAGTATATGAAGGAGCAAGTAAAATACTAAAAGGGTGGCAACAACCCCAGGAAAATATGCTTTAGCCAAATCAGAAGAGATCCCAAATCGTGAGGGGGGAGAAAGGGGATAAAAAGAGGTTCAGAAAGAA
>NW_019154093.1:24433370-24512716 GCF_002288905.1 Enhydra lutris kenyoni | reverse complement strand
AATCATGGGGAGAAAGCCATGAGTTCCGTGCTTTGCTTTCTCCTCCTCTGGAATTCCGCTGCTCTCCTTGGTATTGAAACTGCAGTCCTTGGTAGGTGAACTTGGTCCTGGCTGGGCTTCTTGTTGATCTTCTGGGGGAGGGGCCTGCTGTAGTGATTCTCAAGTGTCTTTGCCCCGGGCGGAGTTGCACCGCCCTTACCCAGGGCGGTCTGAGTAATCCGCTTGGGTTTGCTTTCAGGAGCTTTTGTTCCCTGAGCGCTTTCCGTAGAGTTCTGGAGGGCGGGAATGAAGATGGCGGCCTCCCAGTCTCCGGCCCGGAGGAGCCGAGAGCCCGGAGTCCCACTCCTCAGTGCGCCCTCAGAGAATAGCGGTGATTTACTCCCGTCACCCTGCCTCCCGCCGCGCTCTAAGCTGACCGAGCCTGCGACCGGTTCAAGGTAACCCCGAGCTTAGAGCTTACTCCTCGGCTCTGTCTCTGTAGCCGGCTTCCCCGTTCTACTATCTGTAAGCTCTGCAACACTCAGACACCCCCGATCCTTCTGTGACCCTGCGGGACCTGAGGCCACGCTGACCCCGCGTGGGCTTCACCCCGGTTAAGCCTCTGGAGCGATGTCCCTCAGCGGAACTGACTTTTAAAAGTCCTGATTTTGTGCTCCGTTGCTCCGCCGCTTGCCGGGAGCCGGACCCTCCCCCCGCGGTCTATCTTCCCGTCGCTTTGGATTCACTTTTCCGCCAGTCCTACCTTTCAGAAAGTGGTTGATTTTCTGTTTCTAGAGTTGCTGTTCTTCTCTTCGATCTCCCGTTGGATTTGTAGGTGTTTGCAATCTTTAGATAAGCTATCTAGCTGATCTCCCGCTACCTGAAGTAGTCTCAGCCTGCTACTTCTCCGCCATCTTGACTCAAGAGTTATTAAATTTTTATATAGTGATAGAGAAGTATTTGACTGCAAAGATGGCTAACCATTACTGTGATTAAGATGCTCATGGCTTGACCATTTAGTCAACAAATAGTTATTGAGCATCTAGTATGTGGCAGGCATTTTTGTAGGTGTTAGGGCTATTATCACTAAATATATCAGTAAATAAAACAGACAGTGTTCTTACTGTCATTCTCAAGAGGGAATGGACAGATTATCAAACAAATAACAACATAATTTCTGCTGGTAATAACCACCATTTCCTTTCCTTGACTAAAACCTTAGGAAAGAATAGAAATTATCCATGTTAGGATGAGGAGACCAGGGTGTTCTAGGCAAAAACTTAAGGCAGTGATAAGCTTGGTATGTTCAAGCAATAAGAAAAAGGTCAGAATGGCTGGAGTTTGTGTGTATCTCCACAGTAGGGGCAGGGGCATCCTGATACCAGTTCAAAAGGCAACGGATCACATCGAACTTCATGATGCTAAAAGTAAGAATGCAAGACTGCTCCAAATATGTTGGAAAGCTATTGAGGGGCTTTAGGAAGGGGACTGTTAGGATCTAATTTAAGATCTTTGGCTGATAAGCAAAAAAAAAGGATTGTAGAGGCCAGGACAAGAGTGAAAGCAGGAACACCAAGTGGGACCTGATGGTGGCTTGGACCAGATGGTGGCAATGGGCATGGTAAATACAGGCCAGATTGGAATGCTTTCGAAGATACAGCTAGTGGAAGTTGGCCATGGATTGGCTGTCCTAAGTGAGGGGAAGGAAAGAATTAAAGTTAACTCAGTATTTTTGACCTGAGCACTTGAGTAGAAGACTCAGGGACAACAGATTGGGAGCTGGGGGGTGTCAGGTAGGTTATAAACATAGCTATGTTTAGACAAGTTCAATCTGAGGTGATCATTAGACACCCAGAGAGAAACATACCCAAGCTCCCATTCAAATACATGGGCTTAGTCAGAACCTAGGGGTGGAGGTGAACAGTCATCAGAGAGAAGACATCTACAACCAAGGGGAGAATTCAGGTCACCATATTTCCATAGCTGGATATGTAAAGCACTTATTCTGGGATTAGCACATGGTAGATGCCCCATAAATAGTTTATTCTCCCTTTCTCCTAGAGATGACTGAAGGTGGTCTCCTAGGATGAATCCTGCCCTGAGTTTCAGGAAACAGCACCAGAGAGTATCCCTGACACATGCAGGACATGTCATCTTCTGATCCTCAGTTTTCCCAACAATTACAAGAAAGTACTGGCCACCAGTAGTGTCCATCTGGAGCTGGCAGGGGATAGGAATGGATTATAGTGAAGCATGAAGGAACTTTAGGGGGTAGTGGGTATGTTCTTTACACTGTGCTGGTGGGTTCACAGGTTTGTACATATCTCAAAATTCATCGAATTGTACACCTAATGAGTATGGATTATTGTGGGTCACTGATACCTTAATAATGTTGCTGAAATAAAAAGGAAGGGAACGTTTTCTGCTTTATTTATCTCCCTGGGTTGCTGGGTCTAGGATTAAATAATAGGATTAAATACTTATTATAGAAGCACTTCCAACTAATAAAAATTAAACAGATGGAACATATCCTATTGCTGGTGACTTTTTGCTCCCTGTCAGTAGCTAGTGCTTATTCGGGGATCGAGAGTAAGAGCTAAAGGATGCATGGAGGACCAATATGAAGATTTTCCTGAAAAAGTGACAAGCCTGAAGGGAAGGGGACTGTATGAGTCAGGGTTCTCCTGAGAAACAGAACCAACAGGGTGTGTGTGCATGATTTATTACATGGAATTGACTTGCGCAATTATGGAGGCTGGCAAGTCCTCAGATCTGCAGTGTGTAAGCTGGAGGCCTGGGAGAGCTGATGGTGTAGATCCAGTCTGAAAGGGGAGGCTCCAGCTCCGAGGAGAGCTGATATTGTAAATCCAATCTGAAGGCTGGAAAAACCAATGTCCCAGCTCAAACGTAGTCAAGGAAGAGGAGCTCCCTCTTACCATCTTTTAGTTCTATTCTCTGGATTGGATGATCCCTCCACATGGGGGAGAACAATCTGCTTTATTAAACCCACCAATTCAAATACTAATCTCATTACACAATACAATAACACAACACAATGATGTTTGACTAAAAATCTAAGCATCTCCTAGCCTAACCAAGTTGACAAAAGAATTAGCCATCCCAGGGACTATTACTTATTGAGCTTCTATTTACAGCAAATCTTTATTATCCCCCTGGAACAGATAAAACCCAAAGGGACCAATAAGTGATATCATTTGTTCAAGAACACGGGACTGCCCTAACGACAGAGCCGGATTTAAACTCCATCCCATCTGAGTCTACCGTACCACACTCTGCTTCTTCCAATCCCAAAGCTCAGAGGTGAATGAGCCCTTATGGATAATATAGTCCCCATCATTGGCTTTACTGAAATCCAGAGATGAAGTGGCGAGCTGAGGCAGCATACAAGTTCTTGAGAGAGCCTGCAGCTCCAGTGTCTGGCTTGGGCTCCTGACGCATCACATCTCCACTGCTGGGTTTGGGTTTGGTTGGAATCCAACTCCATTTTTGGCCACTTCCAATTCCAGTCCTTCCAGGAGGGAGGAAAAGCCTTTGGTGAGATCATGTTCTGCCGGCAAGGCCTCATCAACTCCAGGGAAAGTTACCAGAGGTGGGCCCCAACCTGCCCCCTCACCATTTCCAGCCCCTTCTTCCCAGATTGCCCTGCTAGAGAAGCCCAGATATTTCACAAGCAGCCAAATAACATCTCTTTTCCTCTTCTTGGAGCAGAAAATGAAGCTCAGACTTCCTAAATTCAGGAGCGTGGGATGGCCTAGTGGGGTCATCTCCTTAGCTGGGGACTAGTTGCCCTTGGAGGAAACTCATGTCTTTAAAGCTATAAATGATCAGATTCCAGGATACTAGCAAGTTCCAGAGAGGAGTTCAGAGGAAGAAAGCCTAGCGGGGGAAGGGAAAGGAGAAGGATTCTTTACCTGACAGACACCATCCCTGGGGAAAGTCCTTCCCATGCTAATACTAGCTAGCATTTATCAAGAACTTACTGAGTAGTGAGCCACTATTCTAAGGGACTCAGGTTGTCTCAATGATCACTGTCACCCAACAAGGTAGGTATGTGTATGACCCCATTTTACAGGTAAAGAAGTTGAGGCGCAGTTGGTAAAGCAACTTTCCCAAGATCACACAGTGGATAGCTGGAGAGCTTATTTTCTGCCTCTGGCCATCCCACTCTAGGACCTATGTACTAACACTTACACAACAGTTTGCAGTTTACAAAGTGTGTCTCCACCAGTTATCTTGTTTGATTTGCATAATATGCCTGTGAGTTAGATTTTGCTAGTTGCCTTGGTTTCCTTCTTTATCAAATGAAGTTCACAGAAGGAAGAGACTCACCCAAGTCTACCCAAAAAATCAATGGTAGATCAGGGAAATGCTCACTGATTGATTAAGAAGTTCTTTATTGAACACCCACTATGAGCTAGCCAGAGCCTCTGCCTTCAGGAAGCTACAGACTGTCCAGGGAAATAGGTAGCTACAACACAATCTGACTTTTTTATTGTTTTCTTTTTTTATTATTTTTATTGGTGTGTAACAATGTAGTAGACAAACCAAAGTGTACAGTTCCATAAATATTAAAGATGACAGTATATGCATATACACATATCTGTATGTGAATGTGTGTGTATATATAACTCTGAATCAGGATACAGACTATTTCCTGCACCATGCAAGGCTCCTTTGGTACCAAGATCGTAGTTATTCTGACCTCTTTCACCAGGAATTTGTATTGCTGGTCTTCACCTTCACTAAAATGGACTTCTATACTGTGGACTTTTTCATACCTGGCTTTTCTTACTCAACATTGACTCATGTTGCCTGCATCGTAGTCTGTTTTTGACTGCTATACCGTATTTTGTTATATGACTATGCCATGCACTGCACGTCTGTCCCCCAGGAAGCCAACTCTGAGACAGATGAGCATGAAGTATTGTTACTGAGAAGTGCCTTTGGAATGACAGGTGGGACAGGGAGAGACAAGAAGCAGGGTTGGAAACAGGGAGATGTCCAGTGTGCGGGCAGACCCAGGACCACCTCAGTTGACCCCACAGGGAGCCTGGAAGCTAGAATGGCCTGGTATGGATGTGGGGCTTCCCTGGGAATGGCAACCTTGGCAAAGTGGCTCTCTGCAGCCCAGGCAAATCTGGAAGGGCCAGCCGCCTGAAGGTTGTCTGCTAGCAGCATTCCCAACAGCTGGGGCAAGCCCCACCTTGAAGAAGGATCTGGGCACACATGACCATGTCCACATTTTGATATAGTTCTCCATTCTCCAGTTGATGGACATTTGGGTGGAATCCAGTTTGCATGATTATGAATAATGCTGCTATATGACCGTTTTTATAGATGTCTTTTGATGGACATAACCACTTGTTTCTGTTGGACACATGACTAGGAACAGAAGCGCTTGATTGGTCATAGGGTATATAGAAATTTACACTTCCAACAGCAATGTATGAGAGTTTCCATTATTCCAACACCTAAGATTAAGGCCTCTTTAATTTTAGCCATTTTTGTCAGTGGGTGTTTAGTGGTATCTCTTTATGGTTTTGATTTGCATTCCCTTAACTGGCTTAACACATTGCCATCAAATACTCCCCAAGCTCCCATGTCTGGACAGGGTGTAGCCAAATTGGAAGCCCAGGTAGTTGGTTCTAGAGATACTATGTCTCTCCCTGTTCATGTCTGCACCAGGGAGTGTCTATTTCTAAGGACTGAACTACTTCTGGAGTAAACATTGGCCCCCTTCCTGGGTGTCTGGTATGTATTTGTTACCCGTTGGGGCACAGGGTGCTTGTGGAATCTGACAGCCAGTTCCCTCTTCCTTCTTGTTCTCATACACTTTCTGATCAGGTGTCTGGTGACTGCATGCTTAGGGGAGCAGACAATGAATGAAACATGGAAGTGGGCCACTCAGGCTGCTGAGATTCATTCTGGGGTCTTTGATAAGGTCATCAAATAACTGAACTTACCAATGCTCCCATAATGCAAACATCTGAAAATGACAAATTTTCATATTGCTTAAGCCATTCAAGTTAGTCTTCTGTTGCTTACAGCCAAAACCATCCTAACTCCCTCTTTCCCACACCTCAGCTCCAACAGATTGGTACTTTCTCTCCTGGCTTCTCCTTACCATGTGGTCTTCTGGAAAATGCAGGAGCATCATTCTTGCAACATTTATAATAACACAGATTATTTTGATTCTTATGTAGAACCACTCTAAAAGGTAGGATTCATGTAAATTCCATTTCGTAGATGAGGAAACGGTGGAAACAAATCTCAGCTTCCCGAGGACTTGAGCATCTCAGAAAGCTCTTCCAAGCAACAACTTCGTTTTTCCAGAAACAATCCCCAAGAGCCAGAGAGAGGAAATATTTTGCTTATGGTTCCACAGTCAATAAGTAGAACACCTGAAATCCGTAGATCTCTGCGCAAAACAATTCTTCCTTTATAAGAAATGAATATACAAGCATTCAGCTGGACACTCTGGGAAGCCAGAGGACACAGCTACTCCAGGTTTTAACTGCTCTATAAACAGTGTCCCACTTCGGAGGATGCAAATCAGAACGTCTCCTGCACATCTCATAGAGGACACATATTCTGACACCAAGGAGAAAATGAAAGCAACTCCATGTCCAAGACTCATAAAGTTAGCACCTCAGCGTATATTTATATATTTACAGTTTTTCCTGAAGCTAGAGACTCACTGGAGGCCAGAACTGCTGTGCAGGGAAAACGAGTGGAGCTGAGCCCTTGAGGACAGGGAAAAGGGGTCTGGCTCCTTCCTTCCACAGCTGACATTCTTCTTAGAGAACTTCGGGCACCTCTCATGTTCTCAGGGCTCTGATGCTCCTCAGATTCCATCCTCTTCTGTGGGGATCCTGTTTCCCTCTCTTCTGTGGAGCTGCCAGCATCGTCTCTTCCCTCTGGATGGCTCAGTCACCCCATACCCCACACTGGCAACTGAGGACAGCACCGTCTCCCAGCTCCATGACAGGCTCTTACTTGTTGCCCCTCAAGCGAAGCCCTTGGCCCTTTTATCAGTTGGGTCTTACCAGAAGGTTTTGACACAAAGGAGTAACTGAAGGTTACTGAGAGAAGAATGGACAGGGGGCACCTACAGATGAAGGTGGGCAAGGGAACAGGGACCATCCCACTGGAACTCAAAGGCCTTGTTAAGGACTTTGCACTTACCTGGAAGGCAAAGGGAAGCCACTGAGTGATTTTAAGCAGGAGTGCAACAAGATCAAATCTGGGTTCCTGAAAAATCACTCTTGTGGCCAAGGGGGAAAGGTTGAGGAGGACTAGGGACCAGACTAGAGACCAAGGGCAAGAATCTAGGCTGCTTTGTCAGGTAAAGAGCTCCCTGTCACTGGAGTATGCAAATGATATAGAGAAACTATAAGAAGATTCCTATAAAAAGTTGCAGTTGGAACAGCTCATGCCTGAGTTCTCTTCCCACTTGGAGACACTAGGAGAAAACCTCCCTGCCCAATCCAAACTCCACTCCCCTAAACTCACAGGCTGGGATTACTGTGTCCTGGTCCACGCCTGAGTCGATTTCTGTCTCCATAGCATATTTGAGGTCCTCAGCCGGTGCCCCCCATGGGGACAAGGGGTGGTTCCATTTTGTTGTGTAACAGCTCATAAATCCAGGAATTACAAACAAAGAGAATTCTGTTATAGGTATATACCATTTGAAATACAATCTCTAAAAGACCTTTATGTTTGTCATGAATTTTATAAATTGTTGCAGTAATTAACAGGGCATAAAACAGGCTTCCTACCCCATCCGGGAAGGCCTTCCTGAATGCCCCATTGTCAGTCGTGCCACTCGGGCCCTCTGCATGGCGGTGCCCGGGGTGATGCTGGGTGTGGGAGGAGGGTGGGGACAGACAACCCTGGGAAAAACGCCTGCATTCATGGGCGGTAGTTTAATGGGCTCATTTTAGGTGGCTTAGAGAATGACATCAAGATTTAACTCCTGGGCCCTTCCTTCAATAAATTAGAATAGGCCCTGGGGCCTGGGAGACAATTAAGACCCTCTCCCACATTTCCATCTGAAGCTGCCCCCCCCCCACCGAGAAACATTTTCTTCCTTGCTGTGACTATAGGCATTTGGGTGGTTTTCCCACTCTTTCCCTCTTGTTTTCTTTCTCTCTGGGAAAATCGTCACATGCTGGATGGAAAATAAAGACCCCAATTCACAGACCCAGGTTTGATTTCTTTCTGGAAAATAGTACCTTCTCTAAGGCTGAAATGACCTGGGGAGTGGATTCATAGCCATCCCTGGAGAATGTTATCTCCCTGCATGGAGCTTGCAGGATGGCAGGAGACAGTCAATGAGCTCAGTGTCCTTGGGGCTCCCTCCTCGTGGCTTTTTCATCGAGGAATACTTCGGGAAGACGAAAAGCATGACTAGTATAAATAATGTGTAGGAACCCACACTCTAGCTGAAAATATAAAACATGACAGGTCAAAATGTAGTCCCCTGTCCCCTCTCCCATTTTCTGACAATGTGTCCTGTGGGACTTCATGAGCAGGGAAGAGATATGGTCAGATGAGATTGGGAGCTGACTGTCACCATTCTATGGGTTGGAGGAACCAAGGCTGGATCTGAAAGACCAGACCAAACATGGGAAAGGGGTTCAATGGTCCAGACAAAACACAACACTGCAGCCCCCTCCCCCGCACCCCTTAGTACTAAACATGGAAAATCAACAGGCAGATGAAATTTGTGAGTGACAATGGCCAATCATTACTGGTATGTCACCTTTAATTTACCCAGTATTTTTCAAACTCACTAAATCACCAAGTCCTCTCCATAACTCTTTATTTGATCCCAGTTCTACATAGAGGAAAAGGGATACTCTAGGGAATTCCATAATTTTCCCAAGATCGGGCTGCTGGTTTTGAGTCCTGGCTAAGGGCCCCTGTAGCTCTTTCCTTGACCTTTGTCAACATAACACCTAGGACAGAACCTGTTACATTGAGCCTGTACCCTGTGAATTCTCGGTGGGTAAATGAATCCCTCCTACTCCTCATCCTCTCTGTTTGGAGATTTAATCACAGACAGCTTGTCTCAGTTTTATACATAAAATCATTCACGATGATATATTTTCTGACTTGGTAGTTAACTCGGAGGGGGGAGAGATGGTGTTATTTCCTGGCACAAAGTAAGAAATCATAATTGAAATTATGTAATAGGCATAGACTTCTGAAACCAGACGAGGTATTTGAGGACATCTGGTTAAATTCCTTCATTTTACAAATGAGGATACTGAGATTTGGGGAGGAGAAAAAGTGCCTGGCCAGGGTTCTTTGGGTGTGTTAGGAGGACTGTGTATGTGTGTAATATGTCCACTTTCTCCCAGATTCTGTAGCCAGCCCATATTTAGAAACCCTCTGATGTGCAGGTTCCAGGATGGGCACTGGGATGCCACAGGCAACAAGACAAGGTTTTTGCCTTTAAGGTTCACACTGTAGTCCGGGGGTCACAGGGGCTTCGGGGACAACCCACCTATAAGAAGCCACATCATAGAAGAAAACAGAGGGAGGTAGAGCCTATGCAGAAGGGAAACACTATGCCCAGAGTAGACATTCCACTTCCAGGGGGCGCCTGGGTGACTCAGTTGGTTCAACGTCAGACTTCAGCTCAGGTCATGATCCTGAGGTCTTGGAATCTGTTCCGCTCTCAGTGGGGAGTCTGCTTGTCCCTCTCCTTCTGCCCCTCCCCCCACTCATGCATGCTTTCACACTCTCTCTAATAAATAAATAAAATCTTTAAAAAATTTTTTTTAAAGACATAGATATTCAGCTTCCAGTTTCACACTCTGGATCAACAAAACACACCATGTCTCCTTTCTTGGCCTCAGGCACTGCCAAAACCAGAGGAAGGGAATCAGAATCTCTTGTGATCTCTGGATTCAGAGCACTCTGAGCCTTGCGGCCTTCACTGTGGTTGGGAGATGGTTCTCCATGGCTCTCTTGTGTTTCTGCAAGAAGAGGCACCAGCTATCTTTTTCAAAGATGTTTGTAGAGCAAACAGCCTTGGAAGAGAGAGAGCCTCTCCCCTGGGAGCCAGGGCAAGTCAGTTTGCTGGCCCATGTAATACACTGTTTCCTCTGAGGCAAGAGTAGGGGGTGGGGGTCGGAGGTGGGTTGCATGAGGCCCATTATGAAAGCTTTGTTTCCCTAAGGGGCACCTGGGTGGCTCAGTCTGTTAAGTCGGGGGCTCTTGATTTCTACTCAGGTCATGGTCTCAGGGTCCTGGGATAGAGCCCCGCATTGGGCTCTCTGCTCAGAGGGGAGTCTGCTTGAGGATTCTCTCTCTCCCTCACCGTCTGCCCCTCCCTCCTTTCACACTCTCTTGCTCTCTTCTCTCAAATAAATAAATCTTTAAAAAAAAAAAGAGAGAGAGAGAGAGATTTGTTTCCCTACACCCAAGCCTCCCCCACTGTGATGCAAGCCGGCTACTCATACAGCCCCTATGTGAGCCACCCTGCATCACCCCCTGGGACTTGAGGGACAAGAGGAAATTAACACATACACACTTATGCTGCTGCCGCACCATGGGTAATAAAGTACTTTGTCCCCAACCCAGGAGTCCCCCGTCTTCTACCAGCATCTGGGAAACTGTGACAGGCTCACTTGTGAACTGGGAAGTAGGGCAAAGTCCCAGACTCTTCTCACTGCTGTTTTCTAAGACAACCCCTCCTGTGGTTTCACAGGTGTTTGTGTTATTCCTAGAGGACACACAAATTTCCCACATTTCCTGTTTGTTGTTTTAGTCGTTGTTGGAGCCAATTGAAGCTGGAGTGGGGGTTCAGGCTTTTAGGGACTGATGGCCAGTGTAGTGTGACTGTCCGACCTGGTTTGTCCCACATGATCATTTCAGTTATGCCTGCTGCCCAGGCATACCTATTAATAACACTCCTTTTCATTCCCCGAAGTGTCCCATTTGGATAATACTTCATACAGGCACTCTCATTAGAGGAGATGAGTGACCAATTTAACAACCAACCCAAAGGCTCCAGCCCCCAGATCCCTGCAGCATCCTCCCGCCAAAGCAATAGGATACAAGGTAAGGCTTTCACGCTCCGGTATAAAAATGCCATGGCTTTGGCAAGCCACATAACCTCCTTGTGCCTTGATTTCTCTACTTATAAAATGAGGGTAATAATAGCCTCTGCCTCATAAAGTTATTGTAAAGATTAAATCAGTTAATAAATGCAAATGTGAAAGGCTTAGGGCGATGCCTAGCTCATAGTAAATAGCATCTGTTATCATCGTTTGTCTTCTCATTGTCTTTATCATCGACATCTTCATTCGACTACAAGAGCCATATGCCTTCTTTGGCCATTTGTCAGTACCCACTGATCATTCACAGAACCAGAAAGAACCCTAAGCGCTAACCCGTGCCACACCCGGGGTTCCAGGCAAGACTGTATTCCTCACATTCTGGGTGGCAGCTCATTTGGCTTCTCACGAGAGCCACGGGAGGTCTCCCGGCAGGAGTCCCACGGAGCCACTCAGTAAATAACTATGAGTAAACAAAAGCCGTCTCCTTCCTATAAATCTGTATCTAGCTCGTAACTGCAAACCCTCATCCTTTGGTATGCACGTGGCACAGGAGTGGGTGTACACCCATACACTTATATTTTACTAAGGGCTGGACTCCGAATCCAAGAGAAAAAGGGGTGCTATTAATATTTACATGGGGGCTCTGGGCATAAACTAGGGCTGTGTGCAGCTAATCAGATCCCACAGTCAACTGGAAATAACACACACACACAGAGGAACAGGACAGGTTGTCTTAGGAGCTATTGGGGCCCTCGGTGTCAGGGTCTCTTGGCAGACTTTTTGGGTTGTGGCTGGAGAGCGGGAGTCCCTCTGCTTGTGACGTGCCTTTGATCTGGCCAAACCACTGAGGAGCAGGGTCACATTTCAGTGACAAATCCAGCACACCGAACCTTATTAAGGTCCCTTCCAACTTTGGTGGGTTGGCCAATGGGGGAGTCTCTGATTCTGTGCACTCTATAAAAGCCAGGACATTTTTATGGCCCAGGGGGGCAATAAAGGCTAAAACACCAAAGGTGGCAATATAACAAGTATGCAAAACATCCTGAAGGGTCTTAAATCTCCAAGCAGCATGGCTTGTGTTTGATTGTCTTCGAGTCCTGACAAGCGTAATGACTTGTCCAATAGGCTCTCCACCGGGGCATCGGGGAGGAAGCGTTGAGCGTGTCAGGTATGAAATATTCCTCTTTTTAAAATGCAAGTGTTTCCCTGTAAAACCTGAGTTGCCTTGCACACTCCAAGCGAGCGCCTACAGCCCTGATGAGGAGAGCCACTGGGACGGATGTGTTTGTAAAGCAGGGATCTTCAGGTGTCAGGCCCCAGGGCCCCGATCTGCAGAACACGGCCACCGTGCAGAACATTTGTCCCTCCTGATCATTGCTGATCAGACTGAGAACTGACCTCCTGTGTACTTCTCACTTGGGTTTCCTTGACCAGAGGCACCACAGGTTTTTCTTAATCAGGAGAAATAAGAAGAAGAATTCAGTTCTACCACTGATTGTGCCCTTGCTGCACAGGTCTTCTAGGCAGCAGACGCTGAGATGAGAAGGGGACACCAGTGGCATAGCAGGGGCAATGTCTGTAAGAGTTTGGGCAGCAAAAGCCTTTAGACCAGGACATGGATCAAACGCCTGGGAAAGGAAATGAGGGAGGAAGCAGGATTGGCAGGGAGTGACCCCAACAGCAATGCAGAAGTGACAGCCAGCCCAGCCAACCCAAGAGGGAGCTCTGCAGCAAAGATGGTCTGTTCCAGGGCAACCACATTGGCCAGACATGGCCAGGCCCTAAGAGCCCCATGTGCTCAGTCATTGCCTGGGGCTGCCCGGGAAGGACATGGTCTCAGGTCAGAGGCTGAGACAGATCCTGCTGTTGGAGGCCTAATACCTCCATGGCTGCTACTGTATTATTCTACCTGCTGTCTCACTGACTGTCTAACTGAGGTTCAGGGAGAACATCACCCAAGCATACATCGCCAGTGTGCTGTGGGTAGCCAGTGTGCTGTGGGGCAGAACACAGACCTGCTTTCGGGCAGACCTGCTTTCAAAGCTCTGCCCTCTTCGAACCATCCAGGAAGACCGCAAGTAGGAGGAGGAGACGGAATCTCATGGGATCCCAGAAGGGTGGGCAGGACAGGGGCCCCTGGGGATAAACACCCCAGGAGGAGGAGATTGTACAGTCTCCCACACACAGTCATCCCTCCTGAGAGAGCAAGGGATGGCTCTCAGCACCTCAATCTGGTGTTGGAGCCTGACTTGTTAGCGGCCACTCAAGCCTGACACATGTTGGTGCCTCAGGTTGGTGACGCATGTAGGTGCCTTGAGCCTGACAGGGCGTGTGGGGGGCTACTCAGTAACTCCATCAGAAACACCAAGTGGAGAGTGTGTGGGGTTCAGCCAGCCCATCCTGAGAGCAATTCAAGCTCTGGCACCCTCCAGAGTCCATCACATAACTTCTCTCAGCCTCCGCGTCCCCTCTATCTACTCATTTAGGAACCGTACTCCACAGAGGGGGCCCCCTTCCTCTTCTGTTCCAGGAATGGTGCTGGGGGCCACAGGCACCCACTGGGAGAACACAGAGCCTATGTTCCTGAGAGATAGTTTCAGGCTGGTGTGAGGAGTGCTCCGGGGCTGGGGGCATGCACAGACTGAAAGGCAAGGCAGCTATTCCAACCTTTACAACTTCCCGTCAAGGGTCTGCCATGCCTTCACACAGGGACACTTGGTCAGCAGGCAGCTAGCAATAGACGCAGAAGGGCTATGAATGAAGAGTCCAAGACCAGCTTCTTCCCAGTTCCATGTTTCTGAACATGACACCTTACACTGTGCCTGCCCTCACCTGAAACTTCTGGGCACCCCAGTTTGGCTCCGACTCAGCCCCTGGCACACAGCCTGTGTTCCGCTCTCTCCTCCAGCCTCCCAGAGCTGCTGGAGCAGTTGAGAGCCTCACCGCAGAAGCACTGTGAAACCATCGCTGATGAAGCCTAGGACAGACCCTTCCAGCCCTGGAGGTCTACACACCACACGAGTCCAGCTCATATCCTACACATTCAGATGGAAAACACATGGACAGGGCACAGGGATCTCTCCAAATGAACTGAAATAAATTAGATTGTGCCTTTCTCAGGCTCTGGAGTCTGTGGTCATCAGAACCCAATGTCCATTCTTGAGCTGCTCTCAGGGAACTTACACAGACACCCAGGAGGGCGGCATCTAACCCCTGAGCCAGGTCTTCAACAGGGGAGCAGAGGGATGGAAAGAGTGTCAGCTTGGCATTCTTCCCAGCCCAGCCCAGCCACTTCCTGCGCCGGAGTCTTGGACAGACCACTTAGTCTCTGCAAACTTCAGTTTTCTCTTCTGCATAATAAGGCTAATCGTGTTTTCCAAATTAAAAAACTAATGTACAGAAAGCTCTCCATTGCCTTGAATCACCGGATTATTCCAAGGTTGAGTGAGGAATAAATACAAAATGTTTATGTCAGCTCTACTTCAATAAAAAAGGAAAAAGATCATCAGCAGTAAAGAAATCATCAGCAATAAAAAAATAATAAAATTCTTTTATTAAAAAATTTTAATTAAAAAATATGTTAGGTACAAAACAAATCATGCTTGTTGAAAATAGGATTATCTACTATTTACCAGTAACTCTTCATAAATAGTCCCGCAGAATGATTTCTATTTCATTAAAACATTTACAAACTCGTTATTTGATCTTTCAACCTGATCAAGGAAACATTCTATAACTCCTTTTTACAGAGCTGTAAACTGAGATTTAAGTGGCCAGCCGCCACCTGCCTTGCTCAGGGTCCCACTGCCCCACAGCCAAGAGACTGACCCTTTCTCCCGATCTTTCATCCCACAAACCTGGCCTGTTTCCCTGTGTTCTCCTGACCCCCATCCCTCCATTACACAGCTCTGTGAATTCCAGAAGACCAGAAATCCTATTTCCTATTGTGTTTGGAAACTTGGAGAACAGGTCGTTAAAGGGACAGGCCTCTGGTCATACCTAGGCCAGACTAAGAGGAGGAACCGGTTCCTGTCACTGAGCCAGTCTTCCAGATGATGCTCCGAGGGGTGCTTGGCAGCCTCTCAACCATCTGGGTCGACTCTCACACACACCCTGAGAAGCGGGCTTAGGAATAAACTCAGTTTACAGAAAAGAGCAGTTTGATGCCAAGAAGGAAAAGGAATGTGCCAGGGTGACGTGCAGAGAGCGCTGAGGTTGAAGCCCCAGCCCAGGCACAAACCCCCAGAGAGGCCACATGGAAGTCACGGCTCTCTTCTGACCTCAGTTTGTTGCCTCATGGTTTTCCTTCAGTTTACTCAGAGACCAACCACAGGGCCAGCCCCTCACAATATCCATGAGCTTGGCCTCTTACAGAGCTCTGGTCCCCTGTGGCTCTCACATTCTAGTGTTACTGGTGATCTTAGAACCTGGAAGACACAGAGCCCATGTGAGTATTTGGGTCCCCTCTGGGGCCTTCCTGCCGCCCGAATACAAGGTACCAATGCAGGGGTCATCGGCCAGTCTCCTGTTCCTCACGCAGTGCAGGGAAGAAGCCTGATTATGGTGCATACCTAGAATCTGAAGGTGAGGCTATAAATGGATTCTGGGCAGGAAGGGGTAGGAGTGGGGGTGAGGGGCCAGCAGGCCCAAAAGCTTAACATTCCCACCACAATGAGGCTGGGATTCTTGCCTTCAGTAGGCCCAGATCCTCTCGGACAAAGGTGGCTTCCTCCGGGTGGGTGGGTAGGGGAGGGCTTCTAGACAATGCTGAGGTTCAGCTGTGCAGTGGGTAGCCCCTCTCCACCTACCTCCAGTCTCTGCATACCCTCAGTCCCCTTCCTACCCTCCCAGAGGGTAGGACCTCCCACGCAGTGCCTACAGAGCCCTGCCTAAAGACCTTGCCAGAGAAGCAGGACAGTTAGGACCCTCCCTCCCCAAATGTCACTTCATTCACACCAAAGGTCTTGACCGCTCAGAGATTCTTAATAAAGGCAAATCAGGATTTCTCCACAGTTTCTTCAGAAATCAACCACTCAGGGGGAACCCAAGGGCTGACCCTCCCAAGCCCACAGACCCCTATAATTTACAAAGCGCTGGTTATTGATATTTCCATTTATAAAAGAGTCAACTAGGGCTTGCTGGCCCCAGAATTCACGCTCTTACTCATGCCTCTGTATTGTCTTCTGTCTCAGACAGTGTCCAGTAAGGAGACAGAAATGTGACATGAATAAGGACAGAGTAATATAAAAAATTATTAACTATTAACAGGGAGATCAGGAAGGAGAGTCCTGTTTCATGTTCTGAGTTCTATCTACCATATAACGTACAATGCTGTGGAGACAAACAAGCTTGCATATTTTTCAAACCCTAGGTACTGTGCTGAGGTGTTGGAAATTCGGCAGGGAACAATATAGACCTAGCTCCTGCCTTCACGGAGTTCAGAGTGTAGGAAAAATGCCTCATATCATATGGGGAAACATTGAGAAACACCAGCTTAGACAATTAAACTAAGTGGGACCCATTAAAATCACCTGGAATTCGTGCAAAAAGGGGGCTGGTATATCTGAATCCCACCCCAAGCCCAGTAAATCAGAATCTTGGTATATGCTCGGGGAACACCTGGCACAAACACCTTAGTCTTACTGAGCTGATTAGGGGACGGGGTTCTCAAGGAAAGCCTTGTAAAAGACGAATACTAGAAGAGCTCACCATTATTGCACGCTAACCAGACTCAGGACACGGTACTCAGCATTCCATATGTGTTAATTTATCCGGCAACCTGTTGCCATTACATTTGCTAATCAGGTCAGCCTTCTGAGTTATTATTATCCTCCCAGTTTGTTAATGATTGAAATGAAGCAGCGAGAAGTAGTCTGCCCAAGTTCACAGTAACAGAACTTTTAGCCAGTGTATTATACAGCTGGCTAATCTGGTCTCTGAAGTCAGTGGGAATTTTCCCAAAACAATGCTCTCTTCTCTCTACCCCTCTGCTCCTTGTGCAGCTCTTCCTCTGACTGGCTGACGGAACAGCACGTGCAAAGGCCCAGAAGAAAGAAAGAGCACACAGATCGCTCAAGGTGGCTGAGGAACAAAGAATACTAATTAATGAAGCTATATCATGAATGCTTAAGATAAAAGCAGGTCACAAAATCTAGACCCAACAGGCTAATGTTTTGACCCTCAGTCTAGTCCTCTTGGTCCACCTAGAAATGTGCTTGTCCATTCCCTATACTGAATGTTCCCATCCTTGCTTAATACCATAGCCATGGCATAAAGACACTTAAGAACCCAAAGTCAGGAAATTGGCAAAGGTCACCTTCCAAACACTTCAAACTCCCCTCCAACCCTGGGGACCCCCAGCTCACAGCCACTGCTGCTCCCCAACCCCTCTTCCACACCCCCACTGTGCCTGGGTATACCTTTTAGACAACAGCCTGTGACCCAATCCTAACTTCTTACATTTCCCTTCTGTGTCCTTCTTCAACTCACAGAGCAATTGATATGATTCATGATTCCCAAAGGTGCTTAGAAATCATCGATGGGGCTGGGGGTGGGGAGCGGCACCTGTGTGGCTCAGTCAGTAGGGCATCTGACTCGTGATTTTGGCTCAGGTCATGATCTCAGGGTTGTGGGATTGAGCGCCTGGTCTGGCTCCAGGCTCAGTGAGGAGTCTGATGAGATTCTCTCTCTCTCTCTCTCTCTCTCTCTCTCTCTGCCCCTCCCTCTGCTCTCTCTCTCAAAATAAATAAATAAATAATCTTTAAAAAAAAAAAAAGAGAGATCATCAACTGGAACCCCAGGCTTTTATGTGGGAACTGAGGCCACAGGTGGCAGCTATGTGAAGAAGAATAAGCAACCACCTCTGCAGGCCTTTGAAAAATATTTCAACTCTTTTCCACCACACTCATTCATTCCTTCATTCAATACCCACTTATGAAGACACAGGCACTGCTGTTCACAATTAGAAGCTAGCTAGAAGCCACCACCTAACAGCCCAAAGGTATAATTTTATTGATCCGCTAGAATATTTTTTAATTTTTTATTTATTTTTTTAATTTCTTTTCAGTGCTCCAGAATTCATTGTTTATGAACCACACCCAGTGCTCCATGTAATACGTGCCCTCCATAATACTCACCACCACCAGGCTCACCCAACCTCCCACCCTCCACCTCTTCAAAACCCTCAGATTGTTTTTCAGAGTCCACGGTCTCTCATGGATTGTCTCCCCCTCCAATTTCCCCCAACTCCTTTCTCCTCTCCATCTCCCAATGTCCTCTGTGTTATTTCTTATGCTCCACAAATAAGTGAAACCATAAGATAATTGACTCTCTCTTCTTGACTTATTTCACTCAGCATAATCTCTTCCAGTCCCATCCGTGTCGATAGAAAAGTTGGGTATTCTTCCTTTCTGATGGAGGAGTAATACTCCATAGTGTATATGGACCACATCTTCCTTATCCATTCATCTGTTGAAGGGCATCTTGGTTCTTTCCACAGTTTGGCGACCGTGGCCATTGCTGCTATGAATATTGGGGTACAGATGGCCCTTCTTTTCACTACATCTGTATCTTTGGGGTAAGTACCCAGTAGTGCAATTGCAGGGTCATAGGGAAGCTCTATTTTTAATTTCTTAAGGAATCTCCACATTGTTTTCCAAAGTGGCTGCACCAACTTGCATTCCCACCAACAATGTAAGAGGGTTCCCCTTTCTCCACATCCTCTCCAACACACATTGTTTACTGTCTTGTTAATTTTGGCCATTCTAATTGGTGTAAGGTTGTATCTCAATGTGGTTTTGATTTGAATCTCCCTGATGGTTAGTGATAATGAACATTTTTTCATGTGTCTGTTAGCCATTTGTATGTCTTCATTGGAGAAGTGTCTGTTCATGTCTTCTGCCCATTTTTTGACATGATTATCTGTTTAGTGTGTGTTGAGTTTGAGGAGATCTTTATAGATCCTGGATATCAGCCAATTGTATTGTCATTTGTGAATATCTTCTCCCATTCCGTGGGTTACCTCTTTGTTTTGTTGACTGTTTCCTTTGCTGTGCAGAAGATTTTGATCTTGACGAAGTACCAAAAATTCATTTTTGCTTTTGTTTCCTTTGCCTGTGGGGACATATCTTGAAAGAAGTTGCTGTGGCCAATGTCAAAGAGGTTACTACCTCTGTTCTCCTCTATGATTCTGATGGATTCCTGCCTCACATTGAGGTCTTTTATCCATTGAGAGTTTATCTTTGTGTATGGTAAGAGAATGGTCAAGTTTCATTCTTCTACACATAGCTGTCCAATTTTCCCAGCACCATTTATTGAAGAGACTGTCTTTTTTCCACTGTATATTTTTTCCTGCTTTTTCGAAGATTATTTGACCATAGAGTTGAGGGTCCATATCTGGGCTCTCTACTCTGTTCCACTAGTCTATGTGTCTGTTTTTATGCCAGTACCATGCTGTCTTGGTGATCACAGCTTTGTAGTAAAGCTTGAAATCAGGCAACGTGATGCCCCCAGTTTTGTTTTTCTTTTTCACCATTTCCTTAGCAATTCAGGGTCTCTTCTGATTCCATATACATTTTAGGATTGTTTGCTCCAGCTCTTTGAAAAATGCCGGTGGAATTTTGATTGGAGTGACATTGAAAGTATAGATTGCTCTAGGCAGTATAGACATTTTAACAATGTTTATTTTTCTGATCCATGAGCATGGAATGGTCTTCCATCTTTTTGTGTCTTCTTCAATTTCTTTCATGAGTGATCTATAGTTCCTTGTGTACAGATCCTTTACCTCAAATTCTTCAAGAAAATTTTCCCAATCTGGTGAATGGAAACAGCATTTGTGTCCTAGAGGCAAAAAGGTCTCCCCGCAAGATCACTAGAATATTTTTAATTTTAAAATTAATGAACATTTAAAATCAGCTTTTCATAAATATACAGGTATTTATGAAATAGCCAGATGTTTGTCTCCTTCTAATCAGACCTGGCCATACTTCCCAAGCCTGAAAACTTTTTGTACTGGGGACCAGTCCTCAGCCTCATGCCCAGTCCTGCCCTGCGATCCTCTCCCATCTTCCCCACACCTACTCCAGAGTCCTGGGAACCTTACCCAGGCGCTCTTAGGTGATTTTTACATATGTTTATTCCCTCTGTAATAGCACTTCCTACCCTTAAATGTGCATGAGTTGCCTGTGAAAATCCTGATTCTGATTCTGTATGTCTGGGATGGAACCTGAGATTCTGTATTTCTAACAAGCTGACAGGTGATACTGGGGCTGCTGGTCTGGTCCAGGAATTCCCAAGAATACCTAGCTTTCTTAAATGGTTTTTACATAGGCCCAGGACACATTTTCCTCCTCCTGTTTGCCTATTTCACTTCAACCTCTCTTTCTGGACAAAGTGTATCTATACCCTCCTACAGGAAGCCTTCCCTGACTGCCCAGGGTAACTTAAACCTGGTCCTCAACTCTCAAACCCCTTTGTGCTTTCCTGTGTCCCAAAGAAACAAGTGAATGTGACCAGCATGATGTGTTCCCTGCCAACTGGCTGAGGACAAGGAGTCTGCTTCTGGGGCTTTCTTATCCCTGGCGCTGTTCAAACTTCTGTTTAAATAGTGAAATCTGTCCTCTCGTTCATTAATCTAGCTCAGTGGGTGGAGAAGTGCCTGAGATCTGCAGCAGAACTGGATTCAAATCCTTACTCACCAGGTGGGAAGGACACTTTACATAAGCTGTCTGGGCTCTCTGCATGGATTCCTTTTATCAGTAAAATGAGTACACAAATATGTGCTTCTCAGATTTCCTCTAAGTATGAAATTAAATCACACATCTAGCCCAGTGCCTGGCACAGAGCTCACCTCCTTGCCTGGGTGCCTCAAGGCTGGGACAGAAGCAAAGGCTGACGGAGCAGACCTTAGAGCAGACAAATTTGAATGATTTTGGATTTACACAGCCTTCCTAGGGATGCCTACACCCCGGGGGCCCATAGTGTATCTGCTCTTCTGATCACAGACAGGACCCATACCATGAGGGAGAGGCTACAACCTTGGGGCAGTGGGAGCAAGACCAGTGTGGTCTTAGGCCTGGTCATTTCCAATTGTCAGATTTGGGGTTTCAGCTGTACCTCTCAGCCTCTTTCCCACTGGTGATAGAGGGCCTTCCCTCTTGTCTTTCTCTCCTCCTTACCTCTCCCTGCATCCCTCCCTGCCACCATCCATATGCTAAACTAACCTTGACTTAGGTAACCTTAACTTAGGTAATAAGGTGTTCCAGAAAGGGTAACCCTTCTAGAAAGGGTAATGGTCAGGGATCCAGTTCTGTCTCTGCCACTGACAGTCTGTCTGCCCTTAACTTTTCCAGGCCTGGTGTACTCGTTATCAAGGGCTGCATAACAAAACACCCCCAAATTTAGCAACTAACATTTATTATAACACCTAGATTCCGAACATTGGAAATCCAGGAGCAGTGGAGCTGGTGGTTCCGGCCCAGGATCTCTCATGAGGCTGCAATCACCTGGAGGTTGGCCCACAGCTGGAGGACCTGCTTTCATTATAGCTCACTCACGTGGCTTTTGACAGAAGCCTCAGTTCCCGGCCACATCAGCCTCATGACATGACAGCTGGCTTTCACCAGAACAAGGAATCTAAGAGAGAACAAGTAAAACCCCCACAAAAACCAGTCTTTTATAACCTCCTGTCAGAAGTGACATACCATCACCTCCGCCATACACTTTTCACCAACCACGTACACAGGCCACCCCCAGGACAGTGTGGGAAGGGACTAAGTTGTGACTACCAGGAGGCAGGATCGCTGAGGGCCATCTTGGAGCCTGGCTAGCTGATATGGGCTGAATTCCGCACCCCCTAAAATTCATATGTCCACATCCTAATCCCCGGTACCTCAGAATGTAGATATATTTGGAGATAGGCCTTTAAATAGGTTTTAAGGTAGAATGAGGTCATGACAATAGGCCCTAATCCAGTATGACTGGTGTCCTAATAAGAAGAGGACATTTGGACACAGATGGATGTAGTGGAAAGACCACGTAAAGACACAGGGAGAAGCCTACCATCTTTAAGCTAAGGAGAAAGGTCTCAGAAAAAAAACCAACCCTGTTTACCTCAGACATCCAGGCTCCAAATCCACCCAGTCTGTGGCAATTTGTATGGAAGCCCAAGCAAACGCCTACATTTCCACCCCCAGTGTTGTCTGTGCTAAGTGGAGATGACCCTGCTTCCCTCCCCAGAACTGCTGTCACATTGACATCTGAGCCAAGTGCCCAGCTCAGCACCTGGTCCAGTCCAGACCCTCCATGATGGTAGCCCATCCTCCCCGCCCTCAGCCGTAGACAGGGTGGGATTCCATGTCCTTGCATGTCCCTGCAGGGTGTAGGGCTCGATTCTTCCCAGGAGGAACAGTGATGCTGTCTGAAAGCCCTTGGGATAATTCTGGAACTCAGCTTTGGAAATGCGAAACAGGTGGTGGTGGGCCAAAGAAAGCTTTACCTTTCAGGGCCACCAGTACCCAGGGACAGATCACAGCATGGGAAGGTTTAGAGCCCCTTCTCGCCACCAGGACAGAAAGGGAACAGGATCACCTCTCAAGCTGCTGTCCTCTGTCCAAGAGTTGGCCAACACGGTCACTTTCCCTCTTCTCAACATGCGGATCTGGGGATGGTCGGCGCCATCTCACGGATGAAGCTCAGGCATGTCCGGTAACTGTGCAAGGTCACACAACTATAGCAAGGTCAAGTGGGACTGTGATCCCAGGTCTGCCTGCTTCAGAGCCCCCAGGCTTTGTCCTCCTGCCCTGCTGCCTCACAGTAGTCCTGCCTGCCAGGACTTACAACCTTGTTCTCCCCTGTGTCCCTGCACAGTTTTCAACACAGAGGAGCTGCTCAATTCCTCTTTGTTGTATAAATGAAAGAATAGGTGAAAGAAAAGTGCACTGAAGGAAGGAAACTGTATAGGAGACAGCAAGCCAGTGGTTGTGGGGAAAGGGACACTTCGCCCAAGTCCCACCTCTTCCAGGAAGCCCTCCCTGACCACCCTGCTCACAGAGAGCTGGCCTTGTGTGTGCCCCTCTGGGGGTACTTAACTGAGGCTGTCAGCTAGAGCTGTCAGAATTCAGGGGGCAGGGAGGCAGGTCGGGCAGGCAGGTTGAGGGCCCCGAGAGTGTACATTCAGGCCCTGGGAGCACTTCGCATGGAGTAGGCATGTCCCTGCAGTTCACTTAGCCTTCTCGCTCCACACAGAAGGATTCCTAACCTTTCTAGGCTCAGTTTCCATAGGCACAGAGAGTGAAGGTACTTGCCCAGAGTCATAACAGAGTACATGCCAGAGCTAGAATTCAAATCCAGGGCTGGGGGATGCCTGGGCTCTTCCCTAGGGCCACAGGGCCCTCAGAGGGCAGGCTGCCAGGGCCAGAAGGCCAAGCATGGCAACTGAAGGTCAAAGCCGCAGGGAAAAGCAGCAGGGCCTTGAATACCAGGCTAAGGGGGTAGGTCTTTTCTTGAGAGCACTAGGGAGCTATCAAAAGGTGGAAAGATATGGGAGCGATATGGATGGTTGAGTGTTTGGGGAAGAACATTGTAGCAGGAACAGGGAAGTACTGGGAAGGGAACTAGATCATTGGTTCTCAGAGTAGGGTTCCCAAATCAGCAGCAGCAGCTTCAGCAGGAAGCTTGTGAGAAACAGTCCCCAACTCACGCCACACCCCGACTGAGAAACTCTGGGGATGGGGCTCGTCCCCTAAGAGTTGAGAACCACTGGAACAGAGGTCACATGGCCAGCCCAATTTTTATTTAAACACTTCAGAGAATGGTGGGAGCATAAACCAGAGCAATACTAATATTGAATTTCCTAGCTTCTGTGTTTTATTTAATCACCATTGTTTAAATCGTGAGTTATTGGTAACAACAACCATGCAGGTATAAAGGATGGGCGATACCATTTTCAGATGTGCATACGGGGATCAGAGAGGTTAAGCAACAGTCTAGGATGACCTCAAAATTTCTCATCCAAACAGGGCACCTTTGAAAGGAAAGGGAGGTGTTAACGATCATTACACCAGGTCACAGGCCGGAGTGGGGACTGTCCAAGGCAAACCTGGATGAATGATCTCCATGTCTAAAAGCTGAGGCAGTCAGTGTCCAAACCCAGGACCACACAGACTTCCCAGTCTGTCACTGAGAATCCATCTCCCTTTCTCAGCCTGCAGACAGTAGGAGGCCCGGGGACACACGCTTCTGAGTGCCGCCTATCATGGTTTCTCTGCGACGCGGGAAGGAGGGATATGGTTCTTGTCCATCTGCTCCTTGTTAAGGGCTGAGCAACCTGACCTTCTTGTGCTTTATCTTTAGTCCAAAACATAGGCAGTGTGTCAGTTTTCCTGGGAAATACTGCAAAGGTCATGTGAGGAGCATGTGAGGCTGCCACAGACCCTTCCGGCAGCCGCTCCAGGCTCTGATGGGCCACAGCCACACTCAGAGGCTGTGATGGGCTCTGCATCATGCCACTGCCACCCCGAGCGCTCCACAGTTTGCAAAAGGTTTTGGCCTCTGCTGCTCAGTGCGGGTCCCTGCAGGCCCACACCTGCCCCGCGGGAGGGGTTGCGGTTTCCCACATGGCCAGCAAAGGATCCCAGACACAGGGGAGCACAGCCACCTCCAAGAATGTCTCCAGCTAGTTCCCCTCCCCTCCCAGGTCCAGCTGGGGCCTGACCGGTCCCATTGGCCTTTCTTTTGCAATCATCCACTCTACCATTATTTGGAAGTAGAAAAACACGGCAATTTGCTTGGAAGACAGTTAAATCTGAATTCACATAATCTTTCCTTCCTTGTTCAAGAAGAGAAAAAAAGTAGGCTCTGATCTTTAATGGCTAGTTTAAATCTATTATTATATGATCTCTAGTTTACAGAAGTGCAAGGATGGAAAAACTGTCCAGTCCAGATTCTTCTGACCGCAGGGTCACTGTCGGGGTGGGGTGGGGGGGAGTGGGAGGGGTGGTGGCAGTGGCATCTTGCAGCTGCCGTGGGTCAGGCTCCGGTTGGGCACAGGACATTTGTCATGTAACCCCCTCCTGCCAGATGAGAAACCCCAAGTGAACAGGGGTCAAGGACATCCTTGAAGCCACCCAACTGTGAGGGGTGCGGCCACGATTCAAGCCCGTCAGATCCCAGAGCCGGGGCGCACAGAGGGCCGTGTACATAAAGCCAGTTCAACTCCATGCCTTGAGTCTTGTGAACATTCCTCCCATGCCAACCCCTGCACAGTGGACAGAAGAAAACTAGAGATTTCTCCACACCTTTGCTTTCTCCTAATCCCCCAAACCCCCAGCACCTGCTCTCTTCCTCCCTCTCAGCCGACAGCCTTTCTTGCCCACACCTATTGCTCTGCCACCCTGTCTATCATAGCAAATGTCTGCCCTGGGCTACGGAGACCAGTGTTTCCCGGGGGGTGCCTAGACCTTCACCCTCCCACTCCCCAAGGAACTTGAGGGACTGTCTCCTTTCCCTCCAACACTATCAAATCTCCTTTCCCTCCAACACTATCAAATTTCCCCCTGTCTTTTCCAACAGCATGCAAACCTTGCTGTCTCCTTCCCCCTTTATGAAGCCCTGACTTGACCCTTCATGCTCCTCCAGCTGCCATCCCCTTCCTCCATTCCCTTTATGAAAAGTTCCCCAAAGGAGCTTCAGTATCCTCCCCACCTCAATGTCCTCCCATCAGTTTCACCTGGACCCTCTCCAGGCACATCTCCATCCCACATCCCATGGAAATAACTTTGTCAAGATCATCAATGACCTGCATGCTTGTAAACCCAGTGATGGGGCACCTTGACCTAACAGCAATGCTTCACACTTAATTACTCCTTCGTCTTTGATGTTCTTTCTTGTCTTCCAACACTCTCTGGATTTCCCCACCCATCTCACTGATGGCTTCTTCTCTTTTCTCTTCCTCCTGAATTTGGCAGGGGGGTTGGGGGGGTGGGGAGGAGCTACAGAGCTCCATTCTCAGTGTTCTTCCCATCTTTTCTCTTGATAGATGATATAGACAGATAATAGATAGATACTTGTTCATGTCATATGAGGCAGTGCCATGGTTTTACAGACCACACCCTGACAAGTCCTAACTATTCATCCTTAACCCAGCCTTCTCTGCCAATCCATCTCACATATCTGTCTACTCAGCATCTCTCTAAGATGCCTAATAGATATTTCAAACTCAGCATCTCCAAGTGTGAGCTCCCAATCTTCTTCCCAAAGCTTGCTGCTTCTCCACTTTTCTTCATCTCTGTTAGAACAACTCAGCCCTGCCAGTCTGACAGGCCAGTTGTTCATAATTGCTCTGCCCTCCCTCCTGGCCTCCTATTCCACATCCAATCCAGCAGGAGACCACACTGGGTTTACCTTCAAAGCATATGGAGCTCCTGACCACTCACCAACCCCTCCACTGCCACCCGCTCTGAGGGGTCAGCATCTCTAGCCTGGGTTTACGCAACACCCCTCTAGTTGACTCCCTGTTGCCAGGCTTGAACCTATGATCCAACCACAGATGAGCTACCAGAATGACCCATTTAGTAAATAAGATGGCGAAAAGCTCGTTCTCTATCCAGAACGCCCATGAGCTCCTCATTCTGCTTTAACCATGGGCCACAGTCCCAATAGTCCTATGTCTTGTCACTCTCTGAGCTCACCACCTGCTGCTCTCCTGGGTCACTCTACTCCAGCCACACAGACCTCCGGGCATATTTGCCATTCTCTGCCTCAAGTTTTTGCAAGATATATCCATGACTTCCACCTTCAAGACTCTAGTCAAACATTAACTTGTCTTGCAGCACCTGGGTGGTTTAGTCGGTTAAGTGTCTGACTCCTGATTTTGGCTCAGGTCATGATATCAGGGTGATGAGATCAAGCCCCACACCCGACTCTGAGCTCAACACGAGTCTGCTTGGGATTCTCTCTATACCTCTCCCTCCACCCCTTCCCCTGCACACACATGCTCATGCTCTCTCTCTCTCAAACAAATAAATAAATAAACTCTTTTTTTTTTTCTAATGTTAACTTCTTTTTACAATGTTAATGGTTCTACCCCAGCTTTCTCAGTCCCACCAACTGGCTTTATTTTTCTTACAGCATCTGTCATTTTATTTTATTTTTACGTTTTTATTGTATTAACATTTCATGAATTATTTATTTCAGGGGTACAGGTCTGTGAACCATCAGTTATATGCAATTCACAATGCTCACTTAGCACATACCATCCCCAATGTCCATCATCCAGCCACCCCATCCCTCCCACCCCCCTCCACTCCAGCTACCCTCAGTTTGTTTCCTGAGATCATAAGGATTTTATTTATTTATCTGAGATAGAGAGCACAGAGGAAAAGCGAGACGGAGAAGCATGCTCCCCACTGAGCAAGGAGCCTGACGCAGAACTTGATCCCAGGACCCTGGGATCACGACCTGAGCCAAAGACAGATGCTTAACTGACTGAGCCACCCAGGCAGCCCAACACCTGTCATTTTAGAACATAATCAGTACCTTCGTGTTTACACGTACAGTCTGCTATCGTATCCCATGATGATGTAAGTTCCAAGAGGGCAGAGGTATTCGCGATTTTGTTCACCGACATAGCCCAGACACCTAGACCCATGCCTGGAGCACAAGCACTTAAGAAATACTTGTTGAATAAATGAGCTAGTGAATGAATGACTGACTGAGAGAGGAATGTCCCTGCCCTGAAGGATTTTGCAGCCTTCTGAGAGGCTCGGTACAAAGTAACACACATACTGGTGTTTGATCCTGAATCGCTTACATCACTGTCCCATTTGTTGCTTCAGACTCCTACTTACCAATGCTTCCACCACTCCCCTGCAGGGCTGCATCTGAGAATTGTCATTTCTTGGATTTGCAAGATCTTCATCAATAATCCCCATCATTTCCATTTCTTGAGCAATCATGAAGTATCACATCAGGTATTTCAAGTATCTTATCTCTCATCTTCAAGGCAATGCTGAAAGGGAGTTTCCTCATCTGTAAATGGAGATAATGAAAGGTTGAATGTGAGCTTGCTCACATCTGGAAATTAGAAAATGACAGAGCTGTGACCTGAAGCCAGATTCACTGCCTGCAAAACCTGTGTACTTTTCACACCCACCTCCCAAAGACGGAAGGAGTGGTGGCCAAAGAGCTTCCAACTTCCTTTCCTGCTTCTCTCCCATTTTCCTTCCGCATCTTGCACCTGGAGCTGCACACCAGGAGTCCCAACCCTGGCTTCACCACTTACCAGCTGTGGAACCCTGGGCTAATTACCTACTTCCCTTACTCCTCATTTCTCTCCTCTGTAAAATGTCAATAATAACAGCACCTCCTTCACGAGGTTGTGTCTGGATTAAATTAGCTAGCACCTGTACAGCACTTAAAATAGGTCCTGGAATGTGGCAAGTGATTAGTAAATGTAGATGTTGTTATTTGTTGCTGTTACTGTTATTCAGCCTAGATCGTGAGCTTGGTCACATGGGCAAAGAAAAATGGACCATAAAGCACCTGAAGGAGAGATTCCAAAATATTAAAACTAGTGGTCTAGTTTGTCTAGATTACAGATGATTTTTTTAATCTTCTTTATAATTTTCTTCATATATATATGAGAGATTGAGATTTTAAGGACTTGGCTCACAAAATTATGACAGCTGGCAAGTCCAAAGTCTTCAGGGGAGGCCAGCAGGCAGGACCCAGAGAAGACATACCATTTCAGCTTAAATATAAAAACAGTCTGGAGGCAGACTCCATGGTGGGGAGGTCAACCTGCTTTTTCTTAGGTCCTTCAACTGATTCTGTAAGACCCACCCACATTATGGAGGACAATCTGCTTTACTCAAAGCCCACTGATTTAAAAGTTAATCTCATCAAAAAACCACCTTCACAGCAACATCCAGGCCTGCCTTTGACCACACATCTGGGCACAGCCCAACCAAATTGATGCATGCCATTAACCCAACACCTCCCACAGGGGCTGTGGTACTGAAGGTCATCAGGCATAGGGAAGCCTCACCAGCTGCAAAAATCATCTTAATATGGGGAACTGCTTAAAAAATGCCAGAAGTCAGTTTTCAATTGTTCTTATGATGATACCAAAGTAGGGGAAGGCAAAAAGGCTCAGCCCTGGGGAGACCTCCTATCAATCCCACTCCCAGTATGTCTGGCATATTTGCTTTCTTGATAAGCAAAATGTTCTGGACTCCTTAGCCGTTCGAAGCAGTATGGCAATAAGGAAGAAGCTTTTAGTTTTGAGCTGAACCTTAAGCCTTACAATATTCTGTAAGCCTAAATCTATATAGAATAATATCGAAGACAGACATTTAGCTGCAAAACAGAATGACCCCAGTCCTTGCAGTAGGTGTGTTCTGAGTTTCCATTGTACAATTCCATTGTACAATTCCATTTCCCTTGTACAATAGGAACTAATGCAGACCCCTGCACCAACTCACCTGACAGTCACTGAGACTCTGTGGGACCAGGCAGCTGACTGTATTCTGAAGTGTAACATTTCCAAATGCCAGGGATTTTTTAAATCATTAAGGAACACGTACACCAATAATAACAGCAAAGCATGCCTTTTCCATTATCCCACAGGAAGTATAACAGTAGGTGACCCAGAGAAAGGATTAAGAGATAAAACTCCAGGTTTTGTATTAAAAGCTGAGGTTATCTGACTGCATGCCGCTACCCTCCCTCTCGCACTCATAGCAGACAAATCTAATCGATCACAGAGCTCTCTTGGGGTCACAAAGACCAATGTGGTGCCATGTAGACATGGGATGTGAAAAGCTATTCCTAGACTAGGGAATGAGCTCAGAGAGGAAACTGTAGTTAAGAGTCATATGTTTCAAGAAATCCATCTGCTGGCTAGAGAAAGCCACTTACATTTCCTAGTCCCGGGACAGAATGATTTCCCACAACTGGATCAAAGTCTGGGATGGAAGCTAGGGAGCCCCAGATTACGCCTTTGGAAATCCTTCCTGGACCAAAGACCAACAGCAATCATTCAATCCGTTTCTTGACAGGAAATTTATAGCAACACTGGTCGAGGCTTCCAGGTGATGCCATCACCATCATTGCTAACAAGGGCAACCACCAGCACTGCGCTCATGATCTATTGCTGTGTAACAAATCACCCCAAAATTTCATAGCTTAAAGCAATAAATATTTATCATATCATGCCATTTCTCAAAGTTGGGAATCTAGGAACAACTTGTCTGGATGGTCCTGGCAGGGTCTTCCAATGGTTGCAGTCAAGGTGTTAGCTGGGGCTCTAGTCACATGAAGGATTCACTGAGGCTGGAGAGTTGGCTTCCAAGGTAGCTCACTCATATAGCTGTTGACAGTGTTGTGGGGGGGAGAAGGGGGGTGGGTCTCAGTTTCTCACCAAATAGACCTCTTCATAGGGTTGCTTGAGTAGCCTCACAACATGGTGGCTGGCTTCCTCCAGAACAAGCCATCCAACCCCAAGAATCTGTGATGCCTTCTGTGACCTCATTTTGGAAATTACACAGAGCAGAATATCAGGCTGCAACTATTAGAAGGAGGAATTTCAAGGGATTTTGTAGATCTATTTTCAAAACCACCAAAACTATCACGGGAAATGCCTGTGAAGCATAGTAGGGAGTCTTGGCCCCAGGAGAAGGTAAATGTTATGTCAGATAAAACGCTTAACTTTAACTGAATGTGTTAAACATTGTGGAGTATACTTAGCTTAGGCCCCAAGTAGATGGATGTTATATTTTAAGTGTTTAAGCCAGAAAGAAACTTCCCAGTCCTGGATCCAACTTCCTCATTTTACAGATGGGCAAACTGAGACCTGCAGAGGAGTGGTGACTTTCCCAGAAAACCCAGTGAGTCAGTAGCCCAGCCCTGCCTGGGAGCCTGATTTCTGAACTCCTGGGCAGAATTTTTCCCAGTATTTCATGCAGGCTCTTCGTTATGGTGGTTTTTTTTCCCCCAAACCAGGTTGAGATATCCTAAGAAGAAAATGAGCTCCAGAGAGGGTGATCTGGGGGAGGATAGAAGCAAAATGAATTGGGGGAACTCTCAGGAACTGTTGAGATCCTGGGTTCCTTCTGGCCCTGAGATGAGCTGACCTTCCTTCCAGGGGGTGACCAAGAGTGAGGCTAGCCAGAAGGAGAGCAGATGGAAATGGGCTCAATCGGTCCCTCCCTGAAGCCAGGGCAGTAAGCATGCCCTGTTGGTGGACACCACTGACCGTGTTGTGAGGTCAGTCCTTCCCAGCAATGTGGCCACAAGTGATAAGCTCAAGTCGAGAGCATAAAGTGAGACAGAAACAGACCAAGGTAACTGAGATAATATTTTCCATCAAGTTTTCTGGGTTGCCTGTTCTATAGTTTATATATTTCACACATGTTTATGCTCCATAACCATGTGACATGACAGCCCTTTATAGTTCTAATTGCACAAGTTATATAGCTCCCAGGTCTTATCTAACGTCTGCAGAGAGCTCTGAAACAGTAGTAAGAGTGTAGCCATGCTTGCTACTGTTCTAGAGAGATATGATGGCATGAAGGCACAGTGGAGGAGCATGTAGCTCTGGGGCCAGAGCACCTAGATTTAAATCCAGCCTCCACCGTGTACTGTGACTCTGGGAAGCTCACACAACGTCTCTATGCATCTGCATCTTTATTGGTAAAATGGAAACGATCACAGTTGCTGGCTCATGAGACTGTTGTGAGAGATGAACAAGTCGACATCTGGAAAGCAGGACAGGGCTAGGACATCGTGAGGACCCAGTGTGACGATTAGTGTTGCTTTACGTCACATGGTTACATCCTTACGTCACACATCACCTTCTATGCATTGTACGGTTGTCTTGCTCAAGGGCACAGTAATCTAGCTAATTTCCCAAACCCAGGAATTTGGGCAAAAAGATGTCTGAGATCCCATCCAAATAATTATCCTATGTGCTTCCAAATGTTGGGAATAAACTGTAAGCGGATAGACAACATGAGTCATGTTTGATTCCATCAAGTTCAGAAAGACCTACAGGGCATAACACAACCACAAAAGGGCCAAGATTAATCCTCAAAACAATCCTAGGAGATTGGTACTACCATTATCCCCATTCTACAGATGAGGAAAGTGGGGCACACATAGGCCGCCAGGTGACCCAACCAGTAAAAAGCAGGGGCCAGCTCCAGACCTGGGCATTCCAGCAACAGAGTCTACTGGGCTGAGCTGCACCGCCCCCCACCCCCGGGCATCCTGACAGCTTGCTTGCCCTGACACTGATTAAAACATTGGGTGAGATGAAGTTCTGTATGGAAATCTATTGGCAGCAAAGGGCTTAATTCTCCTTATATACTTGGCCACCTGCATTCATTTACCAGTCTCGGTTGGTGTGGTCTGTATTCTCTGTTCTGTGTTCCAAGCACAAGACTCAGGGATAGAGGCATTGAAAACCCAAAACAGCCATATGATATACTTTTCCATGCACTGAATGTACAGCTGACCCGCCCTTCCCTGAATCTGCCATGTCCCTTTCTGCTTTTGTGCCTTTGCCATGCTCTTCCTTCTGCCTATATGGTGCTCTGCCCACATCTCCATTTGGAGAATGCTTACTTCTCCTTTGAGGTCCTGCTCCCATCACCTCCTCTATGAAGCCTTCTGTGATTTCCCCAGAGTTGCTCTGTCCTTTATGAACCCTCAGATGCTGCACTTTCCAAAACTGTAGGATTTATCAGTATGGACACAGCTCCCCAGAGGAACATGTGACCCTACTCTCCCTTAACCTTTCAATAATGTGTGGCCTGAGGGCGGGAACTGAGTTTCATCCAACTTCAAACTTGCCGTGCCAAGGATAGTATTGGCTCTTGGTAGAGGCTTGATGAGCATGAACAGGCCAATTAAATAAATGAAAGACTCTTTTCTTCAAAGAGTTTCTGTGATTCAATATGAAATTTTTCCCCAAAACTTGCAGTTTTTCAGGCCAGAGGGTAACTTTCCCACCACTCTCGTTGCAAACAGCTCTATAAGAGTTTGGCTTCTGGAATTTTTCCTGTATTTTCCTTATAACTGTATCCCAATTGTTTCTTATTTGTTTGACACCTCATATTCCCTTCCTTCTTTTTTTGTCTTAACAGTTGCAGGCTGGGATGCCTGCGTGGCTCAGTCAGTTAAACGGCTGCCTTTTGGCTCAGGTCATGGTCCCGGGGTCCTGGGATCGAGTCCTGCATTGGGCTCCTTACTCAGCGGGGAGCCTGTTTCACTGTCTGCCTATTGCTCCCCCTGTTTGTGCTCTCTCTCTCTCTCTCTCCAACAAATAAATAAATAAAATCTTTAAAAAAAAAAAGAAAAAACAGTTGCAGTCTGTTTCTACTTCATCCCTGTCTTCCAGAGAGTTCTGCCCTGGATTGACATCCTGTCTTCAGACAGACCACAAGTTCTGGTTTGGGACAGTCTTCTGAAATTGCAGTTTGGACCAAATCAAGGGCTTCCACGTATTTCCTGAATGAACTTATTATTTCACTTAGCTAAACTTTAGTTTCCCCATCTGTGAAATGGGATCATCCATCCTTTTGTCTGTAGGATGTTGTGAGGCTTCAACAAGTACTAGCAAATTTGTGAAGTACTAGCATACATTAGGCACTCCATAAATGCACTAGGACCTTCCCTCTCCCTGTGCAGCCAGGATCTGCTTTTTACCCTAATGCAATGTGTCACACTGAGCAGGGATAAGAATACATACTTTATGCAGTTTTGAGAAGTAAAATGTCTAGAAGCTAGTCAATTATTGCTAGATGCACCCCCATCCAATGCACTCTCTTGACACTGTGTAGTTAAACAGAAGCCTGAAAAATAAATCATGTTTCGCTATGGCTCAGACCACGTTGCATCACACTTACTTGTTACACGCAAGCACACAAGACGAGTGCTGTAGGCTTAAGTGTGCAGGAATGCTGGGCTGTGTTTGGGAGGCCGGCAGGGCAGGCTTCATTGGGCTAGATGGACCAGGTAGGGGTGGGGCTATTGAAAGCATGCCTCCCTCCCCAGAACTCCAGACTGAGAAAGAAGGCAGGGATAAGAACAGGGACTCAGAACTCAGCCTGCCTGGAAGAAGGAAACGCAGGACAACAAAAAGAGGGCTTTGAGTGGGAAAAGCAACATTAAGTCTTGGCAGTGCTATCAACCAGCTGATCAACTTTGGGCAAATTTCTGAGCCCCGTTCCTCTTCTGTAAACTGAATTGGATGATCCCAGCTCATACAGTATCAGAGTTTGGCATAAAGATCCCAGGAGGTAACCTCGGGGGACATACAGTCTAAGCTGCAACATAGTGTACCATTGCAAAAGGATCTTTTAATAATCTTGTAACTTGGTTTCAATCTCTAAGCTTCTGATTTCCTGACAGCCCACTTTGCCAAGAATCCCTTCAGGGTACCTGGGTGGCTCAGTGGGTTAAGCATCTGCCTTCAGCTCAGGTCATGATCACAGGGTCCTGGGATCAAACCCTACCTCAGGCTCCCTGTTCAGTGGGAAGTCTGCTTCTCCCTCTTCCTCTGCCTCTCCCTCCTGCTTGTGCATGCGTGCTCTCTCTCGTTCTCTCTCTCCCATGCTCTCTCTCTCTCTCAAATAAATAAACTTTAAAAATCTTAAAAAGAAGAAGGAAGAGGAGGGGAAGAAGAAGAAGGAGAAGAAGAATCTCTTCAGACACCATCTCAAATGCTTTGCCCAAATCCAAAATTCCAGGAGGTTTTGGTAAGAAGATTGGTAATTGGCAAAATCTCCCATGCTCATCCAGGGGCCCCTGACCCTTAGCCACCTCTGCTGTTCCCTACGGAAGGATGGACGTGAAAGCACAGAGGGGAGAGGACTAGCCGCAGGATTAGTAAATCACACAATTAGCATTTTCTTTACACCTTTGCCATAAAGGCTAAGCATTTGTGCCTCTTTAATTGGATGTGGGTTTTTGACAGTGGGGTCATGAGTAAATGAAATTGTATTTGAATCACCACATGTGTTGCATACAGAACCTTGGACCCACGCCCAGGCAATTCTTTTCATGTGCTGCCATCCAAGAGGAGGTCTCATTTGAAAACTAACAACTGATAGTGCTTCC
This sequence comes from Enhydra lutris kenyoni, assembly GCF_002288905.1. NCBI lineage: Eukaryota > Metazoa > Chordata > Mammalia > Carnivora > Mustelidae > Enhydra > Enhydra lutris. The sequence goes on along the minus strand of NW_019154093.1, from coordinate 24,477,527 downwards.
CTTCCAACTGTAAACAGGGCCCCAATCGAGGAATTTACTATTGTGCTTCCCTGGTGAGCATTCGCCAGTGTTGCAATAGCCATCATGACTGATGGTCATGGCATTAGAAAGAAATTTTCTTCGGTAAACCTTGTAATAAGAGTAGGCGCTCAATAAATGAAATCCCTCATTGTGTGCTGCATGCTGAAGAAACTTTTCTCTGATTCTCAGAACCACACCACGAAGTAGGTACCTTTATGCCCATTTCACAGATGAGAATGGTGGTAAGGTTACCACTGAAATGACCTTGGGCATCGGTGGTGGAGGAACGCAGATGGGTACTGAAGTCCATCATCACAACACAGCGGATGCTTTCCAAGGGGCTGCCTTATAGGGCGGCACTTGTTAATCCTGGAGATATAATGATGAGCAAAATATTTTGCTCATTGCCCCAGTAGAGTTCACAGCCAAGAAGTGAAAACAGGTTCATCAGACTAAGAATCACTTCAAGATTTTCCCAGAGGAAGCTCTATATAAATATCTGGGATGTAAGCAATGAGGAGGACACAACATGCTAGGGGATATTTAGGGGACAGAGCCTTCTGGGCAGAGGAAGCCGAGTGGGTCAAGCTCAAGGCAAAGGAGAGAGAAAGGGGAGAAGCTGGAGACGCAGTCCTGGAAGGTGGAGAGCTAGCAGGGCTTTCTCCGGAAGGCTCTGAGGGGCTTCTGAAGGTCTTACACAGGGAAAACATGCTCAGATCTATGCCCCCTGCCTTGCTGCCCCACCATCCATCCCCCTGGCTTTAGCCTGAACAGACCTGGGGAGATCAAAGGTCCAAGGCAGGGATGCTGGGGACTGATGCAGTGGAAATGGGGAAGGGAGGATGAATTGCAGGGGTCCTTAGGAGGCAGCCGTACTCTGAAGCCCCTGAAAAGCCGCAGCCCACTGGCGTGTGGGCACCGGATCTGAGACGCTAGGAAGACAGAAAATGAAAATAAAGAGAAGGGAGTGGAGGGACGAAGAAGCAGGGGTGTTGGCTCCAATCAGGTTGTTTGCCAGTGTGTTCTCTTTTCTTTTCTTGTTCCTTCTTTTTCTTGCCCAATTTAATGCATGAAGAAATAAACTAAAGTATTCTCTTTTAAAAGTTTATATGGGATCGTAACCCCGTTTTATATATGGGAAAAGGCTGGCTCCTGGTGGGTTTTCTGTATTTTCATATTGCCATAATTCGAACAATGTGACAAATCAGCTCGCTGTAATTGCTGAAGCTGGGCTCAGAGGAGCTGGATTTTATGGGGACTTGACTGAGCTGCGCCTGGGGGTTGGGTGGCCATCCTCAGGGGGCTGGGGTGTTTTCTGGCCGGAGAGAGGGGGAACTGGTGTTTACGCAGTGTTCCCTGTGTGCCAGGGTGGGACCTGCCTAATTCCAAAGCCGGCATTCTTTCCTGTTGGCAACCCAGGAACAGATGACACATCCACAGTGCCTGACCGTGGAGAAGGAGGAAGCTTTAGGGATATTTTCCCTGTCTCTCCAGCTTTTCCAGACTTGTATAAACTTTGACACCCTGACCGTCCGTTCCCAGATACAAAAGGGAGAAAGTAGGAGCTGCTTTCCTTGGAATCAATGTTATCTTCTGACCCAACAACCTTCCAACATAGGTACATACCTGGCTTTTGTCCTAACTCGAGATCCAGAGCTCGTACCCCATGCCCCACGTCAGCAGGTGAGCGAAAGGAATTTGATGTTTCCTCTAAGGGTCTTCTCCAAATCTGAGCAGGGAAGGGGGACGAGTCAAACCTTAGGCTCTCAAAGGAGCTAAGGGGTTTGCTCTCCGCTCTTGGGAGTAGGTCAGCATCACTCTCCCATCTGACACAGGCAGGTGCTGAGACTTGGGAAACTGGAGAGAATTGCCCAAGGTATTTATTCACACCAAGGCAGGCTTTGAATGGAGATTTCAGATACGAACGTACCCAGCACGGTGGTCAGCAGCACCAGGTGTTCACAATGCATTTGTTTCCTTGCTTGCTTCCAACTCTCTGTGAACCCCTGCCCCTCACCGAGGGGACATCTACTCGCATTGTCCCCAAGGGACAGCCGTGGCTTCCCCATGTATCTGGGCCTACATCCCCAAGATGTGCTGTCCGTGGACCTTTTAAGGGATTAACAAGCCCACATATGGTGCAGGGTAGGCTGGGAGCCTGGTCTCAAGAGTCATAAAAGATTTTTAAGAGGACTTTATAGGAGTGAGCCCTCCGGCAGGGCAAGCAGTGAGGTAGAAGGTGGGGGTGGAGGGCTGAGCAGATAGGAGGGGTGGGAAGTCAGCTCTGATGGTCCTCACTAGCTGCTCAAAGCCCTCCACGGGAGATCCCTGAGCCCTAAGCCCAGAGCTGGGACCAGAACACCGGGACCCAAACTCTACTGCACTGTGTGACCGGGAACTAGTCCTGTCCCCCAAGAAGCTTCTCTGGGCACTCAAAATCTGCATGGTAGAAAATACTCTAAGTTCGGAACATACTCTGTTTCCTAGGTGTGACACCCTGTGGCAGTGACATCACACGTAAGTCTTTCATCTCCGGTAGGTATTTTGGCCGGCTAGCCTAGGGACAGAAAGCAGAGAATGTGGTGTAAATGCCTCTGTAGCGGCAGCAAAGTGTAAACGTTTCTGTTGTTAAATTATTCCACTTATTAAACTGGCGTGTAAGTTACTACCAGTGTTTACAAGTCACTGAAGTCATAGACTTGCATCATTTTTCTTTTTTCAGCATAAGAAAGCAATGAGCAGACCTAGCCCACATCTCCAGCTCTACAACTTGGGAGCAGAAAACAAGGCCACAATTCCTTCCAAATCCCTGAACATGTCCTTGGCCTACACTGGGTAGTTGTTTCTACATTATTCAGAATTAAATAGTATTTATTTTTCTTTTCAAAGTTCTGAAAGCAAAAATGAGAAAGGGCACAGGGAGGAGAAGAAGGAAGAAAGGATGGATTCAGACAGCTCTGCTCCATGATGACATCACAAGCCCCCCTCCAGCCTGAGCCCTGTGATTGGGGTACAAACATGTCTCCTTGTGCCCCAGCCCAACTGTGCGTCCTTCTGCATATGCTGTTCCTGCTAACAGGAATGTGCTTTCCTCTCTTCTCTGCCTACAAAGCTTATAATCCATTTTTCAGTTCTCAGGTCACATCACCTTCTCCATGATGTTCTCCCTGACTCCTCTCCCACCTCCACCCCCTCTCAGACACAGGCACTCACACCCCCGAATTTTTATAGCATTGCATATACCCAGATGACAGCATTTGGCATGCTGTGTTTCTATTGCAGTAGTACTAGTCCTATCAAACCGCTCTTTAAGGAACCCTTATTTCTTTTCACCCGACATAGTGCTACAATCTTTTTACAAGTCCTATCACTTAAATTTCAATCATCCCTATGCTAGGAATTAGCTATTATTTTCCTAAATTTAAGAATGGGGAGATTGAGACCCTTGAGGCTGGGGCTTTTCCAACCAGGTGACCTTGGGCAAGGACTGTCCTTATTTTCTGGGGCGGAGTCTGATACTGTTGTACTAGCCAGCCTAAACAAAGAAGCCATAATAGGCGATGAATGAATAAAGGAACAAATGTCACCATTGAGAGCAAAGGGCTTAAGTGTGAAACATGGCTCTAAACAAGCATTTTATTTTCCTGCCACCATCCCAGAACACCCCCTACTCAGGAACCAAGGCAGGCCTTAAGGACTCACATTATTTGACCAGGGGGAAATGAAGGCCCCACCCCACTCCTCGCCAGCGGGCAAGGGGCTGGCCCAGGTCACAGAGCTGCCTTTGGCACCTGCCCAGCACTGTTTCCCAACTCCTGGTGGGCAGCCCTTTCCAAATTGCTTCTTCCCAGAGATCTACATTGGGGACGGGCCTGTTTCCCTTCTTTGCAACAGAAGACTTTCTATGCCTGTCCTTAGAGACAGAAGGAGCAGCAAGCCTCTGTATTTCTTGGTTGCATTCTCCCAATTAAGCAGAGAAGCCAACCGAAGACTCCTTGAGTCAAGCTAATTGCATCTTAGCAGTCTCGGTGCCTGCCAGCTTTAGCCCGGAGTCAGGTTTTATAGGGCTACTTAGCCCCACACCCAGGGTTTATGATGGAAACCTTGACAAAGCTGCACTGATAAGGCTGCAGAGGACCCAGGAGACCAGAAAACCTAGTAATTTTCCAGGCTCTAAACCCGGCCTCCACTCTGAGGGCCCCTTGCCAGCCAGGGCTCTGAAGTGTTGGCCAAGAGGGTCCTGGCAGGGAGCTGTTTGTTTCCACTCCGACGCACTCCGGAAATTCGGTATGATACCTTGCCGGGATTTTTAATGACAACTTTCTCCTTCAGCATCACCTGGTCTGCAATTAGTTTTCCCATTCTTTCAACTGCCAATCATTCATTCACTTGGTCATTCATTCATTCATCAAATTCTGAACTCTGCCAGGCTTGTGCTGGGCACTAAGGAGAAGAGCTTCTTGGGCGATTAATTTAAAATTCTATTCCGTTAAGGTGAAGTTTGTGCACCACCCAACTCTAGGGGATGCCCTTCACATAGCCCATGATCACATCAGGCACCCTCTTGCAGAAAACTGTAGCATGGGGAAGAATTAACACAAACAGAATATGAAAATAATGTATATTTAGTCTATTATAGAGGAAGAACGTTTAAAATAAACAAAGTAGCTTGGTCATGTAGCAATTCCCCAGCTCTTAGGCAATTTCCAATTTTCCTTTCTAAAACAGAAAAAAAAAATCAGATATATTTCTTGAGGGCGCCTGCGTGGTTCAGTTGGTTAAGCATCTGGCTCTTGGTTTCGGCTCAGATCATGATCTCAGGGTGGTGGTATCAAGCCCTGCCCTGGGCTCTGCTCTCAGTGTAGAGTCTGCTTGAGATTCTCTCCCTCTCCCTCTGCCCCTCCCCCTGTTCACACTCTCTCTATATAAATACATACATACATACATACATACATACATACATAAAATCTCTGAAACAAGGTTTCTCAGCCTTAGCCAGGTAACACTGTTAGAGGAAACAGTTCTATACATTGCAGAATATTTAGCAGCATACCTGTCCTCTACCCACGAGATGGCATCTCCCTCCCATGAGATGGTAGCAACTCCCTCTAAAACGACCAAAATGTCTCCAGATACTGCTCAGTGTCAGGAATGGGGAGAAGGAGGAAAAGGGGCAAATTGTCCCCTGTTGATAGCCACTGGTTTAAAATAATTTCTATTCCCCCTTCCTCCCCATTACCTTCTGTTGCCCTCCAAAATGAAGTTCAAAACACTTAGACTTCATTCAAGACCCTTACAGTCTGATCCCCATCCAGCCCCATCATGTACCATGTCTCCAGGCGCTCACCCATGCCCTTCCCCTGCATCCAGACTCCATCCCCACCTCCCATCCTACCTGGTTGATACTCCTGGTCCTCCAAGACTCAGCTTGGGTCTTCTAACTTGTGAGGCCCCTCTCCCAGATCAGGGAGATGTGCCCCTCTGTGGGACCCCCCACACCAGGGCACCCTTCTATCACAATACTCAGAGAACATCAGGTCTAACGTGAGAACATCAGGTCTAATGAAAGAGTTTATCTATATCATCTGTAAGCTACCTGGGGGCAATCACGATGTATCCCCAGTACTTAGCAAAGTCCTGGCCTACAGAGATTTATTTAGCAATTACACTGTTGAACTGAAGTTCAACAAAGGATTAGAAAGTAAAATAAAGAAAAGCCCATATCTTCTGCCAGCCTTCTCTGTAGAATTTTGGGGGGACTTCTGGCTTGAGAATCAGTTCTCTTATCTCCATTGCTGTTGAGCCATCTGATCTTGGACAAGTCAGTCCATCTTTCTGGTCTACCTCAGTGTTCCTTCCCTCCCCCTCCAACCCCCCAAATTTTATTTATTTATTTACTTGAGAGAGAGAGAGAAAGAAAGAAAGAAAGAAAGAGCGAGCACAAGCAGGGAAGGAGCAGAGGGAGAGAGGAGAATCTCAAGCAGACTCCATGTGGAGCTCAGAGCCAACATGGGGCTCAATCCAGTGACCCTGAGATCACGACCTGAGCTGAAACCAAGAGTCAGACACTTAAACGATGGCCCTCCCCAGGCACCCCTACCTCAATGTTCTTCGTGTAAAATAGAAGACTCTCACAGTCATTTTGAGACACAAATGAGTCATGACATGACAACACTTAAACTGTCATTAACTGAATAAATTTGAAAGGCTATTATTACCATTGAAAAATAAGATTTTTACAAACATAAACATTGAATTGAAATAAATATGTTTGTAGGATCTTTCTTTTCTTATATGGAGGTTTGGCCATACCCTAGATGTGAAGGGCATTTTATTTGTTTGGGTTTTTTTCCATTCCTGAAAAACAAAACTTACCATATAATAATTCCTACTCTACCTAGAAGCTTAGTAGTTCAATTCAGGAAATTTTTTTTTCCCCTGGGCCAGAATTCAAAGAGTTCCTTTGATTTTGTTGAAGCAGTCTACACCAATAACTAGAGGACATTTTTCTAAGAGACATGTAGCTTGTAGAATCTTGCTATTTAAAGAGGTGCTAATTAAGATAGGAAATTTTAGAGGAGGAACTGCTTCTAAAAGAGGCTCTTCATCTCAAAGACAACACAAGTGCATTAGGTTTAAGGAAATTAAGTTGAGAGAAATCTCTTCAGAACTTTGCAACTGTTGTGAGTTGAATTGTGCCCCACAAGAATGTCCTAGCCCTCAGAATCTGTGAATGTGTCCTCATCTGGAATTGGGACTTTCTAGTCCAGATGAGGTCATACTGGAGTCGGGTGGGCCCCAATCTAATCTGACTGGTGTCCTTACAAGAAGAGAAGAGACAGGCACACTAGGGAGGATGTCATGCGAAGTCAGGGGCAGAGCTTGGGGTGAGGCCACCATGAGCCCAGGAATGTCAAGGATTACTGACAGCTGCCAGCTTCTGGAAGAATGGATGGAACAGATTCATCCTCAGAAATTCTGGAAGGAGCCAACCTGCCAAAAGCTGGATTTAGGACTTCTGCTCCAGACTCTGACAGGATCCCTTCCTCATGTGGTAAGGCCCCTGTCTGCAGTGCTTGGCTCGGGCAGGTCCAGGAAAGGGACATGAGCTTCCTCACCAGGGTCACAGAAAGGTTTCCTCACGTAAGGTCTTCCTTTACACCGATTCTCGTGCTGTCTTACCATAACATCGAGAAACACAAATGGAGATGAACGAGGAGGGTGAGCCCCACCCCCCTGAAGATAACTGTGGGAAGGGTGGAGATGACTTTTGATCTACACCATGCAGCACTCACAACATGTTCGTGAGAAAACAAAGCAAAGCAACATAAACAAAAGCCCTCAGTAAGCATCGGAGGTTCTGAACTAAACAGGAGCCCCAAGGAAATGCATGGAGCCCCAGGCTGAGGCAGGGTAGCCGTAATTTCAGGGAGACAGATGGCAAAACGTTATGTCCTGAGGGAGAGTTCCAAAACAGATGGTGGGAGCCTATACCCAGGCAGCCTGGCTGGTAAGCGAAAGAAGCAGGGGAACACAGAGGTTGGAAATCAGCAAACCAGTAGTTGGCCCCCATCTGGAGTGTCTGCATGTGTAGATGCTGGGGGAGTGGAATGGCAATTACTGAGTTTTTTAGCTATTCGATCTCCAACCCCCTTTCCCATGGCGGAGGAGGCTCCCATTGCACGTGCTATTGATGGACACAGTGTCCTGCTATCTACTGTTAGAACTGAAGACGGGAGATGTGCCTTCAGTGCCTGCCCTGGAAGCCAAATACACACAGGGAGCCTGGGCCCACCCATGAGGCATGAGAGCCAGCAATGCAAAGCAGAAGCTGTGTTCACAGTAGGTACACACAGATCCAGTTGTGGGGGGTCCCAGTGATAGGAAGGGATGTGGGCACAACCACCATCTCCCCAGACTTGTGTCTTTATGTGGAGACATTCTAACCAGACTAGTCCTGCCAGACTCTTCGTTCATTCCTCACTGATTTTTCTCCACGGGAGGAGAAAAAGTTACCAGCTGGGATGACACATGTAACTGGAAACTCTAGCAAAAGAAACTCATTCCACAAAGCTACTTCTTCCTCCTCTTTTTCCAGACCCCTCCACCTAAAGGAGCATGTAGCTTTTGCTCCTCTGTGCCACAAGTTGTGGTGGGGTCCTCGGACAAGGCATGAGTCAGTGCCACTATGCCAGTGACTAGAGGAGTCAAAATACCAAGGGGGGAAATACAAACAAACCCACTTGACCCCAGATCTAAAACCATGTTCTCCAACAGCTTTATCAATAATAGGTGAGACTTGTTAGTATGGAATTAATGTCTCTTTGAATGGGCTTTGAACTCAAAAGTGGAAGAAGAAGGTTATTTATGGGGCCCAGGGAACTCAGAGGGGGACCGCCAGAGACTCCTGGTATCATCTGTGATTGACACTGAAAGGCAGCATTGACTTCAAAGAAAGAGAAATAGGCAGTATCCCCAACAATATTTGTGGTTCTAGATTGGCTCCTTACTGAAAAAAGTCACAACGTGTGACCCTTGGTATGTAGTGACTGCTTTTTCTTTCTCTACCAAGCATCAGGAAATATCAGAAGAAGTTGGCTTTCACCTGGTGGGAAGGACAGTGTACTTTCTGTGACTCAAGGAGGTATCAAGACTTCTAATGCGTGGCACAGTTTAAACCACAGAGACCTTGACCATCTTCCCATCCAGGTGGCAAAATGCTAGTCCATGACATGAATAGCACACTTTGGTTAGGATCAGAATGTCGGAAACAGCAAGCACTATAGACACTGTTAGTAGGATACATGCAAGTCAGGCAGTGGGGGAGGAATCCCATGAGAATGCAAGGTCAGAATGCTATAGGGCACTCAAAGCAAGTCCCAGGACAAGACTCACAGTAAAAAGCCCTTGAAGTCGGACAGCATATCCAGGCTCTATTCAGTGAATAATTATGTTCTTTTTAGAAAACATTGTTTGAATTGCTCTTGGACCCTGTTGGACTGAAAATGGGGCACAAAATAAGCACTCACCCCTCGCTGGGCAATTATGAACAGGGTGTTCCATAATCCACTGAACCAGAAAGTACCACGTCCAGCAGATTCCATTAGCAGATGAAAATGGCACATCAGGGATCATGTTCAATAGGTTCTTAAGGCACAAGTAGTGGCTGGGGCGTGATGCTCACATTCCCAGCATGCTCGCTCCTGCCATGATCCATCTCCTCCAACAGCCCATTCCTCCAGGTCCACGGATACCTCTGACTGGTGGACTGACACAGAAGCACTATCATTTTTTATAGTTCCACTCAAGAACTGTAGAGAAGGGAGATACACCCAGAAAGCAAAACTTCAAGTAGTAACATTTCTTTGTTTGCTTTGCAGAGGAATGGAGGGAGGAAGACCGGGAGACGGTTGTTTTATGGCCATGGGATACGTTTGTTTTAGGATGTACCCTTTTATAGGAGCTGCTGTACTCATAAGGTGGAATTCTGGTTGGTTGAAGAATCAGTCATCATGCCAGCAGTGTAATACCTCATACGATGGGGCACTATCTTACAGAAAGCAATAAAATCTCTAAACAATGGAACAATTTATGGTGATTTTGCCACCACAGCCAGAATAAAGTGTCCAGAACCAAGGGATTAAAGGAGGGTTTGCACTTCTCAGGCCCCATTCACAAACTTTTACTTCCCTGTCCTATAGCTTTGGGCTGTACTAGCTGCAGTGACTTGGGGCAGAGGGTGTGCTTTGGAGAAGAAGTCTTCCATGAGGGGACATAACAGTGGTCACACTGAACTGGAATTTAACTCTACCATCTGGTCATTTCAGATTCTTTAAGCCACTGGGAACAGTGGCCAAAAATGAGAGCAGTCGCCAAACTGGCTGGGGTGTTTGATCATTACTGTTAAGGAAAAATAGGATTGCTTGTGATAGGAACATGGATTTAGGAAGAATGGAACTTGGGGACCTCCTGAGTGGCTTCCAATTCTGGTGTATCTAATAGTATAAGTTAGTGGAAAATTTCTGCAGCCCCAAACCAAAGGTCCATAGCCTCCCCAAACCAAATGTTTGAGCTACCCCACGGAGTGACCACGGAAGGACCAGCTGAAGACAAAAACCACTGGAATGGAATAGTAAAGGTAGGCCACAGGCACTAGCTATGCACACACGAGGACTAGAGCCTCCTTCTGAATTTCCTTCCTTACAGTGTTGAGCATTTATATATTCTACTAAAGTTTCCTCTTCTTTCCTCTCTGTTCTCCTCACTGTTATATATGTAGAGAGTAGGAACCATGAACTTTACAATTTAACTCATATGTTTTTGAAAAAAACTGGAGGCACAGTCCAAATGCTTTTGGTTTTGTTCCTTTGGGGAGGGGCTAAGTATATTCTCAGTTGCAAGGAAGGGGTGTGTGTGTGTGTGTGTGTGTGTGTGTGTGTGTGTGTGAAGAATACATATAGGAAGACAGCTTTGAATGAAGGTTGGGCAGCCAAAGGAGGGGGGCCATCAGGGATATATGACAGTTCTTAGTGATCATTCTGCAACAGCTCCTCTCATTTGGTGGGAAACACCTGGTGGAGAAGCAGTATACCTCACAGTGGAAGCCAAAGTGGGAGGGATATCCTCCCTCCTTCCCACCCTGAGCATCCAGCAAAGTTGCCCAGATGAATGAGGATCACAGCTCACTGAAAGTCACTGCACTATCCAGCACTGGTGGTGAGGGTAGTGATGGAGGGTGCAACCTGGCTGTCTTCCAGAAAATGAATGTCTGCTTTTTTGCAATTTGTCTCCTTGACAATCAGAGAATTCCCTGATTCCTGTCTATCTTCCAAGTCCACCAATCTTCCAAATCTGGGCCTTTCATGTCTTCTGATTCCCACTGATCCACTCAGGAAGGTCCCAGAGTTGATTTTCACTGCCTGCAACTGAGAACTCTTGCTGAAAGTAGAGTGGCTCTGAGTACATGGCTGAGGTAGGTTCACTTAAAGGGTCCTGGATCAAACAGATGATGACAAGAAGCTTCTAAATAATGTTTGTTGTCATGATAGTCTAGCCACCATGTCTAAAATACCATAGTTCCTTCACATGCCTGGAAGATCTCAGCTTATCCCTACCACAACCCTATAAAGTCAGTATTCTTCTTACGTCCATTTAAAAATGAGAAACCTTTTGCACCTTTTGCACTTGTTAACCTCAAGTAACCTCCCCAAATCACACAACTAAAATGTAGTGGATTAGCAACTCAGACACAAGTGTGTGGGTAAGAACATGGGCTTTAGAGAAGACCTGACTCTGTAAAGGGTTCCATTATCTTTCCCCCCTCAAATCTCACCTGACTTATACTTTCCCTCCTCTTGAGAGAATACCTTCTCCAAACAGCAATTTTTACGGAAGCCAGAGGATATTGACCAATATCAAGATTCAACCAGGTCGTCCTGATCTATGGGGGATGAAAGTCCTTTCATCCAACCAGAGCACTGAACATCTGTGCTGATGTTTCCCAGCAATTGTCCTGAGAAATATGAGCAGCCACCTCCACCAAGATTCTTCACCCTTGAAGCCACAACTTTCCATGCTCCCACCCCCTTCCCCAGCAAGACAGCTGGGGTGCCCTATTTGCAGCATTCTCAGGATCCCTTGGGTGTGGAAGAATCTGACTGTGTGTCCATCTCCATTGAGTGACTGAAGAGGGAACATGTGCAAGCCATTAGGCCTGGCCTGAGGGTAGCAGTTGCCTGACCCCTCTTTTTAAGGAAGCAAACCCAGAGTTTTATAGTCCAGAGCTCTCTGTGATCCTCAAAGCTTCTTTTTTACCCTTGGCCCTGAAAACACTCCAAAGGAAGAACTTCAAAGTTGTTTTCTCATTATAAATCTCATGGCCTGGGGAAGCTCTGCCTACCATGTGAAACCACCAGATCTGTGACTCATTTGGAGGTTTCCAAGCCTTTCTTGTCTTGTTGGATGTTCCTCCTCCTCCAGCACCCCTGCATTCTGACTAAGTCAGCTAACATGGCCAGGTAGAAGGTTTCACCCAAGTCCTACTTATCCTTTGGACCTCCCCTAGGGTATTACACCTCCAGGAGCTTTGGCTTATCAGCTTGTGAGCCTGGTTGGCTCCCCACAGAACTTCACTCTCACCTCCATTAGAGTTCAGGCACATCCAAGAACCTGCCTTGAGTGCCTATGATCTTCTAAACCATTGGTTTCTAACCAGGGGCAATTTTGCCATTTGGCCATGTTTGGAAACATCTTTTGTTGTTCCAAGGGCTACTGGCATCTTTTAGATAAAGAGTAAGGATGCTGCTAAGCATTTTATAATGCACAGGAGCTACCAACATCAAAGAATTATCTGGCCCAAAATGCCAATAGCAGGTCTAGCTTCATGGACAAGCAACTGGCATAGTCAGCATGACCTGACTTGAAGTAGGGCCCCATACCTGGTTTAACATTCTACTATCACCATGTTGAAAATCACCATGTAGTAACTTTTGAACAAGGGGCTCCATATTTTCGCTTTGCACTAGACCATACAAATTGTACAGCCAGGTATGGTCAAGTCTATGGATGTTAAGAAACCCCATTCTAGGGACGCCTGGGTGGCTCAGTCGGTTAAGCGGCTGCCTTCGGCTCAGGTCACAATCCCAGCATCCTGGGATCGAGTCCCGCATTGGGCTCCTTGCTCCGTGGGGAGCCTGCTTCTCCCTCTGACTCTGCCTGCCACTCTGCCTGCCTGTACTCTATCTCTCTGACAAATAAATAAAATAAAAAAAAAAAAAGAAAAAGAAACCCCATTCTAGTCTCTACGATAAGAGATGTAGAAATGATGATGTCATTCCTGCCCCAGAGGAACTGTAATCCAGTGGGGGAGAGGATTACATACTTCCTTGTCTGTGTGCCATGATGGAAGAACCCATAGGAAGGACTGCCTAAACCAGCTTCCAGAGTCAGGGAAGGCAGACTTACTTCAGCTAATTTCTGAGGAATCAGTAGGTGATAACCACACGGACAGGAGAGGAAGAAAGTGTCCAAATAGAGAAACAGCATATTCAAAGTGACAGGCTTGAGTTCACGAGGGATGCTGGGCAGTCTGTTGTGGCCAGAGTATCAGGTGTGATGAGGTAGAGAGGTAGAAGTAGTAAGGCTGCAGGCTAGGAGGAACTAGTTCCCAATCACATGAAAGAGCTTTTAAAGGGTTTTAAGTAGTGACATGATTCAATTCAATTTTAGAAAGACAGAGTTGGTGTGACAAATAGATGGGAGGGAGGAGACACTGAACAGGGAGACCAGCTCAGGGGCAGTCACAGTACAAGAGCAGGGAAAGCTGAATGAAGTAGGACTGTAGCAATGCGTTAGGGAGGGGTAGAGACTCAAGAGATGCTATGGCAGAATAGGTTTTGATGGTTACTGAGTGGATTCAACATGTAAGATGTATGTTTATTCTCTTTTCATCCTGATGACAGACTTAAAAGGGATGTTGTGACTTCTCACTTTACAGTTCAGGAATTTAAGGTGGAAGAGATTGAAATATCTTGACCAAGGTCATATAATAGATAAGTGGTAAAGCCAACTTTCAAAGGTGTGCGTATCTGGTGCCAAAGTCTGTGCCTTTCCGCAAAGCCAGCTAGCACCCTCTCAAGCGTACTGAGGATCCAGCAGGATGACCAAGAACATGTCCAACTGGCCCTAGGTCAGGTGCACTCCTTACCTCCTGTTACCAACTCTGCTACTCAAGCCACCTGGTCTACTCTAGGGTTAAATGCTGAATTCTTCACTTCCTGTCAAGTGCCAAGTTGATTTCTTAGTGCATAGTAGATAATTACCTATGGCTAAAAAGAAAAATTGTACCAGATATGTGAAAGACTTAAAAAAATGTTTTAGTTGACAACACAAAAAATGAGAGAAATAGAAATTAAAATAATAATGAGATACCATTTCTGCTTATCAAATTGACTTGGTACAACCTTTCTAGAAAGTTATCTGATATTATTCATCAGTTGTCATTAAAAAAGTAAACCATACCCTTCGCAGAATGCTTGATTATTTCCTTAAGGTAAGAATCTGAGTAAAGGTTTACAGACAAAGATATTCATCTCAACCTTTTGTGTAATGTAAGCAAAAATAGGGGTGAGGATACAATTTCCAAAAACAGGCCAATGGGTAGTGCTATGAAATCAAACAATGGAATATTAATTCTGCAGAATTTTTAATTATGTGAGAAGATGGCCACAATATAAGTGAAAAAAAATTTTAATAAATACATACTGGGGCGCCTGGGTGGCTCAGAGGGTTAAAGCCTCTGCCTTCAGCTCAGGTCATGATCCCAGGGTCCTGGGATCAGGCCCCGCATCAGACTCTCTGCTCAGCAGGGACCCTGCTTCCCCCTCTCTATCTGCCTGCCTTTCTGCCTGCTTGTGATCTCTGTCTGTCAAGTAAATAAACAAAATCTTTAAAAATATGGGCGCCTGGGTGGCTCAGTGGGTTAAGCCGCTGCCTTCGGCTCAGGTCATGATCTCAGGGTCCTGGGATCGAGCCCCGCATCGGGCTCTCTGCTCAGCCAAGAGCCTGCTTCTCTCTCTCTCTCTCTCTCTCTCTCTCTCTCTCTCTCTCTCTCTCTGTAAAAAAAAAAAAAAAAAAAAAAAAAAAAAAAAATACATACATACATACTGTTGTATATGCAGTAAATGCCTCATTTTGTGTACAGAGTTCCCAACAGTAGCTTAAGCCGCATATATCCTTGGGATTGAGACACGTCTGGAAACAGTGGAGAATGATGGAATGAATCTGGTGGAACTATCCTAGGGGAGAAGTCAGTAGCAGGAGGCAGGAGGCCAGGCAGACAAGCTTAACCCAGATACAAAGCCTCAAACGTACATGAGGCAAGGGCTATTCTGAGGAGAACAGGATGCCTATCACTCAGATTGTGGGGAACTCAGAGCATATGTGAGCTGAGAGAGATAAGGTTCTGTTGTTCAGATTATCTTTACTATGTAACAAACTACCCCAAAAGTTAGTGGCTAAAAACAGCAATTTATTATGTTCATTCATGGCTCTGTGAGCTAACTGTGCTCAGCAAGACAGTGGTCCCTCAGGGTCTCTCATATGATTGCCTCAAATGGTGGTTTAGGCCAGAGTCATCTGAAGGTGCAGCTCTCTGGATATCTAAGATGGCGCACTCACATGGCTGGCAGTTGGTGCTGACTGTCCCCCAGAGGAGGCCTTCAGCTGGAGCACCCACATGTGGACTCTCATCATAAGGCTTCTCATCATGTATGGCTGGGTTCTGAAAGGAAGTAGCCCAACAATGAACATTTCAAGAGACCCGGGTGGAAGTCACAAGCCTTCATACAACCTCATCTCAGAAGTCCCAGAACACCCTTTTGGATGCATCCTGCTAGTGAATTAAATCACTAAGACCAGCCCAGATTCAAAGAGTAGTGGGTTAGATTTCATCTATTGTTATCAGGGGCAGCAGGTGCTGGCAGGGAGAGAAGGGATTGATGGTGGCCATCTTTCAAGCTTAATATCACAACTGGTTTCAATAAAGAGCTCTGAAAAACGTAGCTACATAGGACCTAAAGCAAGGTTCTTTGAACCCAAGGGCAGAGACTCTCACCTCTACAGGAGCCCAGCCTTGCTTTGGTGCCACACAGGCTTCAGAGGGTACAGCTGTGCTTCTGTCCCCAGAGAAAGCCTCAGGGCACCGGGAGCAGCAAGAGTGCACAGCAGCTGTAAGACTCATGACAGTGGCCAGTAGAGAAAGCTTTGAAAACGAGCCCCAGCAGCAAAAGTGAGGCATATTCAGAGGCTCAGAGGCCTCCAGAGTGATCATCAGTATAAGGAACACAATGCTGAAAGTAAAG
The DNA here is from genome assembly GCF_002288905.1 of Enhydra lutris kenyoni. Lineage (NCBI taxonomy): Eukaryota > Metazoa > Chordata > Mammalia > Carnivora > Mustelidae > Enhydra > Enhydra lutris. The sequence goes on along the minus strand of NW_019154093.1, from coordinate 24,461,646 downwards.
ACTGGGGCAGGTCCTAAGATTTCATCTGAGAAATCCTTTAGAACTTCCCAGAAACAATTCAGGAGGCCTTTGGATGGCAGGGGGAGGGACGTTGTCAGGAAAAACCATAAAATACAAGTCATGATGACTAAGATCACCTCATTTTTTCAACCCAGCTTGATGCAAAACAGGTTACATGACTTGCACATATGAATATGCATGTTTCTATGCACACATACATGAACATACACGTGTACAAAGAAAAATATGCTTAAAAAAAAAGACTGAAAGAAGGTACACCAAAATATTAACAGTATCTGTGCAATCTCTAACATCAGATTAGTGTTTTTAACTCCCTTCTTAGTATATTTTCCTGTACGTTCCCAATTTTCTGTGATGAGCACATTACATGTATAACTAGAAATAAGTACATATTTGTAAAAGAAAGTATACGTGTATCCTTATGATGGTGCTTGCTCAAAAGAGGTCACGAGGCAAGGAGGTGCAAGGAGGTGTCCCCCCGCCCCCACCCAGGCTCTGGTTCTGGACACAACACACCTGATGGCCAAGAATGTCTATGGTGGATTTGGCTTCCTGCATAGCCCAGGGGAGCTCTGAGTATAGCAGGAAGATCAGATTTGGAGTTGGGGGTGTGGTAGAAAAGAGGCCACGTCCCTACCAGCTGGGGTAGACCTGGGACAACCCTCTGCTGTGGTGGTTGGGACAGCCAGGAGGGTCAGCATGTCAAAGAGCCCCATACTGACCACACATCAGGTGGAAAATGTTCCTGGTGCAGGGAGGTAAGAGGATTTCCCCATAAGCCCACCATAGGCTCTTAGCCGGTCTGGCTGTGGTAGGAGGAAGGAAACAAAATTTAAGTGACCACCGCAAGCCCTATTAGGGAACTGTGTCCATCAGGTAAATCAAGTTCACCATAGATGGTTGGGGGAAAAAAAGAAAGCTTTGGTAAAAGAACTAAAAAAATCATTCTAGAAATAAGGGACAGAGATAAGGGAACAAATGAGGAATCATGAGCACCCAGACACTAGGAATAAAAGAAGGTTATCACCACCCCTAGAGCTGAAGAGACAGGACAGAGAGGGCAGTGTTAGTGAAGCTCCCTTGCAGGAGGCCTTGCAGCACTCTTGCTGACGGACACCCATGGATATCAACAGACAAAATACTGCCAGAAATGCGCCACTGGGGCAGGGCAGAAATACCCCAGGTCTCTCTTCCCACTTCTTAGACTCCTGCCAGTGCCTTCCATGAGCCAAGCCAGTCATCAAGGGAGCCCAGGTAATGCAGAGCACAAGGATTGGGTTTCCAGATCCCAGAACAAGACCAAAAAGGGTCACAATGGATGTGGGAACAAACAGAAAATAACTCGCACACACAGATACTATTATTATTCCAATTTCAGAGAAGGAAAGTGGAGCAGGGAAGTTAGGTATTGACTCACTATGTTCCAAACATCATGTTATACTTTCTAGAACTCACCTGGATGGAGCAAGTCTGTTGATTATAACAGGCACATAAACAGCCTGGTAAGAACTGAAAAGCAGGTATTACATACGTGAACCAAACAATGCTGTGGGAGGATGAGAGGTCAGGCAGGCTTCCCAGAAAAGTTGCCTTCTGAGCAGAGTCTTGAATGGGTGTGAAGCAGCAGAGGGCTTCAATTCACTTCAGCCCTGTGCCTTTGTACACGGGTAATGCACAAGCTAAAATGAGAAAAACGCACCAGGCTATGAGTACCTGGGGCATTCCAGGCTCTCCATCTCATTCATCTTCATATTCCCATAGTCCACCTGAGACAAACAGATGCCCATAATTCTACAAGAGGCAGTGTTGGGTAATGTTCAGGATTTCAGACTCTGTGTTGGACAACCTGGGTTTGCATCCTGAGTCTACCCTTACTGAGTAGCAACCCAGGCTCCACCCCAAGTCTCCTTCTCTTAATTCTTTAAAAGGGGGTATCCTGGTAGTAGCACATACCTCACTGTGGTTATTGTGAGCATGAAATGAGGTAAATGCATGGAAAGACCGTAGCAATAAGTGCCTGATAATTTATTGTGATTGTCATGATTATGCAATTACAGTTATTATTATAGGATTTTACTCATTAACAATTATTATGGTCATAACCTAATAGAAAATCTATAATCTAATGTAAATTCTAATAGAAGGAAGTAGTGAACAGTTCAGCCTGAGGAGCTTATGGGGGGTTCCCCAGAAGAGGGGCTGTTTGGAATGAATCTTGAAGTTCTCCAGGTAGAGAAGGGAAGGCATCCAGGCAACAGGACCACATAGGTGAGGGCATGGAGGCGTGACACAGCTTGGCTCCCAGAGAAGTGGTCTGTATTTCAGTGTGATCAGGGTACATGGTGCATGGGGAGAGAAGAAGTAGCACAAGATAGGGAGGGAGCAGTAGGTAAAGGCCTTTCAACAAATCCAACCCATTGTGAAAACCCATTGCAAGCTTCCTCTCCTTCCAAAAGCCTTTCATGAGCATCTCACCCCACAGCATTCCCCACCTTTTGTGAATTTCAATAATCCCTGGATGTTTTACCACGTGATTCAGTTTCTGATATTTTTAAAGATTTTATTTATTTATCTGAGACAGAGAGAGAATGAGCAGGGGGCAAGGGCAGAGGGAGAGGGAGAAGCAGGCTCCTTGCTGAGCAGGGAGCCCAACGCAGGGCTTGATCCCAGGACCCTGAGATCATGATCCGAGCTGAAGACAGATACTTAACCAACTGAGCCACCCAGATGCCCCTCAGTATCTAATTTTTTAAGATAATATTATTCTCAAGATTCTTCTATACAATATTTTTTTCTCACCAGCTTTCTCCGTCTCTTGTATTACTCTGACAAACAATCTCCAGTAAATCTTTAGGAGACCTTTGTTGATCAAACTCTTGTTTGTTTAGTCTTTTCTCTGTGTGAGGTAAAAAGAATTCCCCTCTCATCCTATGATGAATGATAAATAAGAGTCATATCAGAGCCTCCAGGGCCCTGGCAGCCAAGCTTGGGACATGGCCTGGCTGGTTCCACCTCTCCCCTCACTCAGCATTGCCCCCTGTCTTTGCTTCACTTCTTTGGATGAGGACACAAATGGCCTGTCACCTCACTGGGCTGACACGTAATAGACACCATGATCTATAACTAGTATTATTCTTATTTTTATTACCAGTCACTGGACCTTTAAATCCTTGGGCATCAACTAATCTCTTTTCTATAACTTTCTGACTTTTATAATCTCAAAATCACTGATAATGGAGATGTGTGACAGGTATAAATTATTTTCCCTCCTGAGATGTGCAAAAGTAAAGTGCATTCCCTGCTGGGAAATGGTTTCTGAGTGGCCTGACCAAAAGCCTGGGGCAGGGCAGCTAGAATTATTGGTTCCTCCCAGTCATTCCCATGATTTCCGAGAAAAGCCATCCCCCACCAAGAATGGTTTTAACAGGGTTCACACCAGACTTCAGGTCAATTAAATGACCTTCAGCATGGAGAAGAAGCTAGCTTTTTCAATGGAAAGTAAGTCCCCCATTCAAAGTTCAAGAACCTTCTCTTAAGGACGTAGTACAGTTAGATGAGAAGCCACATGGTTTCTCCCCAGAAAAGTAATGATACTGGAAATGAACAGGCTAGAATTAGAACATTTCACTAGTTCCAAAATCCCCTGACACTGGGCAACTGGTTACCGAAGGTCGACACTTTCTGGGAAGCAAGAGTTCAAAGACAGATGACTAGATTGTTAATAAAGTGGAAGAAATCTTCCATTCATTCATTCATACATTCATAAGTGTAGCAGATTCTAATAGAAATACTCTGATTTTCCAATCATAAAATAATAGTCCAGATTGTAATCATGAACATGGATTAACCTGGAGAACTCGGGCTTTTTGTTACTTACCCACTCCAGGAGGCCATCGGCAGCCCCTTTTGTATAAATTATGCTCCCTCCCCCAAGAGCTAATCACAGCATTTAGCACTTTGCATTTCAATTGCCCTATTTTCCCATTTGTAGCCCTGACCAGGTAGCAAGCTCTGTGAGCTCCACTTGGTTCAGTGGCCCTAGCTGAATGGCCCTAGCTCATACTCAGTGCCTTACAGATAGTAGTTGCTTAATAAATATTTGTCAAAAGGTTGAATGAAAGAGATCGGGAGTTCCATTCATGTATTCATTTATTCAATCTCTAACAATATTGGAAGGATCTTCATCTGAGAACTTTATAAAGAGAACAAAAATTATAAACTGAGAATAACTCATCTCACACAGGGGGATGGATACGGACTCTGCCAAGTCAGATGGGTCACAGACAGACCAGTGAACGAGTAGATTCCAGGGCATGGTTGGTTGGAAATGAGAAGAGTGGACCCATGAGTAGACCAAAACAAACAAACAAACAAACAAACAAAAAACTACAAAGACTTGCAACAGAATTCCAAGACTGATTTTCAGCCACAGGCAGTCTGAGGTAATTATCTCCTTCTGTTCTGGTCAAGAATGTCTCATTTTCTCTCTCTCTTTCTTTCATTTTCTTGGGATGTAACTTCCTCCATCAGATGATTGCCACCTCCATCCCCTGTAAATTTACCCAGCACCCATAAATCTGTCTACATCTGCTCCCCATGTTGTATCTTCAACCTTTTCCTCTATATTTACTACGTTTTCATAAATGTGGTCAAGATTCTCTCTTCTTAAGTCTAACCCCCCCACTCTTGATTCTGTACCCCTACAGAGTTCATTCCTCATCTCTCTCCTTCCCTTCACACTCAAGGTTCCTATAACAGTGTGGTCACCCACAGCCTCCGCTTCTTTGCCTTAGTGTCTTCTCAAAGCACTAAATCTTGGAAACTCCTCTTACCCATGTTACTTGTTAAAACCAATAAATAAAACCCTGTCCATCTTTTTCCTGACCTCTGCAGCTTTTGCCACCATTAAGTAAACCATCTTAAAGTTCTTCCCTTCTGGGATTCAGTGATGTTATTCTCAAAAAGGCTTCTTCCCACTCTTTAGACCCAACCTTCAAGGTCTTGATCTTTGACTGCTGAGCCTCTCAGGTTCTTCCTTCCACTGTGATCTCTTCTTCCTTCAAACACTCCTCCTCGTTGGACTCATTCAAATCAGTGTCTTTAAGGACCATCCACATGCTTGTACCTCTAAAAACCCTTCTCTCCCACAGAGCATCTTCTCTTTCTCTAAGAACCAGACCTATGTGTGGCGCTGCCTGCTGGACATCTTTACCCAGATATCCTGAAGGTAGTTCAAATTCAATTTTCAAAATTCAATTTTATTTGTTTAAAATCAAACTTGTCATCCTTCTCCACATCCCACTTCTCCTGTCCCTCCATATTCTCCTCCCCAGGAAGATCACCTCCAATTTTTAGGCACTAGAACCAAAAACCTGGGTTCTAGTTCATCTGCTCCTTCATTGCTATTGTCACTGAGATCCATCCATTCTATTTCCTTAAAGTCTCTCTTAAAATCTTAATTTCCAGGGGCGCCTGGATGACTCAGTTGTTTAAGCATCCAACTCTTGATTTCAGCTCAGATCATGATCTCAGGCTCATCAGATGGAGCCCTGCATGAGGCTCTGTGCTGGGCGTGGAGCCTGCTTAAGATTTTCTCTCTCCCCCTCCCTTTGCCTCTCCTCTCTCTTAAAAAAAAAAATCTGAAATTCCATCCAATTCTCTCTAGCTATGTATGGGCTGCATCAGTCCAGACAGCCCGCTCTGTTTGCCTAGATGAACCTGGCCTTTAAGCTGCTTTATCTCCAGTTTTGTATTTTCTTCTTAACCACCAAAGCAATCTTTATAGAAGACCAAACAGACCAGGGAAAGAATCTCTTCTCTCTTCCACCCCACTTTACATAAAACCTTTCCTGGAATTTTCTGAAGCCCTCAGGGCATGTCCATGTCCTCAGCTTCCCTTCTCTTTTCCTGAGCCTTTGCTTACACTGACCTCACAGCCCATGGTACGATTTTCTCTCTCTTTCTACACTAAGCAAGCTTCAACTCATTTTTTAAATGTAGCTCAGATATTGCCTTTTCAGAGAAGTCTTCAGAGACTCTGAGCCTGAGTGACAGGCTGCCTATATGGTCTCCTGATTTAGGTCCCTGGGGGCCCTTCCCCCCATGGTGAGCCGCAACCAGTGAATGACTTGAAAGTTTCAGCCCCAGTGTCCCTAGCCTAACCCTTAGTATGTGTGAGGCATTTAATAATTATGTTGTATATGAGGGAATGATGGGTGGGTGGCAAGAAGGAAAGAAGGCTAGCTGGGTGAAGGAAATCACCTGTACCTTTTAATTTTACTCCACATTATATATCCATAATGCCCTCTAGTGACTGAGAGCTTCAGTTTGGAGCCAGACATGTTCGAATGCCTATTGTGTGAAACACCAGTGCCGGACACAGAATGGTCTTACAGTGTATTGGATCAATGACATAGGCACCAAAGATTCACCCTACTCTGGATACCGCATGAAGCAAACAGCCAGCATCGTAGCAGGAATATAAAGAAACTAAAATTCCACCACCAGGGTGAGCTAAATGAATTTCCTAGTCTCTCTGGCCTCCATTCTCTCATCTATCGAAACAGGGGTCGCAATACCTACTTCTCACGGTTTGGAGGAGGATTAAAGAAGAAAATGATCCTTCCGGGCATATGCTAGTTTCCTTACGGAGTAGGGCCTCAACAAGAGCTACCTTCTGTCCTTTCCACCTGCTTGCTCACTCACGAATCTGCAACTTCCCCCCGGAAGCTATTCAAGCAAATTGTGCTGAGAGAGAAGCAGCTCCATCCAGGCCTGGAGAGCCAGCACATCTTTAAAACCCCTGAGTTTAAAAAGTGGGTGACTCTCAGGGAGTTCACATAGTACCCAGGGAAGTGTTCCTGGACCCTAGAACCTAGAACCTGGACCCTGGACCCCATCTGCTCCATGGCACTGAGTTTGGTCTGTGTGTAGCCAAAGCATTTACCACTGTCCTCCATCTAACAGGATCAGAACGCCAGATTGCTTTCTGACAGCATCTGGAGATGACTGCGGCCTCTCCTTGCTGCTCACAAGCCACGGGACACAACCTTGTCCTTAGCATGACATGTGAAGTCCTGGGGCCTAGGCCTTGTCTTTCTCTGCACCCATCTGTGCTCTCCTCCAAATACACAGAGCCCTCCCGTGAGCTGAATGCCTTATTCTCCAGCCCCTCTGGGCCTTCTTCATGCTGTTCCCTCTACCGATAACACTCTGTCCCCGGTTTAGCACCCTGAAGTGATCTCCACTTTCTAAGAACCAGCTCAGGCATCAGCTCCATTGAGCAGCTTCCCCACGTGTGGGCCAACTGCCCCTCCCCAGGGCTCCCACAGCACTCAGCCCCCTTGATTGCCACTTCCTGACTCGGACTCTGAGCTTAGCAAGAGCAGAACCAGGTCCTCTCCAATGCTCAAGCTGCTAGCCCTCCCACAGCGCCGTCACTCATCAAGTGCTCAGCAAATAGTATTGGGCTGAACTGCACGCCGAGGCTCCAGGGAGTCATGCGCTGAACTTCCTCTAATTGCTGGCACAGACATGTTCACCCAGTTTGCATCTGAAGACCGGCCACCGGGTCTTCCCTGTCTACCTGAACCATCCTTTCAGTTAGCCTGTGCCCACTTTGAAGCCTTGTGTGCTGCGAAAGGCAGAGTCCAAGACAAAGGGTGTGGCTAGAGGAAGCAGAGCCAGAGCAAGAGCCCAAGTTAAAGTCAAGTTGGAATAAATGCACAGTCATAACTATTAGGCTGCACACAGAATATTTTCTTTTAGCCATTTCTTCAGTACTTACCATGAGCCAGATATCCTTTGTAGTTTGTTAACACACTTACTCATTTAATCTGTGCAACCACTAGATGAGACCACTCTAATGGATAATGTTATCCCCATTTTATGTATGGGGGAAACTGAGGCACTGAGAAGTCAAGTAACTTGCCCAAGTCCACAAGCCCAGAAATAGGTGAGGGGCACCTGGGTGGCTCAGTGGGTTAAGCCTCTGCCTTCGGCTCAGGTCATGATCTCAGGGTCCTGGAATCAAGCCCCACGTCCGGGCTCTCTGCTCAGCGGGGAGCCTGCTTCCCCCTCTCTCTCTGCCTCTCTGCCTACTTGTGATCTCTCTCTCTCTGTCAAATAAATAAATAAAATCTTAAAAATAAAAAAAAGAAAGAAGTGAGAAAGAGATTCTTTCTGAAGCAGGCAGAATCAAGAGCAGGAGGAGGAGCAGTGTCAGGGATAGGCAGGCGGCCAGCCTATTTCATTCACCTAGTCATTCATTCATTCAATAAAAAATGTTAGGCATCTATGCCTGGCTCTGCGTCAGACTCTGGAATTACAGTGGTGAACAAACAGGTTCAGTCCCAGGCCTTACAGAGCTGAAAGTAGAGGAATTAGGAAAATAATCACACAACTAAGTAAATGAGTATACATTATGGAAAGTGCTAGAAGCAAAAAGCACATGACACCAGGAGACTAAATAGAAAGGGGTATCTAATAAATATTGGGGGTGAGGAAATGATGTTCCTGTTGAGGAACATCCTGTTGTCCCCGCCCAAAAAAAAAAAAAAAATGGTTAACCAAATGAAAGAGGAAAGAGAAAGTTCTAGGCAGAGAGAGCGGCATATACCAAGGTCCTGGGGCAGCATGTACAAAGCTCTATACAAAGGTGATTGGGTGTTCAAGAAACTGGAAGAAGGGCACTATGGCAGAGGGACAAGAAATGAGGCTGGTAAGATAGGCACGGGCTAAATCATATAGCACTTTGGAACAGAGCATGTGGAAAGGGAAATAATGAGAGGCAGGTCTTGAATGTCACACTTAAAAATCTGGTGCTTCATCTTCGATGGACAAAATGCCTACGTATCTTGGAAGCCAAGACAGGGTCTTGGACCTGCCACTTTGGAGATTAAAAATAAAAATAACCAGAAGGGTGTATGTTTGGTGGGTTGGGTGTGAGGAGACTTAAAATATCAAAAAGGAGTGCGAAATTGCCAGCCGAATGATCTGAGCCTGGAATGAGTTCACCCCTTCCTGCCCTTGATATCTTCATCAACTCAGGCACTCTGCAAAATAATAAGCTATCATTTATCAGCATTCTGCAAGGTAGCATTACAATGGAGTCAGGGCAATAAATCAGGCACATATAATTTGAGCCCTGAAGTACAGTAATTCTTCTTTTAATGCAACATCTGGTATAGATAATACAATTTGCAGGGGGGTGGGGGCAATGAAGGCTCTGCAGGGCGCTCATTATTGTGCAAGTGTTGCTTGCAGCCTGATTTCCCTCCCATCCTTCCAGCAACACCGAGGACTTAAAAAGGACCTTTATTATTATTCCCTTGGCTGGCCAAAAGGGAAATCGAGTTAATTATAGACTTGTTTGCCGGTTATTAATTAAACCCCAGCTAAACATAAAAACACAAGGGAAGTGCCATTTCCCGCTCCACACTTCCAGCCTCTTGGAACTGAGCTGACGTTCCGCCTCTGCCGTCCACTCTGTGTCCTGTTTCCTCTGTGGATTTTCTCAGGAGGGTCCCGGGGCCTTTGCCCTGCTGCAAACAAAACCTTATTTTTAGCTGGGAAGAAACACAACTATGAAAGCTCCAAAATGGCAGGGTGACAATAGGAGGAAGCTTGCAGACACTGACTGGTTGTGACACTCAGGGCTCCGGGGACAGCCACACCCTCTCGTGTCCCCTGCCTCCCAGGTTCTCAGCCTCCCTAGTCTCCAGTGAGATGCCCCAGCTTGGCCTGCTCTGTTTGCACTGTAGTGACAGCTCCATATAGAGTAGGACAAGACTCGTGGCCTCTGACCAGAGCTCCAAGCTTGCCCCCATGTCCCAGCTCCATGGCAATGAGCAAGTTGCAGGGAGCCCCCCCAAAAAAGGAGGACCCCTCTTAGGTGTGCGTGAATCTCACAAGACAAGGCTCATCAAGCACTCAGTAGGCGCCCAGCACATGGTTGTTTATACATATTAAATTCCTTCCCCTCACTCTTCTAGGACAACAACCTTCGTGTCTGTATCTCCCCCATAAATACGAAAAGCTAGAAGGAGCACACATAACCTTGGCATGTCTCCAAGTCTTTCTAAGCTTCTATTTTCTCATCTCTAAGATGGGAGCAAGACCAGGGTCCATGAGGGAGGATTGCCGGGAGAATCAAATTAGATTTGCCTGCCTCTGATCAGATGCTCAGTACATGTTAGTGACCGAATGATCTGAAGACAATTCTCAGAAGAATTAAAGAGGAGAATATCAACCCAGTATCAGTGGCATGGAAAAGAAGAAAGATATTAATCAAAGGGATCACACCAAAGTAGGCTCATTTCTTATTGGAGTTGAGATACTACATTACCAGATCTAGAACATTCCATTGATGTTGTTCAAAGACATCCTAAGAGAGTTTGCCAGATTCCTTGTCAAAACCTAGCTAGACCATCAACCTCTTCTCCTCAAAATCTTCTGGTGGGCATGTTCTCTGCTTGTCCATAGAGAGCTGTGGCCATCAATGTTGGATTTGCCTTACCCGCACTATTTTTTAGATGGGAAGAGCCAAGAATGGAGCCTTCTGACCACTAGTAATCTCCTTCGCAACAAGATTTGTAAATGTGGCTAGTCTCGTGGATGAAAACAGAAAGCATTCCAGTGAAATCTGCAGATGAAACAAAACCTGAGGGACTTGTTCATGTGACTTCCAGACTCCGATCACTGAGCTCTTCACACCCCTCACCCTGCTCCCACACTGCACAGCCAAACTAGAGACTGTCGAGTCAGCATCAAAATTTGCTGACCCCACCCATTGGAGTGGGTGTGAACGGCCTGTCCTGGCATCAGCTTTGTAACTTGTGAACATGGATCTTCACTGGCATCATTTAGTTCCATTCAAATATTTTATTTCTCTCATTTTCTGTTGTTTTAAGTGGATTGTTTCCACCCTCCACCCATCTCACGCCGCAATCCTGAGACTTGGATTCACGTCCTATACTGCCGAGGAGATCCCCATGATAAAGAAGCTGGAGATGTAATGGTGAGCAAGGCTGACAAGACCCCTAGAGAAACTGATGGTGAACATGTAATTGCACAAATAACTTGTTTAATCACCATTTCACTAAGCACCAGACTCTAAAAGAGTGAGAAAATAGAAGGACCAGAGCTAATGTCTTACTTGATCTCCTAAAACCTTTCTTATGAGTAGTGCACAAACTGTTCTGCCCCTTTTTAAGGTGAAAGTGAAGCCAGAGAGCTCATGTGATAAACAGCATGCAGCTACTTTGAGGAAGGAGTGGGGGTGGGGAGGACAAGAGGGCAAAATATTTGTGAATTCTAAAGTGCTACATACATAAAATGGTGAAGACAACTGTAATTCCTGTACTCTGGGATACCAACCTTGAGATGACATCAAAATTTTTTAAAATTTTATCAGAGTTTCCATATTTCTTTCTTTTTTCTAGGCTTCTGGGTGATGATGAGTAAGATTGGGACATTGAGAGAGGATATCTCAATGGAGACATCTACCCTACATTCTATCACCCACCAAGTAAAGTTCTTCTGTATCAACTGCACTAACTTGGAAAAATCCTTCAACCTCTCAAACCGTCTACCTAGTCTGCAAGAAATGGCTGATAACATTATCTACCCCACAGGATTCTGGTCGTCGGTGAATGAAACAATATATATACAGTCTGACACATACTAAGTGCTTAGTAAATAGCAAGAATTTCCCTTGCCTCCCCTTCCTTTCCTCCCCTTCTTTGCCCCCCCTTCTCTCTGGAGAAGTCATCTCTGCCCAAGAAGATGAATCAGCATTCTAGGAGCCTGGCACAGGCTGCTGTCAGAGGCAGGCCTTTCCCTGCCAATATGTGGCTTTGGTCTTCTCTCCAAGAACTCAAATTTTAAAAAGAAATACAACTGGCAAGCCCTTCACTACTAATTTCCCACTTGTTATTCATGCCTTTTCAATGGCACGAAGGGCAGAGTGCTTCTGAGGGAAAGGATTTGAGTGGGAGGTGGGAAAAAGGGGGAGAGGGTGGTATGGGAAGTTTCCGTGGTTCTTATCTGCACCTCAGAGAACTTAGGAATAGTTTAATAAGAAAATACCTTCTCCCCTTTCTCTAACAGTTGAGCAGCGATGCATTTACCATTCTCCTTAAACAGAAAAACTGGGGGAGGACATTGGAGATGGGGCTTGACTATGGAATTGGAAAGGCTTAAAGATCCAAAGTCTCTAGAATGGTTACCTGTCCCCTGACCTCCACATGCAAAACTGATGGCAGGATGTACTCTACGAGAGGCTTCATTTCTCCTGAGGAGTTGGCATGCTTCTTTGTGGTGATGAGGAAAACGTGTCCCAATGCCTACCCATGCCCAGCTTTTTGCTAGGTGCAGCTGGAGATGGGGTGAATAAGACAGTCACAACCTTGCCCTTGAGGATCACAGGTGACCCTTTGCAGACCAGACTTAGCAGGTTGGAATGGGAAGGAAATCACAGAGCAAGAACTAAACCCACTCACTGGGAAGTCATGTTTATTATTAACCACCCACAATGTATTAGGTGCTGTCACACCATGGTTCTTCCCTCTTAATACGTATTTGGCCCTGACAGTGATACTGGATGGTAGAAATTTTTAGACAAGAGAGAAATGTAACATGTACTTGTATTGCATAGAAGACACTGGAACCCAGAGATCATAAGCAGCAGAGCTAGAATTCATATACAGGTCTGACTCCAGAACCCATTCTTGTCTGGCTTGTGACACAGCCACCAAAGAGCATGAGAAAATAAGGCTGGAAACAAATAAAATTATTGTGGTAGGAAGATTTAATTCAAAATTCACAAGGATGAGGAAATTCATTATTGGAGCAAATAGCTCCTTATTTTTTCTTAAATTATAACCTTATAAGTGAGTTGTCCCCATGTCCTCAAGAAAAGGTTAGAATATGGGCAGGATCCTCCACTGAAATAGTCAGAGAAGCATGTAATTGGTTTTAGAGAGACTTCCATCCAAAATGATTAAATCAAGTTTTGGCTCATGAAAGGGAGAGGTTCACTTATTGGAAAATTTACTTAGGTGACACAGCTCATTTCCTGATGGAACCAGATTAATGGGACATTACTGAACCTAATGCCTCAAGAAGTAAATGACTCACCTCTCCTCCTGCTGGGCTGCCTGGAGCTTTCCATGTGTTTGGCCTTCTGCCCTTTCTGAAAACCCAAGTGCTGGGATGGGAAGCTCAGCTGGAAAGGAGAAGGAAAAGCATCAATCCTTATTTCTTTACCTCCTGGTTCTTCATTAATTAGGTCTTAAACTAAGCAGCATCTGAATAGCCAAAAGAGATCCCCCTCCCACCAAGTTTAGGGCTCACACTAAGTTATTTGGAGCTTACTAGGAAGGCTTAGGGTGCTCAACATGGCTAGATGGGCAGGGTCTTAGAGAGAACAAGATTAGAGGATGGTGGCAAGGAGGTCTGGGGGTGGATCCCTCAGCATGAGCACAGAGCATGAGGCTATGTGTGTCTACATAGATGTCCACACACACACACAAAAAAAGATGTTGTCCACAGCAAAGTAAAACTCAATAACCAAATGGCCAAGATGTCCAATTCTGTGGTTAGGTAGTTTATTTTCTCCGCCTCCCTGCTGTGTGTTCACTGGGCTCATGAACAAGGTGGTCATGGTTGCAGGGAGGCAGCTTAACAGTGCTACAGCCAGACTGACTTTAGCCAGAGAAGTCTGTTATTGAACACATACATCGGTGTCCAGCCCATCAAATGTAGAGAACAAGGCTGAGCCTCGGGTATGGTGTCACTTGCAGGAAGAGCACCTGGTCTGATCAAGTATTGGGCAATGATTTATCTTCACTGGAACAGACAACTATATATCTATAGATAGCTATAGATAATTAGCTATATCATCTATCTATCCATATATATATATATATATATATATATATATGGTTTTGATTTTTATTTTCTTGCCCACAATGTTTCTAACAATGTCTCTATCAGTAGACATAAAAATGCCTTATGTCCATCACAGAATCCCACACATTGCTTCTGACCAAGAAACTCATTGTCTAGAGAGGAAGGACAACAGACTCATGACCACAAGTCTCATCATGAACTTCACCACTCACAAGCAGGCCATCTATCAGATAGAACAGCGCAGTGACCTATTAAAGACTCGTTATGGGGACGCCTGGGTGGCTCAGTTGGTTGGACGACTGCCTTCAGCTCAGGTCATGATCCCGGAGTTCCGGGATCGAGTCCCGCATCAGGCTCCCAGCTCCATGGGGAGTCTGCTTCTCCCTCTGACCTTCTCGCTCATGCTCTCTCTCACTGTCTCTCTCTCAAATAAATAAATAAAATCTTAAAAAAAAAAAAAGACTCGTTATGGGGATTGCCAGATGGCACTATTTGCTGGGTTGGGGGACTATGCCACAAGACACAGTGTATGTTCTGAACTAGCAATTCCTATTTGATGCCATCTTCCCATTACCAAACTCCTTGGGTGTAAAAACCAAATGGCGGAAGGAGCTTCTTTCACCATTAACTCTAACAACCCATTTACAAAAATTTTACTCCCATTACTACAGATTGGGGCTCTGCTATCTCAGAGGTCTTAATTCCCAAGGAAGGAATGCTTCTACCAAGGGGACACAACAATGGGTCTTGGACTGATGCTCAAGACTACCAAACTGCGGGTTGGTGCTCTTGCAACATGACCTAGCGTGACTAGTGATAAAAGTTGATGGAAGACCATAGAAACTCAGCACATTTGGATCTACTTCAGGTTTAGACCTTCCAGGAATGACTGCCAAGGCCATTCAGTCAGGTAAAGGACAAAACCAACTGAGCTACTGAAAGAGACACAGGGAACGTGAATGTAGCAGTGGAATAAGGAAGCTCTTACTCTTACTGTGCCTTGGCAATCTGTTCCAGAAATGAGGAAGGTTGCAAAGTTGGAGGCCATCTTCAGTATCCCTATTCCTCCCTAGCATCCAAACAAAGTCTGGGTGATTTGGGCTGGCCAGCAAAAACTCAACGCAAGGAACACTGGGAAAGAGAAGGTCTTGCTTTTCAGCTTCTCTCATGGGAGTCAGAGCTGATGGAACCAGAGAAGAACATTACAGCCTTTCTCTGAGACACAGGTGTCTGGTGCAAGGAGACCCCAGAGCGCTCACTGGAAGGAAATTCTTGGTGCCACAGCAGCGGGTTCTGCAAATGTTCCATTTTTTGAGACACAAGCAAATCCTCGCCTCATCCCTATTTGAAGTCCAAAGCCAAAACTGTAATTTGTTTGTTTGTTTGTTTTTGCAGGAATAAGGAGTGGTCCATGTGAGAACAAAATATACTACTTACCAAAGGGAAGGAGAAGAAAAAAGGAATTGAATTTGGTCACTGCAAAGATAAAACTGGGGTGTAAGGCCCCCCAGCTCCCTCCCCAGGAAGTCCTATTAATGTAGACAATGGCCCAGTTGTTCTCCCTAAAAGAAACTCTGCGGTCCCCAACCTGGGAGCTACTCACTGTCTTTTTCTATTTCTTTCCATGAAACACAATTTATTGGAAATATTGCTAGATCTCCCGGGGAGGCGGGGGGAAGGCTGGCAGTAAACTGAAACACCTAATTAACAGAGAGGACTGTTCCACTGCTGCTAGAGAACTTTCTGCAAGACTCCTGGCTCCTTGAAGAGAGGAGTTAGAGGAGGAGGACCCCCAGCACTTATCACTGTGCACACCGAGCTGGCTGAAGGTAGCCCCAGAGAGTGGGGATGAAGCATTCACTTGGAAGTCAGATGGCCTGGGGTTCAAATCCTAGATTTGCCACTTTCTGGGACAAGTGGTAGAACCCCCTGGGCCTGTAAAATCACCCCTGAGGTGATGGTTGTCCCTCCTCAGGTGATTGTGAAAGCCAGGTGAGTTCATCGAAGCAATTGGAAAAGGACAGCAGATGCGTTTGCTATTATTGATAAGTGTTAGGTAAGTCAATGTTGCCTGGAATCCGTGGCTGTTCCGTGGGAGCTCCCTAGCCAGACAGTTGTAAAGCCTGAGACACTTGCAGAATACTAGGCCAGCCCCTCCCCAACGAGAGGGCTTTCTCATCATTGTGTCCCTTTGCAGCCTCAGTCTGCTGAGGGCCCCAGAGTCCCCTGCCTCTATGCTGGTGGACACGTACAGGCACGGTGTGGGGACCATGGGGAGAGGGTCCAGGGACAAGCAGCTGGGTTCCGGATTCTTACAATCAGAAGAGGAGGTGCAAACAGTCTGGGTATGAAAAAAGGGACAGCTCTGGGGACATTAACTCACGTGTGTCCCCGCCTCTGCCCCCAGCCCTGACTGGAAGGGACGGCATGGCAGGAGGAATCGAGGCTCACTTGGGGCAGCGAGTTTTCAATGAGTCTCCTTGAACTCTCCCCCCGGTGACTTTTTCAACTTTAATTTATCATTTTTCAAAACAATCTTAAGGGCTTGGCAACCAGCCTGCTTCTTTCTCCAGCCTCCTACCCCACCTGCCTCCTGCAGAAAACACAAAGTAAAGCATCTGGCAAAAATGCTTCAAACATAGTAGGTGTTCAACATTGTCAGAAGGTTCCAGGACCCGTGGGCCGCTCCCTCTGGCTCCCCATGGATTTATTGAACTTCCCAAAGTAGCTGCTCCCCCGAGGTTTACAAAGAATGCATTGTGCACCCCCATCCCTTCCTTCCTCCCCCTACCCCCGGGAAGTCCTTTCTGCAGCCAAGACAGCTGGGACTGGGGGCTCCAACTCGGTGCACTCGCTTGAGTGTGGGTGTGTGTGAGTGTCTTCCCACTGGGAAGCAGCATATGAAGTCCTACCCCGAAACCCTAGGCCCAAATTGAAACAAGCTGGCTGTAATTGTGAGAGAGCCCCGTGCACACCAGCTGGGCCCTGCTCGCAGCTTCAGGAAAATGCTGTTTCATGTTTAGATGCAAATGACGACTTCCTCTCTCTCGAGCGTGCCCGGACTGTGTTCCAATCTGAGCAGGGAGCAGAGGGGAACAGAGGCTCTGGGAGAACGCTGGGCCAAGGCTGTCAGGATGAATTATGCTGCCCTGAAGCTTTCCCCAAATTCAGAGAGCGGTCAGAGCTCCATGGGAGGCGCAGAGAACAGGAGAAGGGTGATGTTCCCAGAGTCAGCTGCCCCTGACCCCAGCCCACTACCAACCCCTTGAGCACCTCCACAGTCTCTGAACTGGTTCTTCTACCTCCAGCATGCCCTCTCTGGTTGCTCCAAAATCCTGCTGCCAGAACAATGCCATCATTCATTCATTCATTCAAATATCCATTATTGACACTTACTCTTCTGTAGGCACAGAGGATGGAGCAGGAACCACACAGAGGCGGGAACGAACCTGTCCTCAAAACTTTTTATGTGATCTTTCTCCTTCACAGCTCCTCCACCCTCAGAAGTCCTCAATGGCTCTCGCTGGCCAAATGAATGAAAACTAGTCTCCCTAATGCAGGCTAGGCTTTCCGGGCTCAGACCCTCCTGACTGGATAGTCTGGTCTCCAGTCTCCTTCTTCACGAACTGTGATCCAAGTCATCGACCAGCGGACAGGTCCAGCTCCAACACCAGCTCCTTGAAGCCTTCCAGGATTCCCCACAGGGAGGGACCCCTCCTTTCTTCCAGTTCTCACAGCAACATCAATTTACAGCCAGGGGAAATAGCAGAGATGATCCAAAAATCCAACCGTCCCTATCACGTTCCCATCCTCTTCGGGCCTCACTGTGTTGGACTAATTTATTCACACCGTGGTTTTCATGACTCGGGGTCCTGAATGTGAGCATTGAACTTAAATTTATTGAGGACCTAATATGCGCCAAGGCCTGTGCTACACGCTTTCATCTATGTTACTCCTCCCATCCTGTGTGTTCTCCTACTGCCAGATGAGAGAGGCAAACTCTGAGAAGTGAAGTAATTTACCCAATGTCGCACAGTGGGGGGAGGTGAGGGATTCCCTTGCTCATCCAGCAGCCTTTTCCCCCCACCTGTAGCACACAGATCCTCTGGGATGCTGTTGCGGGGGGGATGTCTACTGGGGGTACAAAATTATAGGAAAAGCACTGGGCGTCTACCTGCGGTCTCCTTTTCACTTACGGGTAAGTAATTTAAATTCTACTTGATGTCAAGAATATCTACATTAAAACAAACCCAGATGTTGCATATTATGGAGTGGAATTTTAAGATTGCATAAATTTGGAAGATGAAATGCAAGTCTTCAAGTCCATTTTACACCAGAGAGGGGCTCTTTGGGCTGTGCTCCAGGCCTCCAGTTGGCACCCAGTCAGCATCCCGTGCAATGGGAGGCCACTCGGACAGACAAGTTTTCTTTAATATTGTATTGTCCTGCTGAACCGTGTGACTCCTCCCCTCCTAAGAGCTGGGCATGGCCCGCTGCTGGTAACTGACTGACCTCCTAGGGTGAATGATATGTGAAGCAATGAATTGAATCTCCTCTCATGGCATCTTTGGTTCTACAGGGAACCTGTAGAACCCTGTCCTGCCCTAAAGAAAAGCAGAATGATAGAATCTCAGCCATTGTGTCAAGACATCGGAGGCTTTTACACCGCGGGGGTGTGCAGAGGAGAGGACTCCATGGCCCTCAATGACTCGTTTCCACCTAATTTAGACTTGATTCTTGCTGGTATTGACTAGGAGCAAGGCTGGGTTTCCTGAGAACAAATGAGTACTGGAAAACATGTGTTTTTGTTTTCGTCTTGTTGATGATCTGGCAAGAGCAAGGTGGATTTAAAATGTAGCACATGAGCCCCCCCACATCCTCACCTCCCCACTATTCCTGTCTGCGCCAGACTTGGCTGCTTAGCCACAAACCTCGTTTCTTCTGGATTCCAGACTTCAGGATTCTTCTCAACACAGCACTCAGGAAGCTGCTACCAATGGGTTGGAACTGGCTTAAGAGTTAAGGTGTTTATTGGTTTTGGGTTTTGGGTTTTGTTTTTGTTTTTGTTTTTTTTGCCCTCCTTGATCTGCAGTGTGGTCATCAGATGGAGGGAACTGTTCTAGTTCTTCCTGGGTCCGTTCAACAAATACTAAGTCCCTGCTTTACACACGCAGCCCCCTCAGACCTGCTTCTAGAGAGAAACCTGACCAGGCCCGTCTCCTCTATAAAGCCCTTCTGTGGCTTCACATTCCCTGCAGGATAAGGTCCACATCCCTTCACCCAATATTTATGGTCCTCCGTTGTCCATCCCAGCAAGACTTCTAGTCTCCTCTATGGCATGTCTGCACAGTGAGTCTGTGCTCCAGTCTCCGAACCACATTCCTACCTGACCATCTACTACCTCCATGCCTTTGCACACCTGCTCCCAGGGCCTGGGACAACTGGCTCCCTCCCTTGCCTACATCGCTCCCTCCCTTGGCTTTCAAACTTGAGCATACATCGAAGGACTGGTTAAAACACAGACTGCTGGGTCCCAGACCCTGAGTTTGGATTCAGGGGTGGGCTCCAAGAATTGGCATTTCTCATAATATCCCAGACAGGGGTGTTGCTACTAGACGAGGGACCACACTTTAATAGCTACAGCTCTAGATAATTCTGGCCTATCTTCTGAGCTCAATGCAGGTTTCCCTTTTTCTTTCTTTCTTTTTTTTAAGAGTTTATTTATCTATTTGACACAGAAAGAGATCACCAGTAGGGAGAGAGGCAGGCATGGGGGGGTGGGAAGTAGGCTCCCTGCTGAGCAGAGAGCCCGATTCGGGGCTCGATTCCAGGACCTTGAGATAATGACCTGAGCTGAAGGCAGAGGCTTAACCCTCTGAGCCACCCAGGCACCAGGTTTCCCTTTTTCCAGAAAGCCCACCTACACTGGCCCCTCCCATGCTGTGTGAAGTTCCTCCTCCGGGCCCCCATGTCCCCTTTCTATTTCCTCTGTCCTGGTACCTAAAGGGTCACACAGAAATCCCCTATCAATTTGGTCATATCACTTTTCAATGTTAAGCTCCTTGAGACTCCAGCACAACTATGTCATTTTCATCTCCATGTCCCTAAGGCCAACTACCTTGTAGAGGTTCGTTGATGGTTTTCTAATGAATACAAACCCTCCTGTAAGCAGAGGTCAGATGGAACCAAATTTCAAGGAAATACACGATGTGAGGAGGAGAAATATTACTAGAGCTCCCTCCTCTCTCCCCTGCAGCACTGCCTCAATCTCCTCCCTCTGGTCTGAACACCTCCCTTCTCTCACCTACGCAGACTCTGCCGTGGAAATATTCCACGACCCCACATGGTCATCAGGGAAAAGGCCAAATTCCTCGCCCTCACTTTCAAAGAGTAGGGCCCCAATATAATCTTCCATCTACATCCTCTAGCACACTAGGTTCTTAGTATCCCAAACTGCTTTATCCTTCCATGCCATCTCTTCACAGAAAATGTCTTTCGCCCTTGTCTTTCTGGAAAACTTTTGTATGTATTTCAAGGCCCAGATCAAATATCACTGTCTCCATGAAGCCCTCCTTGATTACTCCAGGCTTAAGGACTTCTTCTCATAGCTTGTTGTACTTTCCTTATTGGAACACTCAGACAAGTAAACAATGCGTTCTATTACCTGAATCTTGCCCTAGTAGCCTGTGTGTCCCTGAAAGACTATAGTTTACATCTATTTTTCTGACCCCTTGTATACAGGAGGTGCTCAATGACTATTTTATCAATCTGGCTTCCACCATGAGAAATATAAAAGCATACTTGAGTTTTTTAGGTTCCAACCTCCTTCAGAATTGCTTTAGAATATCTACCTCAAAGAGACCATTTCACTTGTATTTAAAACTAAGGCAAGTCTCCTTACAATCTGGGGGAAAAAAAATATAGATGTGTGTGTGTGTGTGTGTGTGTGTGTGTGTGTAGCCTCTGTCCAAAGCACAAGTCCAATGAGATCTCCTTTCCAGGGGGACCAAAATGCATTTACATAAACAATAGAAAGAGGAAAATCTTGTACAATCTACTTAAATAGGGTGGCCTCAGGGTCCTCCACAAACTTGGGTGAAGAACAGAAATTCAAGAAGCCTTGGCAGCTCCCGCTTTGTACACAAAAGCACATTCTGTAAAGAGAGGAGGGAGGACAATGAGGGAGACAGACATGATAACACAGACAAGCAGGGAGAGACAGAAGGACAATCAGAGAGACAAGAAAAAGAAAACAAATCCAGTGAGATCTGAGGGAAGACAAAAACAGAGAAAGAGGTGAAGAGGAAGAGACAAAGAGAGAAAGGAAGGAAGGGAGGAAAGAAGGGAGAGAGGGAGGAAGAGTGGGAAAGAAGAAAAGAGAAGAGACATTGACACACACACCTCCCCCGAAAAAGATACACCTGAGTACACACAGGACAAACAGGGAAGCAAAGGCACAGATTAAAGATGGACAGACAAAGGCCAACCATGTCCCTGAGCTGCTATGCTGTGACAACCAATTCCCAGCAGGTATGATCAATGTTTCGAATGAATGTGGAATGCAGATGGAGAGGAAGAGACCCACAGATGGATAAGAGGGGAGAGCACCAAGCTCCAACTTGATGCCGCTGTTTTCTCACCACATACTCTGTAAACAATGGAAAAACTCTGTTAGCCAAGAGCACATATGAGTGTGAGACCTCCAGTTTTAGCGATGGTCTCCAAAACTTTAAGGGCTCATCAGGGACTCGATGCCTTCTAGACCACTAAGGACACGCCAACCCTGGGAAGAGTCTGGACAGATCATAAAAATCTCCTCTGAGGAAATAGTTTATTCCACCCTTGATTGACTTCATGGGACAGGAGAAAGCATACTGCACAGGGAGTCTGGGCACCTGGCTTCTAGTCTAAGCCTTGTAGCTCCCCAGAACATCGGTGTGAACAGGCACCTGTCGATATACATTTGGTACCTGGCTTCTTTCACTCTACATTTCTTCCTTAACTCGGCTTTTGAGATTTATCCATTTTGCTGCACATTTCAATAATATGTTTTTTTTTTTTACAGCTTACTAGTATTCCAACACATGGATATACTACAATTTGCTTATCCATTCACCTGCTGATAAACATTTGGATGGTTTCCAGTCTGATACTATTATAAATAACAATACTGTGAACACTTTGTTCATATGTATGTATGTGTTCATTCCTCATGGATAAATGTCTAAGAGTAGAATAGCTGGGTTGCATGGTTAGTGTATGACTGACTTTTAGGAAATCGTCAAGCTGTACCAGTTTACATTCCCACAGGCAGTCTATAAGACTTCCAATTATGCCTTATTGCCCCCACTCCTAATATGGTCACTCTTTTTCATTGTAGCCTTCCAGGGAGTGTACAGTGGAATCATATTATAATCTTAATTTCTAACTTCCTACTGATTAACGATGTTGAACAAATTTTCATGTGGTTATTGGCCATTCATTTATTTTCATTAGTGCAGTGTCTGTTCAAATCTTTTGCCTGTTTTTCATCTTATTGTTGATTGCACAAGTTCTCTATATATTCTTGGTACTAGTCTTTATAAATATAACTATTATAAAGAGTTTCTTCTAGCCTGTGACTTCAGTTTTCATTTTCCTAATATTTTACTTTAAAGAATAGAAATATTTACCTTTGATGAAGCAAAATGTATCAATTACATTTTTCTATGATTTATGATTTTGTGTCCTAAGAAATGGGTCCTGTTCTCAAGATCAACATTTTGTTTTTGTTTTTGTTTTTGTTTTTTTAAAGGTTCAGTTTTCACATTTATATCTATGGTCAGTTGCTAACAAGTTTTTGTATGTGGTATGAGGTAAGAGTCATGGTTCTTATTTTTCCAAATGGATGTCTGGTTCTAGCACCATTTGTTGTATACACTATTTTTCCTCCATTGGGTTATCTTGGCACCTTGGTCAAAAAGCAATCAACACTTTACCTCTAGGTCTTTTTCTGGCCTTTACTATATTTCATTAATCCATATGTCTATCTTTACACCAATACCACCTTGTTTGGATTATTGTAGTTTTACAATAAATCTTGATACAAGGTTATGTAACTCCTTCAATTTGTTCTTTTTCAAAACTGCTTTGGCTATTTTATGTCCTTTGCATTTCCTAAATTTTAGTATCATCTTGTCGATTTCTACAAAAAGTCTTCTGGAATTTTTACTGGAATTTTGTTGCATCTATAGTTCAATTTGGGAGAAAATCAACACCTTAAAAATATTGAGTTTCTGATTCTTTTTTTTTTGAAAGATTTTATTTATTTATTTGACAGAGAGAGATCACAAGTAGGCAGACAGGCAGAGAGAAAGAGAGGGAAGCAGGCTCCCTGCTGAGCAGAGAGCCTGATGTGGGACTTTATCCCAGGACCCTGAGATCACGACCTGAGCCGAAGGCAGTGGCTTAACCCTCTGAGCCACCCAAGTGACCGAGTTTCTGATTCTTGAGTATGGTATATACCATTACTAATTTAGATCTTACTTAATTTCTCTTACCAGTTTTTTATAGTTTTCACACATCTTAAAAAACTTACCCTATTTCATGTTTTTTATACTATTTTAAATTATATTGTGTTTTAGAATTTCATTTTTTTAAAGATTTTATTTATTTATTTGACAGAGAGATAGAGATCACAAGCACGCAGAGAGGCAGGCAGAGAGAGAGGGGGAAGCAGGTTCCCTGCTGAGCAGAGACCCCCAATGTGGGGCTCAATCTCAGATCATGATCTGAGCTGAAGGCATAGGCTCAACCCACTGAGCCACCCAGGCGTCCCTAGAATTTCATTTTCTAATTGTTTTTTACTCTATATGGAAGAATAATTGATTTGGGCATATTGAACTTGTATCAAATGACCTTGCTAAATTCATTTAGTTCTGGTAGCTTTTTGGTAGTTTTCTTGGAGATTTCTACATATATGATCATGTCATCTGCAAATAAAGACAGTTTTCCTTCTTCCTTTCCCATATAAATAGTTTTTTCCATCTTGCTTTATTGACTGTCCAGGACCTCTACTACAATATTGAATATAATTGATGAGAATAGACACAGTTGACTGGGGGCTGGGGGGAAGTATTCATTCTCAACATCAAGCATGAGGTCAGTTGTAGGTTTTATTTAAATGACCTCTATCAGTTTAGGAAAGTTCCCTTATATTCCTAGTTTACAAAGGAATTGTATCATGAATCAGTGTTCAATATTGTCAAATGCTTTCTCTGTGTCTACTGAGATGATCGTTTTGTTTTCTCCTTTATTCTGTTAATGTCATGTATTCCATTAACTGAATTTCAGATGTTAAACTAAACTTGTGTTCCTGTAATAAACACAGGATATTGTTGGACATGATTTGCCAATTTTTTTGTATCTGTATTTTAGAAGAAAACTAATCTTAAATTTTCTTTTCTTGTAATAGCTATTACTGGTTTAGTATCAGGCTCATAAAATGGGTTGGAAAGTATTCCCTCTTCCTCTAAAAAGAATTTATGTAAAATTTGTATTATTTCCTTCTTAAATGTTTGTTAGAATTCACCAAGAAAGCCATCTGGGCATTGAGATGTTTTGCTCCATGGGGACAATTATTTTTAACTTTTTATTTTGAGATAATTTTAGACTTACCGAACAATGGCAAAAAATAGTCCAGAAAGTTCCCATAGATTCTTCACCCAGCATCTCCTAAAATTAATATCTCACACAGCCATGGCACAATTATCAAAAACTTTTTAAAAATAATGCTGGTATAGAAGTATCAATTAGATTGCAGATCTTACTTGGACTCACTGGTATTATTCACTAATGTCCCTTTTACATTCCAAAATCTACTCTTGGCTGCCAAGTCACATTTAGCTGCCATGCCTCCTTAGTCTTTTCTAATCTGTGACGGATCCTCAGCCCTCCTTGCCTTTCATGAATCATGATGTTACGATTGTGATGTTTGTCTACCCCCAAAATCCCTGTGTTGAAACCCTAACGCCCAATGTGATGAATTACGAGGTAGGTCTTCTGGAAGGTAATTAGGTGGTGAGGGTGGGATCCTTGTGATGAGATTAGTGTCCAGACACCATAGAACTTGTTTCCTCCCTCTCCCCCCATGCAAGGATACACAGAGAAGACCGTCATTTGCAAACCAGGAAGCAGGTTTTCACCAGACATCAGATCTGCTGGGGCAGTGATCTTGGACTTCCCCAGTCTCCAGAACAGTAATGGTTGAATGTTTGTTGTTTCAGCCACCTGATCTATGGTAATTTATTATAGCAGTCTGAGCTGGTTAAGACAGATGACCTTGAGACCTTAGAAAGTACTAGCCCATTATTTTATAGAAATGCCCTCAGTTCCAGTTTGTGTAAGTTGTTTCATGAATAAATTGAAGTTATGCCCTATTGGTAAGAATACCTCAGAAGTGAGGTGCTCTTCTTGGTACATCCTCTCAGGGAGTACATGATGTCAATATGCCTTATAGGAGATGTTAACCTTTATTTCTTGGCTGAGGTGGGGTCTTCCATGTTTCTCTACCATAAAGTTTCTATTTTTTCCTTTAAATTAATATTTATTTGGAGCATGATACTTTGACACTCTAGCTCCTTAAACTTCTTAAGTTTAATAAAACTAATTTAAAACAATTCATGTAACCCACAAGAGTTATTACTCTCCTTACAAAATGTCTTTTTTTTTCTTTTTCTGTTTTTAAGATTTTCTCTTTATCTCTGGATCACTGGATTTTAGCAATTCGATTATAATGTCTTAGTGGAGGGGCATCTGGGTGGCTCAGTAGGTTAAGCCTCTGCCTTCAGCTCAGGTCATGATCTCAGGGTCCTGGGATTGAGGCCTGCATTAGGCTCTCTGCTCTGCAGGGAGCCTGCTTCCCCCTCTCTCTCTGCCTGCCTCTCTGCCTGCTTGTAATCTCTCTCTCTGTCAAATCAATAAATAAAATCTTAAACAAAATAATAATGTCTTAGTGGAGTGTGCGTGTGTCCTGTTTGGAGTCCGTTGAGTTTCTTGAATCTGTGAGCTTATATTTTTTATCCTATCTGGAACACTTTTCAGGCATTATTTCTTCAAATATCCTTTGTGTTCTTTCCATATCCCTTTTCTGGGACTTCTATTATACTGGTAATCATAGCCTGTTTGTTTTATCTTGGGGGTCACTGAGGTTCTGTGTCCCCTTTAAATATTTTTTTCTCTCTTTACCTTAGTTTGGAGAGTATTATTGACTGAATTTTTCCCCTTGAAATTTATATGGTGAAATCCTAACCCCCACGTGACTGTATTTGGAGATGGGGCCTTCGAGGGGGTAATGAAGGTTAAATGAGGTCCTAAGGTGAAGCCCTAGTCCAATGAGACTGGTGTTCTTGTAAGAAGAGGAAGAAACCCCAGAGATCTTCGTGGGAACACAGAGAAGAAGGCATGTGAGGACACAATGAGAAAGCAGCCATCTACAAGCCAGGAGAGGAGGTCTCACTTGAAACCAAGCCTGAAGGGACCTTGGACTTTAGCCTCCAGAACTGTGACAAAATAAACTTCCATCATTGAAGCTGCCCAGTTTGTGGTATTTTGTTATAGTGGCCCAAGTAAACCAATGCAGACAGTTTACTACTTTAAGAACGTTATCTTCTGTAAAAAAAAAAAAAAAGAAAAGAAAAAAAAGAAAGAAAGAAAGAAAGGAAAAAAAAAGAATGTTATCTTCTGTAATGTCTACTCTGTGTTAATCCAATAGGATATGACATTTTTTTATTTAAAATTATATTTTTTATCTATAAAAGTTCTATTTCACGGGTTTGTTTGTTGTTTTTTTTTTTTTTTTTTCATATCTTTTACTTCAGTATTTCTGGGTATTTTCTTTAAAGATTTTATTTATTCATTTGAGAGAGAGAGAGAGAAGCACAAGCAGTGGGAGTGGCAGGAAAAGGGAGAGGGAGAAGCAGACTCTCTCTGAGTGGGGAGCCTTATGCAGGACTCGATCCCAGAACCATGAGAGCATGACCCAAACCAAAGGCAGACACTTTACCATCTGAGCCACTTAGGCACCCCTCTGGATATGTTTCTATTGGCTTTTTCTCTTTTTTTCAATTCAATTTCCTGATTCTTAACATGTCTAATTGGATCCTGGGCATTGTTGTGAGCTGGGTTTTGTTGTCTTCCTCTAAAGAGTGTTAGACTTTGTTCTGGCAGACACCTAAGTTACTTGTGAATCCTTTCAAAAATGCTTTCAAGCTTAAGAGTCACCTTTAATTTAGGGCTAGTTAAGAACTTCTAATAAGAGATGAACCTTCTGGTGTTTGCTGAATATCCTGGGTTTTCACTGCTATCTCTCTACTCTGGTTAGAGATATCTGAGCACTACCAGCTTTGGAAATTGTCCTACTTATAATTTCTCTAGTCCTCCTTTTCTTGGTTTCATAGAGTTTTCCTCTATGCATGTGCAGCTTGATATTCAGAAGCAGACCCAAGACAAACCCTATGCAGATATGTGAAGTTTTCTCTGTGTATTTTCCCCCTTTTTGGTGCTCTGTTCTGCAAATTCTAGCAAAATACAACTCCCTGAACTCTGATCTCTGACTCCTCAATTTAGTGAGACTGCCATGCCCTGTCTGGCATGCTCATCCCTATTTCACAGCCCAAAAAGTACCTTCAGGCAGAAAACAAAATGATCATTGGTCTCATCTCATTTGTTTCCCTTCTCCAACATCCTTTTCATGTATTTTGTCCATATTTACGCCATGTTATCAAAAGAAAGCACAAGTAGCTATGTTAATTTCAGACAGAGCAGACTTTAAAGCAAGGAAAGTTAACAAAGACAAAGAAGGGCATTGTATAATGATAAAGGAGCCAATTCTCAAAAAAGACATAACAACATAACTGCTAACTGCTAACTTTACAGAAATGGAGATAAGAAAAATTAATTTAATGGAATAATGACATAAAAATTATGAACTATGTATGACTTAGTTTTTTCACTCATCCAAGCATTAGTTCACCAACAGAACCCTCAGATATACTCACTATAATTA
The DNA here is from genome assembly GCF_002288905.1 of Enhydra lutris kenyoni. NCBI lineage: Eukaryota > Metazoa > Chordata > Mammalia > Carnivora > Mustelidae > Enhydra > Enhydra lutris. Next base: position 24,433,670 of record NW_019154093.1, on the reverse strand, counting down.
AATTCAGTCATCTTTTAAGCTCTGTCAACTTTCACTCATTTAAAAACTACATTTTAGGGTTAGCTCTATTTTTAATTTCTTAAGGAATCTCCACACTGTTTTCCAAAGTGGCTGCACCAACTTGCATTCCCACCAACAGTGTAAGAGGTTTCTCCTTTCTCCACATCCTTTCCAACACTTGTTGTTTACTGTCTTGTTAATTTTGGCCATTCTAACTGGTGTAAGGTGGTATCTCAATGTGGTTTTGATTTGCATCTCCCTGATGGCTAATGATGATGAACATTTTTCCATGTGTCTGTT